>NC_090646.1:36571683-36871683 GCF_040937935.1 Hyperolius riggenbachi | reverse complement strand
CTTCTTGTCCTCATGCAAGGCCTGGGTTGTTGTGTCTCAAAGCGTGGCCTTCTCCTCCTGCGCCACCCTCCTCCTGTTCCATCACGTGTGCTGCTGCTGGGTTAGCATTACCGGTCCCTTTTCCTGGAACCTCTTATATGTATTACATTTATGACTGCATGCCGACAAAAAGCATGTTACCTGTGCAAAGAAAACAGACATTTCCCGCATTTAAAAGACAGTTTTCCCTTTGAAACTTTAAAATCGATTTTCTCAAAAACTATAAGCTCTTTTTGCTAAATTTTTTTTTTCCTCTTGTACCCACTCCCAAGGTGCACATACCCTGTAAATTTGGGGTATGTAGCATGTAAGGAGGCTTTACAAACCACAAAAGTTCGGGTCCCCATTGACTTCCATTATGTTCGGAGTTCGGGTCGAACACCCGAACATCGCGGCCATGTTCGGCCTGTTCGGCCCGAACCCGAACATCTAGATGTTCGCCCAACACTATGCAAGAAGCATCTTTTTTTCCAAGTAACAACAGCAAGTGATTATGTGGGGATGTTCCTTTTAAAAAAAAAAAAAAAGGTGGAAAGAGAAGTTGTGTCCAAAATTCTGTTCAGTACTGTATACTTCTTCTTCTTCTATATCTTCTTCTTCTTCTTCTTCTTCTTCTTCTTCTTCTTCTTCTTCTTCTTCTTCTTCTTCTTCTTCTTCTTCTTCTTCTTCTTCTACTTCTTCTTCTTCTTCTTCTTCTACTTCTTCTTCTTTATCTTCTTCTTCTTCTTCTTCTTCTTCTTCTTCTTCTTCTTCTTCTTCTTCTTCTTCTTCTTCTATATCTTTTTCTTCTTCTATATCTTCTTCTTCTATATCTTCTTCTTATTATTATTATTCTATATCTTCTTCTTCTTCTTCTTCTTCTTCTTCTTCTTCTTCTTCTTCTTCTTCTTCTTCTTCTTCTTCTTCTTCTTCTTCTTCTTCTTCTTCTTCTTCTTCTTCTTCTTCTTCTTCCTCTATATCTTCTTCTTCTATATATCTTCTTCTTCTATATATCTTCTTCTTCTTCTTCTTCTTCTTCTTCTTCTTCTTCTTCTTCTTCTTCTTCTTCTTCTTCTTCTTCTTCTTCTTCTTCTTCTTCTTCTTCTTCTTCTTCTTGATCATCATCATCATCATCATCATCATCATCATCATCATCATCTTCTTCATCTTCTTTTTCTATCTTTTTTTTTTTCTATATCTTCTTTTTCTATCTTTTTTTTCTATATCTTCTTTTTCTATATCTTCTTTTTCTATATCTTCTTCTTATTATTATTTTTCTATTTCTTCTTCTTTTTTTTCTATATCTTCTTCTTCTATATCGCCTTCTTCTTCTTCACTTTTTTCTCTTCTATTTTTTTTAAAGAAATGCAGCTATTTTTGAGCGTAATAAATAGCTGGTGGCGCATGATGGAAGCGCCATTGTATGTGCTCCCTGGCAGTGGAAACACACAGACAGCAGGAGGTAAATTCAGCAGCAGCAGCAGGAGGAGGATGATTGTGTGGCAGCAGGCAGTCAATGAGGCAGGCAGCGAGACATAATAGGCTGTAGTACCTAGCGGTGGTACCAGGCCGTAAATACACAGCATGAGGTTCCAGACAGCGGTCGTGAAGCCCACATCGTGTCCAATACACAACTGGGACAACACAGTTTTCAACCCGGACACCTCAGAAAAATTAAACCTTTTTTATTATTTAATGGTTTATTTATTTATTTTTTTTACAGCAAATTTAGCTGGTGGCAGAGTGGCAGCAGAAGGTAATATCTGTGTACCCTGGCAGTGGGAAACACAGACAGACAGACAGCAGCAGCTGCAGGAGGAATGGAGGAGTAGTGTGAGTGTGGCAGCAGGTAGGTAGGCAGCGTGACATAATAGCCCTGGTACCTAGCGGTGATACCAGGGCTGTAAATAAACACAACAGGAGGTCCCAGACAGCGGTCGTGCAGCCCACATCATGTCCAATACACAACTGGGACAACACAGTTTTCAACCCGGGCACCTCAGATAAATTAAACCCTTTTTTTTTTAATGGTTTACTTTTTTTTTTTTACAGCAAATTTAACATATAGCTATTGTTGGACGTAATAGCTGGTGGCAGAGTGGCAGCAGAAGGTAAAATCTGTGTACCCTGGCAGTGGGAAACACAGACAGACAGACAGCAGCAGCAGGAGGAATGGAGGAGTAGTGTGAGTGTGGCAGCAGGTAGGTAGGCAGCGTGACATAATAGCCCTGGTACCTAGCGGTGATACCAGGGCTGTAAATAAACACAACAGGAGGTCCCAGACAGCGGTCGTGCAGCCCACATCGTGTCCAATACACAACTGGGACAACACAGTTTTCAACCCGGGCACCTAAGAAAAATTAAACCTTTTTTTTTTTTTTTTTAATGGTTTACTTTTTATTTTTTTTTACAGCAAATTTAACATATAGCTATTGTTGGACGTAATAGCTGGTGGCAGAGTGGCAGCAGAAGGTAAAATCTGTGTACCCTGGCAGTGGGAAACACAGACAGACAGACAGCAGCAGCAGCAGCAGGAGGAATGGAGGAGTAGTGTGAGTGTGGCAGCAGGTAGGTAGGCAGCGTGACATAATAGCCCTGGTACCTAGCGTAATAGTCAAACTGAACCAGGCTGGCTTAGTAGTGAGCAGGAGCCAGGAGGTGGTAAAGGGTGGTAAGGCATATTAACGACTTCCGGCAGCCACTTCATGTCCCCCTCTCGCCGACAACAGGGGCCAGGAACTCGCCTTCCACCCACGCCTGGTTCATCTTGAGAAACGTCAGTCTGTCCACAGACTTGTGAGACAGACGTGAGCGTTTCTCGGTGACCACGCCACCAGCTGCACTGAAGCAGCGCTCGGACAGCACGCTGGAAGGGGGGCAGGACAGCACTTCCAGGGCGTACTGCGCCAGCTCGCTCCAGATCTCCAGGCGCTTGACCCAATACTCCATGGGATCAACAGGGGCATCGCTGTCAAGCCCGCTGTAGGACCCCATGTAGTCAGCCACCATGCGGGTCAGGCGCTGGCTGTGACCGGAGGAGGATGCTGCTGCATGCACCTCCTCTCTAGTCACTGCTGGAGCCTCTACAGTCCTGTAGAGCTCATTGCTGAGAGACAGCAGGTCTGTGGGGCGCTTGCTGCTGGATGCAGGCACCTGCTGCTGCCTCTGTGCTGGCTGGACAGTGGGGGTGGAAGGCTGGGGGAAGGCTTCCTCCAAGCGCTCAACAAGGGCCTGCTGCAAGCTCCTTATTTGTTGCGCTGGGTCTCCTCCTGCAGGAGGCAGGAACTGGCTCAACTTCCCCTTGAGGTGCGGGTCCAACATCATGCTGATCCAGATGTCCTCCCTCTGCTTCATCTGGATCACCCTGGGGTCCTTGCGCAGGCACGTCAGCATGTGCGCTGCCATAAGGAAGAGGCGGGCCACGTCTGCTGGCACATCGACGGCAGTGCTGTCCTCATCCTCCTCCTCTGCCGCCTCATCCTCTCTCCACCCCCGCACCAACTCAGCTGCACTGTGCTGATCCCCCTCATCAGCAGCAAGGTCAGGGACCTCCACCACCAAGTCCTCCTCCTCCTCCCCCTCAGAGGTGGACTGTGCAGCTGCATGCCGCTCCTGCTGGGCCAAGGCTGCCGCTCCCTGTTCCAGCAAAGCATCGAGGGCCCTGTTCAGCAGACAAACCAGGGGCACCCACTCGCACACCATAGCATGGTCCCTGCTCACCATGTTGGTGGCCTGCAGAAAGGGAGCCAGCACTAAGCACACCTGCTGCATGTGCCCCCAGTCGTCATCGGGGACGATGGACGGGATGTTGCTGGTCTTGTCCCTTTTCTGAGCGGCGGACACAGTGGCCAGGGCAAGGTACTGGTTGACAGCGTGCTTCTGTTCAACCAGATGCTCCAACATCGCCAGGGTGGAGTTCCAGCGAGTTGGAATGTCAAGGATCAGCCAATGGCGTGGCAGCTCCAGCTCCTTTTGCACGTCTTCCAGGCTCGCAGAGGCTGCAGGCGAGCGCCGGAAGTGACGCACAACATTCCTCGCCGTTTCCAGCAGTTCGCCCATCCCCTGGTAGGTGCGCAAGAACTTCTGCACCACCAGGTTCAGCACGTGGGCAAGACAGTAGATGTGGGTCAGGTTTCCCCTGTCGATCGCGGCAACCAGATTGGCCCCATTGTCGGCCACCACCTCTCCGACTCTGAGGCCTCTGGGGGTCAGCCAAATCCTCTCCTGCTCCTGGAGTTTGTCCAACACATGGGTTGCCGTCAGTTTGGTCTTCCCAAGGCTGACCAACTGCAGCAGCGCTTGGCAGTGGCGTGGCTTCATGCTGCTGCTGAGGCGGGGGGTTTGGCCAGGTGTGCCAGAGGATGGCAGAGGATCGGAGGAACCTGCTGCAGTTCCCCTGACCCTGCGGGGTGGCACCACCCACTGTGTTGCTGCTGCTGCTGTGCCCGCTGCTGCTCTCCCATCCTCACCCCCTTCCACCAAGCTGACCCAGTGGACAGTGAAGGACAGCTAGCGGCCTGTCCCGAAGCGGCTGCTCCAGGAGTCCATGGTGACGTGGACCCTTTCACCAACCGCGTGCTCCAGCCCTCGCTCCACATTGGCCATGACAAAGCGGTGCAGTGCAGGCATGACCTGGCGGGCGAAGAAGTGTCTGCTGGGGAGCTGCCAGTCTGGGGCTGCACAAGCAAGCAGCGCACGCATGTCGCTCCCCTCCTGCACGAGCGTGTACGGCAGGAGTTGGGAGCACATGGCCCGTGCCAGCAAGCCGTTCAGCTGCCACACGCGACGGCTGCTGGGAGGCAGAGCCCTAACCACCCCCTGGAAGGACTCGCTCAAAAGTCTCTGGCGTGGCCTTTTGCTAGCACGGGAACCAGCGGAGACAGCAGAGGAGGCCACTGAGGACTGGCTGCCAGAACAGGCCTCAGTGTCGGCGGCAGGAGTTGCAGAGGGGGAGGAGCAGTGTTTTTCCGCACTCCTGCTGGTGGTGCTGGAGGAGCAGGAGGGCGGGTGGCTGCTGTTGCTGCTGCTGCTGCTGAAGGCTGTGCAGTGATGGGTGTGGTGCCACTGCCAGCACCAGATGCCTTCAGCCTCTGGAACTCCTCATGCTGGTGGTAATGTTTAGCAGCAAGGTGGTTGATAAGAGAGCTGGTGCTGAACTTTAAGGGGTCTGCACCTCTGCTAAACTTCCGCTGACAGTGGTTGCAAGTGGCGTACTTGCTGTAAACTGTGGGCATGGTGAAAAATCGCCAGATTGGTGACAAGAAAAGCCCCCTACGGCCTGGAGCCGCTGCTGCCTGTCTCCCTGTGGTGGTTGGGGGGGGGGCTTGGGTGCGGCTGGTGGTGGTACTGGCAGATGCTGCTGCTGCTGCTGCTGAGCCTGAGACACCAGCAGGCTGTGGGACCTGCCTACTGCTGCCAATGCTTGCAATGATGCACCTCCTTGCAAGGCCCACAAGCGCATCCTCCTCTTCCTCCTCAGAGCTGCTGATGATGACATCCCCAGGTGCTGGTGGTGGCGGCACCCAGTCTTTGTCTGTCACCACGTCATCATCATCATCCTCCCCCTCCTGAAACATGTCCTGCTGGGATGATGACCCCCCAAACTCCTCTCCTGATGCATGGATGGGCTGCTTGACTGTCGCCACAGTCTTGCTGTCCAATCCCTTCTCCCCCAAAGTGCCCCTTTAGCATCTCCTCCTCCAAATCGCCAACAACAGCAGACAATTGACTCATGATGCCTGGGGTCAAAAGACTGCTGAATGACAGATCGCCAACTGACGGTGAACTGGCCTCCTCCCCAGGCCCTGCTGGGCGGCTGCTGTGAACAGGGGTGGTGGTGGTGGTGAGGGTGGAGGCCTCGGATGCAGAGCTGATGGCGGGCTGCTCATCCTCCGTCATCAGTTGCACCACAGTGGCTGCATCCTTTTCCTCAATGGGACGTTTCCGACCCGGCTGGAGGAAAATAGGAGCAGGTACTACACGCTGCTGCCGCTGTGTCTCTGCAGCGTGAGTTGCTCCTGCTGGGCGGCGCCCAAGGCGTCCACGGCCAGTGGCTATAGGCGGAATGTTAGCCACTGACGCAGCTGCTGCTGCTGCGGAACTGTGCATGGTGGCGCGGCCGCGGCTTGCCACAATGCTGCTCCCTCTCCTCCTGATTCCCTTGCTGCCCTTCCCCTTGCCCAAACCGCGCTGGCTGCCACTTCCAGACATCTTAGATGTTTTGGGCGTAAACAAAAAAGTTTTTTAAAAGGGCGGGTGAAAAAGTGGGGTACTTTAATGGAGTGGGTTGGTGGGTGAGGTGACACTAATCACTAAGTGATTAGATCGCTAAGTGATTACTAGTACAGTACTAATACAAAATACAATAATTCAGTAATCAATAAGTGTGAACAGTGAACAGTGAGTGTGTCCCCTAGTACACTAACTAGAAAATACAATAATCAGTAGTAATCAGATTCAGTAGAAGGAAATAGAGTGTGTGTACACTACAGACAGTGCACGCACACACACATGCAGGAGCTAGCCTATGAACAGTGACTGAGTGTCCCTCTAGTACAGTAAGTACAACTAAAATACAATAATCAGATTCAGTACTAATCAGATGAGTCAGTAGAAGGGAATACTGTGTACTGTGTACACTACAGACAGTGCACGCACACACACACACACACACACACACGCAGGAGCTATGAACAACAGTAACAGTGAGTGTCCCTAGTACAGTATACAAAATACAATAATCAATCAGTAAGTAAAGGACAAGACAGGGTAGAATAAACAGCAGAAACACTGGTATAGATGAGAAATAAACTAACAGAGGACAGGAGGACAGCTGCCCACACAGGCAAGGCCCTGAGGCAGCAGCTGTCTGTCTCTATGTAACACACAAGCTACTAACTAAAATACAATCTCTATCTAGCTAACAACAATATAGGTGTATAGAGCAGGTGTATGTGAGCAGAAACGCTAGGTAATTGACCACTATAGAGCTCTTGCTAAGCCAAAGCACAAAGGAGCAGATCTCTCTCTGTACAAAGTCAGGCAAGGACGGAAAAACCGAACATGGCGGCCGCTATTTATAGGGTAGGGGCTGGCCAGGGTCCCCCTCTGTGATTGGCTGCCGTCAGAGAGCCTGGGAGCCCTCTGATTGGCTCTAAGGACATCAATCTGGGCTATGACGCTATTCGAGCTCGGTATTCGAGCTCGAATAGCGCTGTTTGCTCGAATAGCTCGAATAGTGAGTGGGCTATTCGAGTTCACTCAAATAGCCCATTCGAATAGCTGTAGCTATTCGAGCTCGGTATTCGAGCTCGAATAGCTAAAAAAGAGCTCGAATATTCGAGCTACTCGAATATTCGAGCTCTGCTGAGCATCCCTGCTACACATGACAACCTCCACAGTTATTCTTGGCATGCCCTGGTTGCACCTCCACTCTCCACAGATCGATTGGTTCACCGGTCAGCTAACTAGCTGGTCAGATCATTGTGTTCAGCAGTGTTTAGGGAAGGTGAAGTTAGGCCAAACCAGGGTCCATTTGGAGGGTGTACCCGTGCAGTATTCTGAGTATTCTGATGTGTTCTGTCCTAAAGCCGCAGATAAGTTACCTCCCCATCGCCCGTTCGATTGCCCCATCGACCCCCGATCTGGTTGTATGCCTCCCAGGGGCCATGTTTATAATTTGTCATTCCAGAGAAAGTGGCCATGCAGAAATACATACGTGAAAACCTAGCCAAAGGTTTATTCGCCCCTCCCGGTCGCCCGCTGGCGCAGGTTTCTTTTTTGTTGAGAAAAAAGACGGTGGCCTGCGTCCCTGCATAGATTACCGGGGTTTGAATAAAATCACAGTGAAGAATCGCTATCCTTTGCCCTTGATAGACGACTTATTCACGCAGGTTACTGACGCTCAGATTTTTTCAAAATTGGATTTACGGGGTGCATACAACCTGGTGAGGATTAGAGAGGGTGATGAATGGAAGACGGCCTTTAACACACCCAACGGGCATTACGAGTATTTAGTGATGCCCTTCCGGCTGTGTAATGCCCCGGCCGTCTTCCAAGAACTGATTAATGAGGTATTCAGAGAGGTGTTGGGCAAATTCGTCCTGGTCTACCTGGATGACATCCTTATTTTCTCCAACAACCTCTCCGAGCACAGATCCCATGTCAAGTTTGTGCTGAATAAATTAAGGCAAAACATGCTTTATGCGAAATTGGAAAAATGCACCTTTGAGGTTACATCTGTCGCCGTCCTGGGATATATCATTTCCACCTCGGGCCTGTCTATGGACCCTGCCAAAGTTTCCGCTGTTCTAGAATGCCACAGCCAGTGGGGTTGAAGTCTTTGCAGCGTTTTTTAGGCTTTGTGAATTACTATAGAAGGTTCATTAAGGGGTACTCCACTGTCATTGCACCCCTTACCAGTCTCACTAAAAAAGGGGCAGATACCACCCACTGGTCTCCAGAAGCTCTGCGGGCATTTTCCACTTTAAAGGATCTGTTCTGCTCTGCACCCATCCTGAGACACGTAGACAGTTCCTATCCTTTCATCGTCGAAGTGGACGCCTCGGAGGCTGGGGTGGGAGCTGTGCTGTCTCAGCAGTCAGGGTTGCAGGGAAGATTACACCCGTGTGCTTATTTCTCTCATAGGTTCTTCCCGGCAGAGAGAAACTATGATATAGGCAACAGGGAGCTCCTAGCCATTAAACTGGCCTTTGAAGAATGGCGACATTGGTTAGAAGGAGCAGAACATACGATCACGGTTTACACTGATCACAAAAATCTGGAATACATCGAGGGGGCTAAAAGGTTAAGCCCTCGTCAGGCTCGATGGTCACTGTTTTTCTCAAGGTTCAGATTTATTATTACGTACACGCCGGGTAGCAAGAATATTAAGGCAGATGCCCTCTCCAGGTGCTTTGAACCAGAGACAGCACAGCCCTCTGTTCCTGAGACCATTGTCCCACAGAAATTGGTGCTAGCTACAACTGAAACTTGGGAAGACTGGAAGGAGACTTTAAGTCCCTTCCAGCAGGACATCCCGGAAGGGAAACCAGATGGGGTTATGTTTATTCCACTACCATTTCGTCTCCAGGTCTTGGAAATGTTCCATTCACACAAGAATGCGGGACATCCTGGGGCATCTAGAACGCAAGATCTTGTGGCCAGGTGTGCTTGGTGGCCTTCTCTGGCAGCAGATTGCAAAGAGTTTGTTAGGGAGTGTGCGGTATGTGCTAAAAGCAAGCCCTCCCTGCTGGCACCTGTAAGTATGATGCAGCCTTTGCCCACCCCGAGTGAGCCGTGGACTCATTTGTCCATGGATTTTGTGGGTGAGCTTCCCAGGTCTGAGGGCATGTCGGTCATTTGGGTGGTAGTCGACCGCTTCAGTAAGATGGCCCATTTCGTGCCCTTGAAAGGACTCCCCTCGGCCCAGGAACTGGCCGATTTGTTCATCACCCACGTTTTCCGGCTGCATGGCATTCCGGAAAACATAGTGTCAGATTGGGGAGTCCAATTTATTTCTAGGTTCTAGAGGGCATTTTGCCACCAAATGGGCATGAAGCTGTCATTTTTGTCGGGCTACCACCCACAGACCAATGGTCAGACTGAGAAAGTCAATCAGTCATTGGAGCAGTTTTTGAGGTGTTACGTTGCAGAGACGCAGAATAACTGGGTCAAATGTCTGCCCTTCGCAGAATTTGCTCAAAATAATTTGAAAAGTTCTTCCTCTGGATTTTCTCCGTTTCAGGTAGTGACAGGTAGATTGCCCAAATTCTCCCCATTGCCAGTGGCCTCCACTCCGTTCTAGCTCTGGAGGCCTAGCAGAGGTCTTTTGAGGACATTTGGTGGATCGTGAGAAATAATTTGGAAAAGGCGTTTCAGAGTCAAAAGGGTCAAGCTGACAAGAGACGTTCTTTAGAATGGAGATTCCAACCAGGAGACTTGGTGTGGGTATCCACACGTTACTTGACCCTGAAACAGCCCTCAGACAAGTTGGGTCCCAGGTTTGTCGGTCCATTTCCGGTGGCTAGAAAGATCAACAACGTTACTTATGCCATTGATCTTCCTGCCAGCATGCGTGGCGTAAGATCTTTCCATGTGTCACTGCTCAAACCAGCAGTCCATGTGGGTCCCACTCCTCCTCCTCCTGTGATGGTAGATGACCAACCGGAGTACGAAGTAGAGAAGATTTTAGACTCACGTGTGGTGCAGAATTCAGTACAGTATTTGGTGCACTGGAAGGGGTATGGGATTGAGGAAAGGACATGGGTGCCTGAGTATCGCATGCATGCTGAAAAATTAAAAAGGGAATTCCACGCCTTACATCCTGAGAAGCCAGGAAGGAGCTGTCCGGAGTCAGCCGCCTCTACTCAGCGTGAGGCGGCTGTTTCCATGGAGGGCATGGCGGAACGCGGAAAAACCGCCGCGTCTGACGCAGCAGTTAGCACGCATAGCCCTGTTACTGACACTTTGACCCAGCGCGGAGAGGCCGCCGCCGGTGCTGATAGCGGTGCGACCAACCCCGCGCATGGGTCAGCGGAGACATTGCAAAGCAGTACTAGTGTGGCTGTGACTGATAGGCCACCTAGGTTCAGAATGACGCGCGAGCACACGGAGAGGCAGAACTTTAATGGCAGTCAGAGAAGGGTCAGCTGACCAGGCCGGTCAGCTGACAATTACAGCAACTTTCATTGGTCCAGCACTTAGGGGACATTCTCTGGTTGTCTGGCGTTGCGATCACAACGTAGTAGCACTCAGACCTTGTTCGTATCTGTGTTCTAGCATAGTTTCCAAAGGTGTTGACATCAAGGCGTTCACACCTTAGCGTTAGGAATATTACCTGTATTATTTGTTATGACCTTTTGCCTGCCTGACTATTCTTCTGAACTCTGATCCTGTACCTTGCTATTTCTGATATCCTGTTGCCAAACTCTGCTCATTCCTGGACTCTGTATTGGCCTTCTGACTCTGTACCTCGCTACTCTGATACCCGTTGCCAAACCCTGCCTGTCTATTGGATTACGTAACCGTCTTATGAATCTGTACCTTGTCTGTCTGTGTGTTTACGACCTGGCTTGTCCGACCTCGAGAACTGGCCTTACTGTTAGAGGCAGTTCCCAGACCTGTTAGTGACACCCCCCCCATTGGTGTCACTCACACTCTGTCCTTCCTGCTCTTAGCCTAGCTCCTCCCCCGGGAGAGTCTAGGTCTACGGAAGGAAGATACTTCTGTGCAGTACTCCTTACTGCTCCTGTACCTCCTCCTGAGGTGCAGTACTCAAAGTATTATTGTTGCACTTACACTTTCATCTCTCAGGTGTCCAGAGGTTAGTAGATATATCTGATTATCGGTGATACTGCAGATCATCAATAATCGGGTATATTCTGCATTCTCGGTGATACTGCAGATCACCGGTAATCAGACCCTCTCTGTGTTACACCGATCGTTACAGGTAGAGCCACAAACAGCCAATATGATTTGTTTCATTTTAATGCAGGTTAGTGATGCCAAAGACCGCAAAGCTCACAAACTTGGTCATTGAGTAGTTGATTAATTGTGTGTTAGGGTTAGGAAAAATGGGCACAGCCAACACCTGCCAAATACATAATCGGGCAATGTCGGGTCATCAGTAGGCGGAGACAAATCCAAATCCAAAGTTTAAACGGCAGCCATTCTTACACTGTTAATGGGAGGGTTCTCAAATGTTGCATAGTTGGCCACTGGGTCACTGGGATTAATATTCAGAAAAGTGGGTGGAGCCTACAAAAGCCAATCAAAACTCACCTATTGACTTTGAATGGTTATATTTAATAGCTACCATTCTTGCACTGTTAATGACACAAGCCCCAAACCTGGTACAGTTGGTCATTTCGTGACTGAGGTTAAAATTTACAAATGGGGGTGGAGCCACAGCTAATCAGATTTGTTCCATTTTAATGCAAATTATTGATGTGAAAGACCGCATAGCTCACAAACTTGGTCACTGAGTAATTTAGTAATTGTGTGTTATGATTAGAAAAAGTGGGCAGAGCCAAAACCAGCTAAAAACATACCGGGCAATGCCGGGTCATCGGTGGGCGGAGACAAATACAAATTTTACTTGGAAATGTAAACTGCAGCCTTTCTTACGCTGTAAATGGTAGGGTTCTCAAACTTTGCATAGTTGGTCACTGGATGACTGGGAATAATTTTCAGAAAAGTGAATGGAGCTTACGAAAGCAAATGAAAATTCACCTACTGCTTTTCAAGGGGAATCCTACTATTCCTAATAATTGTCAGGAAGCGTGGAAGAGCCGCCGCTGCGAGTCAGGAGGCGGCTCTTTCCGCACGCAGTGTGACGGAGCACGGGGAGGCAGCCAGCCTTCACTTCAGCTGAGGTGGCTGTCCCCGTGCCGAGCATGGCAGAGTGCGGAGAAACCGCCGCCTCAGACGCGGCGGTTGGCACACATGGCCCCTTGTCGGAGGCACCGCAGAGCGGTGCTGGTGTGGCTGGGACACATAGTCCCTTCAGGTTTAGAGTGACGCGCGCGCGCGCACTCAGGCAGGGAAGATATCACAGCCAGAAGTGAGTCAGCTGACCAGGCTGGTCAGCTGACTCTGGCTCCACTCCTCATTGGTCCAGCACTTAGGGAGGTGCTGGAGAAGGTGCCTGTGTATATATAATGCTAGTTGGTCATTTCTCTGGTGTCTGGCGTTGCAATCACATATGTGGGAGCACCCAGATCCGTAGTCAGATCCGCAAGTGTGCCGGGACCAGCTGGAGCTGTAATCCTACACTTAGCTAGTTTCTGTTGATAGCTTAAAGTACTAGTTTGATTGTGATTATCTGTTTTGACCTTTTGCCTGCCTGACTATCCTCCTGAACTCTGATCTTGTACCTCGATATATCTGATACCCTGTTGCCGAACCCTGCCTGTACTTAGACTCTGCCTTTGCCTCCTGATCTTGTACTTTATCTGTCCGTGTGTGTACGACCTGGCTTGTCCGACCTCGAGAACCGACCTTACTGTTAGAGGCGGTTCCCCGTTTTGTTAGTGACCCTTCCTCCTGAGGGTTACTTTCAGACAATCCTTCCTACTGTCAGCCTGACTCCTCCCATCTTGGAGAGTCCAGGTCTGCGGAAGGAATCCGTGCAGTACTCCTGACTGCGCTGAGGCTTTGTCCTCAAAGTGTTACTGTTACACCAATACACTACACTCTACTCAGGTGAACTGAGGTTAGCTGGTATATCGGATTATCGGTGATACTGCAGATCACTTATAATCTGGTATACATCTGTATTCCCAGTGATACTGCAGATCACCGGTAATCAGATCCTCTCTGTGCTTCACCGATCGTTACAGAACGCCAGACCAAAAAACAGATGGACGCACGCACTGACCCTCTAACTGTGCTTGCCACTTCGGTGGATAGTATTCATCAAGCACTGGGCCAGCACAAAGCTTTAATTGATGCCCTATGAGGCTCTGTGCGAACCCTCCAGACGTCAGTTGATTCGGTGCGATCCCCTCCCAGTGATGACATACGTATGCCAGTACCTGATAAATTTTCCGGCCACAAGTCTGACTTTCGGAATTTTAAGAGTAGAGTGTTATCATATTTTGAGTTGAGACCCCGATCCTCGGGAACTGAGACCCAACGGGTCATATTTATTAAAACTTTGTTAACTGGTGACTCCCAGTCCTGGGCATACAACCTGCCCCCCACAGATACAGCTCTGTCCTCGGTAGAGGAATTCTTTAAAGCCATGGCAGTAATATACGATGACCCAGACCTTGCTGCGACCTCTGAGCTGAAGCTCAAACTTTTGCGGCAAGGCAGAGGCTCGGTCGAAGACTACGCGGCAGAATTTCGTCGGTGGTCAGTTACGGCCAGGTTTGATACCTATGCTTTGTTGGATTATTTCCTGTCTGGGCTGTCGGATGAGGTGTCTGACCTAATGTTAAGCCAACCCGAGCCCAAAAACAGTTGATGAGGCAATTTCATCGGCCATTCGTATCGATCGTAGGCTACGTCATCAAAGACAGACTAGGGGCAGTCATCGGGTCAGGGTAACATCTTACGCAGCACCCCCCGCAGCACTCCTGGTATCTCCGTCTCCTTCGGTCTCATCATCTCCAGTCATGCCTCCACCTGAACCGATGCAGATCGGTCGGTCTAAGCTGACCCAAGTGGAGAGAAGACGGAGAATGACGGAACAGTTATGTTTGTACTGTGGTGAAAGGGGGCATAGGGTACGAGACTGCCCCATTAAGCCAGATAAGAATAAGCCGGGAAACGCTACCGCCTAGGAGTTGTAAGGGGTGACACCCTGGGCGCACAACTCACACCCCTAAAAGAAAAACGTTTGCTCCTTCCTTGTACGATTACGTGGGGGGACAAATCTGAAGCCACGGAGGCCTTTGTTGACTCAGGCTCCGCGGCTAACTTTATGAGTTTAGAGTTTGCAGAGAAGTTGGGCATTCCACTCACCCCAGTAAAACCACCTATCCAGGTTACTGCTGTGGACGACTCCCCACTACAAAGGGACCGTCCACTGTCTCAGACACCAGAGGTGGAGGTCATTATTGGAGTCCTGCACAAGGAGGGTTTAAGTTTTTTTTGTGTTACACATGTCTACCTTCACAATTGTCCTAGGTATGCCCTGGCTGCAGCTCCATTCGCCACAGATTAATTGGGCTACAGGACAATTAACCAATTGGTCAGACTTTTGTTCCCAGCAGTGTCTAGGGAAAGTGACATTAGGTCAGACCAAGATTCACGTGGAGGGTGTTCCCGAGGTATATTCTGAATTTTCAGATGTATTTTGTCCCAAGGCTGCTGATCAGTTACCTCCTCATCACCCTTTCGATTGCCCCATTGATCTTCGTGCTGGTTGTATGCCCCCTAGGGGTCACCTGTATAACTTGTCCGGACCAGAGAAGATGGCTATGCAGGAGTACATTCGTGATAACTTGGCCAAGGGGTTCATTCGGCCCTCTCGGTCACCTGCTGGGGCCGGTTTTTTTTTTTGTTAAGAAAAAAGACGGAGGTCTTCGACCTTGTATCGATTACCGGGGTCTCAATAAAATCACGGTGAAAAATCTCTATCCGTTACCATTGATAGACGACTTATTCACGCAGGTCACAAATGCAAAGATCTTCTCTAAATTGGATCTGAGGGGTGCATACCACCTGATCCGCATTAGAAAGGGCGATGAATGGAAGACGACCTTCAACACACCCGACGGGCATTACGAGTACTTAGTGATGCCCTTCGGGTTGTGCAATGCGCCAGCCGTCTTCCAGGAATTAATCTATGAGGTATTCAGGGAGGTATTGGGTAGATTTGTGCTGGTATACCTTGATGATATACTAATCTATTCCAATAACATCTCCGAGCCCAGGGTCCATGTTAAGTTTGTGTTGAACAAATTAAGACAAAATATGCTCTATGCTAAAGTGGAAAAATGTATTTTCGAGGTGACCACTGTCACGTTCCTAGGGTACGTAATTTACACCTCGGGCCTGTCAATGGATCCTGCCAAGGTCACAGCTGTGTTGGAATGGCCACAGCCAGTGGGGTTGAAGGCCCTACAGAGATTTTTAGGTTTTGCGAACTACTACAGGAGGTTCATTAAGGGGTACTCCACGATAGTTGCCCCCCTTACCAGTCTCACGAAAAAGGGGGCAGATACCAACCACTGGTCCCCCGAGGCCGTGGCAGCCTTTTCTTACTTGAAGAAATTATTTTGCTCAGCGCCTATTTTGAGGCATGTGGACACGTTCTTACCCTTTATTGTGGAGGTTGATGCCTCGGAGGTTGGGGTGGGGGCGGTGCTGTCCCAACGGTCTGGGTTGCAGGGCAGATTACATCCGTGTGCTTACTTTTCCCGTAGGTTTTCACCCGCAGAAAAAAATTACGATATAGGCAACCGGGAACTTCTGGCCATTAAATTGGCGTTTGAGGAATGGCGCCATTGGTTAGAGGGGGCAGAACACACGATCACAGTTTACACTGACCACAAGAACTTGGAATACATCGAGGGGGCTAAGAGACTAAGTCCCCGTCAGGCCCGTTGGTCTTTATTTTTTACGAGGTTCAGGTTTATAATCACGTACACTCCAGGCAGCAAAAACATCAAGGCAGATGCCCTCTCCAGATGTTTCGAACCAGAGACAGCACAGCCTCCCGCCCCTAAGTCCATCATCCCGCAGAGACTAGTGTTAGCAGCCACGGAGACCTGGGATGATTGGACAGAGGTTTTGGGTCCCTTTCAGCAGGATGTTCCTGAGGGAAAACCTGAAGGGGTCATGTTTATCCCACTGCCATTTCGTTTACAAGTTCTGCAACTTTTTCACGCCCATAAGAATGCTGGTCATCTTGGAGCTGCCAGAACGCAGGATCTGATTGCCAGGTGTGCTTGGTGGCCTTCTTTGGCAACGGATTGCAAGGAATATGTCAGGGAGTGTGCGGTATGTGCCAAGAGTAAACCCTCCCGGCTGGCATCTGTAGGAAGGTTGCAGTCTTTGCCCACCCCGAGTGAGCCATGGACCCACTTGTCCATGGATTTTGTGGGGGAATTGCCCAGGTCTGAGGGCATGTCGGTCATTTGGGTGGTAGTCGACCGTTTTAGCAAAATGGCCCATTTTGTGCCCCTGAAAGGACTCCCCTCAGCTCAGGAACTGACCGAATTGTTCATCATTCACGTCTTCCGGCTGCATGGCATTCCGGAAGACATTGTGTCAGATAGGGGAGTCCAATTCGTGTCTGGATTCTGGAGGGCATTTTGCCACCAAATGGGCATGAAATTGTCTTTCTCGTCAGGCTACCACCCACAGACAAATGGGCAGACTGAACGGATTAATCAGTCTTTGGAGCAATTCCTAAGATGTTACGTTGCGGAGGCACAGAGTGACTGGGTAAAATTTCTGCCCTTCGCAGAATTCGCACAAAATAATTTGAAGAATTATTCTTCTGGTTTTTCGCCATTCCAGATTGTGACAGGGAGGTCACCCAAATTCTCCCCTTTTCCAGTCGTCTCTTCTCCATTTCCAGCACTGGAGGATTGGCAGAGGTCACTCAGGGACAATTGGGGAATTGTTAAGGGGAACCTGCAGAAGGCATCCCAGAGTCAGAAGGGTCAAGCGGACAAGAGACGGTCCGTGGAATGGAAGTTTCAGCCAGGGGATTTAGTATGGGTGTCCACACGTCACTTGACCTTTAAGCAGCCATCTGCCAAACTTGGCCCCAGGTTTGTGGGTCCATTTTCCGTAACTAAAAGGATCAATAACGTCACTTAAGCCATTGATCTTCCTGCCAGCATGTGGGGCGTAAGGTCGTTTCACGTGTCCCTACTTAAACCTGCAGTTCATGTGGGTCCTACTCCTCCTCCTCCTGTAATGGTGGAGGACCAACCTGAGTACGAGGTGGAGAAGATACTGGACTCACGCGTTGTACAGAACTCGGTACAATATTTAGTGCATTGGAAAGGGTACGGCATTGAGGAGAGACAATGGGTACCAGGGACTCGCATGCATGCTGATGAGTTAAAAAGGGAGTTTCACACGTTGCACCCAGAAAAACCTGGAAGGAGCTGTCCGGAGTCCACTCCTCGGGGGGGTACTGTCAGGAAGCGCGGAAGAGCCGCCGCCACGAGTCAGGAGGCGGCTCTTTCCGCCTGCAGTGTGACGGAGCACGGGGAGGCAGCCGCCTTCACTTCAGCTGAGGCGGCTGTCCCCGTGCCGAGCATGGCAGAGTGCGGAGAAACCATGGCGCACATGGCCCCTTGTCGGAGGCACCACAGAGCGGTGCTGGTGTGGCTGGGACACATAGTCCCTTCAGGTTTAGAGTGACGCGCGCGCGCGCGTGCACTCAGGCAGGGAAGATATCACAGCCAGAAGTGAGTCAGCTGACCAGGCTGGTCAGCTGACTCTGGCTCCACTCCTCATTGGTCCAGCACTTAGGGAGGTGCTGGAGAAGGTGCCTGTGTATATATACTGCTAGTTGGTCATTTCTCTGATGTCTGGCGTTGCGATCACATATGTGGGAGCACCCAGATCCGTAGTCAGATCCGCAAGTGTGCCGGGACCAGCTGGAGCTGTAATCCTACACTTAGCTAGTTTCTGTTGATAGCTTAAAGTACTAGTTTGATTGTGATTATCTGTTTTGACCTTTTGCCTGCCTGACTATCCTCCTGAACTCTGATCTTGTACCTCGATATATCTGATACCCTGTTGCCGAACCCTGCCTGTACTTAGACTCTGCCTTTGCCTCCTGATCTTGTACTTTATCTGTCCGTGTGTGTACGACCTGGCTTGTCCGACCTCGAGAACCGACCTTACTGTTAGAGGCGGTTCCCCGTTCTGTTAGTGACCCTTCCTCCTGAGGGTTACTTTCAGACAATCCTTCCTAATGTCAGCCTGACTCCTCCCATCTTGGAGAGTCCAGGTCTGTGGAAGGAATCCGTGCAGTACTCCTGACTGCGCTGAGGCTTTGTCCTCAAAGTGTTACTGTTACACCAATACACTACACTCTACTCAGGTGAACTGAGGTTAGCTGGTATATCGGATTATCGGTGATACTGCAGATCACTTATAATCTGGTATACATCTGTATTCCCAGTGATACTGCAGATCACCGGTAATCAGATCCTCTCTGTGCTTCACCGATCGTTACACTAATATAATAAATGAGAAAGTTCGGATGTTTGGATGTTTGTAACTCGATCACGCAAAAATCGCTGAACGGATTTGAATGAAATTTGGCACACACATAGTACATTAACTGGAATAAAGTATAGGATACTTTTTATTCCCCTAACCAAAAAGTAGATGGAGACAAATACAAATTTATTTGGGAAAGTTTAAACTGCAGCCATTCTTACACTGTTAATTGTAGGGTTCTCAAATGTTGCATAGTTGGTCACTGGGTGACTGGGATTAATATTCAGAAAAGTGAGTAGAGTGGGTCCACAAACAGCTAATCAGATTTGTTTCATATCAATGCAAATTATGTATGTCTAAGACCACAAAGCTCAGAAACTATTGAGTCATTGAGTAATTGTGTGATAGGGTTTAGAAAAAGTGGACGGATCCAAAACCAGCCAAATACATACCCATGCAAGTCTAGGTCACCCCAGTCACCCAGTGACCAACTGTGCAAAGTTTGAGAACCCTGTCTTTACCAGTGTAAGAATAACTGCTTTTTACATTTAAGGTTAGAAAAAGTATGTATTTGGCTGGTGTTGATGTTGGCTATATCTATGTTCTGAATATTGTCTAAGAACTAAGTTACATTGTGTTTTCTTTACTGCAGATCAGTTATGGAGCCACAGACTACTCTCTAACCAACAGGCACCTTTATCCTTATGTATTCCGCATGGTTGAGAATGAGCACGCCTATTATGCACCGGTAATAAAGCTGTTGAAATATTTTGGCTGGACCTGGGTTGGAATAATCTCAACAGATGATGAAGCTGGAGAGAAAGAAACAGAATTAATGATGAAATATCTGAAGGAAAATGGCATCTGTGTTGAGTTTATAATTACAGTGCCACTTAAAAACCTTCGTGTCATCGAAGACGCATCTGTTCTTGAAAAATCTTTTAGCAAAATTGTTCTAGTATATGGAATGGAGGCTTATATTCTACATTTTTTAAATAACGCTGCTTTATCTCTGACTAATAAAACATGTATTTTCCCTCCTGTGTGGAGTTCTACTGCAAAACAATCTTTGTACTATTTAAGTCCACTGAATGGTAGTTTGGCTGTGGAATTACACCCTTTATTGATTCCAGATAAAGAACATTTGTTTGATGACACTGAAAAGCTGAGTTCCTATGACGTATCAGGAAATGGTTATATTGTAGGAAATGGTGATATTAAACATACATTGACACATATGGCTCACGCAAGGGTAAATGCATCCATGAGAAGAATATATGCAATACCAGAAGAATATTATATAGAGCTTGGCGTTTCACCACGAGTTTATTACGCAGTAGAAGCCATGGCTAAGGCCCTTCACAATGCATATATGTTGTCTAAAGGAAGGCTTGATAACAAACATCTTCATTATTATAAACAGCAGGTACAGAACACAGCCTGGCTAGGACATGACATAAAACTTATTTGGGATCCCAAATTACAGAAAATAGACCAAACAGGCTAGATGTTGACTCCATCCTTCAGACATTGTTGCAGATGGATGGTTCCTTTTTGGATCTGCCCATAAAACAAAAAAAACAAAAAAAAAAAATCTGTTACCTGTGCTAACAAGTTGGTATATGCAGCATCAAAATTCAAGTTCTAAGAGCCAAATAAAATAGTAAAGAACAAAACCAAACTAAAATAGACTATTGCATTGTAGATAATCTACCCAGATCAGAAAGCTGGGCATCATATTTGGTATCTGTCTAACAACAGTAAGCAGAGGCGCCTGGGGCACCGGGCTGACCAGACAGTCGCCTGGAGCGCTGTTTTGGGGGAGGCACTGTCGCAGGTGGGGAATACGGCATCCCTCCCACCAGGTGGTGTGTGTCCCAGGTAGTGAACTGGCTTGCCAGTTCACCAGCCGCAGCTCACCTCTCCAGGCTACGGAGTCTTTGGTTTCCGGCAAGCAGAGCAGGGCTACAGGAAAATGCCCTCCAAAGCCCTGCACTGGAGACAACATTTCCCTGTAGCCCTGCTTTTCCTGGCAGTGCAGGAGTTTTGCAGCAGGACTTGCTGGACAAAAGATCATCAGGGGAGATGTGCGCCGGAGGCATGGAGAGGAATCGTTTGTCAGGTGAGGTGAGTATTTTTCTTTTTACAGGTACTACACTAGCACTAGGGTAATTAGGGGGCATTAATGAAGGGTGGGTGGGGGGGGAAGAGCCTACACATGCATCATTTTCTGGTGAGCTTCCAAAACAGGGCAACCATCAGGGCGGGACAACTGACACTGCAGTGAGGGGCCCAGAGTTTCTGGGGGCCCTGCTCCCCCCAAGCGCTGGAAGGGCCGCAGGTGCTGGCTGCAGGCCTGTGGCTCACTTACCAGCTGACCGTGTTTCAGCACTGAGAGAAGAGTGACATAAGCACTTGAATGTGATAGCAGACTTTCTATACTGGGGCCCTACCTATATCTGGCTACAGGCTACCTATACTGGGCCACCACCTATACCTGGCTACCTATACTGGGGCTGGAACTACCTATACCTAGCTACCTATACTGGGGCACCACCTATACCTGGCTACCTATACTGGGGCTGGAACTACCTATACCTGGCTACCTATACTGGGGCTGGAACTACCTATACCTGGCTACCTATACTGGGGCACCACCTATCCCTGGCTACCTATACTGGGGCACCACCTATACTTGGCTACTTTTACTGAGGGCACCACCTGTACTTGGCTACCTATACTGGGGCTGGAACCACCTATACCTAACTACCTATACTGGAGCACCACCTATACCTGGCTACCTTTACTTAGAGCACCACATGTACCTGGCTACCTATACTGGGGCACCACCTATACTTGTCAAGTCAGGAGAAGCCAAAAAATTATGAAGTTTATAGGCGCCGCTCTATTTCCCTATCACCCCACTTAACAGCTGCTTGGTTCTCAAGGTGTGGGGTATCCCCTTAGCCCCCACCAGTCATAGAAAGTATAAGAGAAGAAAGAGAACAGCGCTTGTACTACAATCTGTTACACTAATCAATTTTATTGCTTATATATAAAATTTCCTATTATTCCAGATAGGATACATTCGTAAAAATATAAAAATATCATAAAAGAACATATGTTGTCCCCAAAGGAACTTTCATCCAGTGACCTCTAGATGTATCTCCTATTCATCTAGCCAAGAGGTTTAGATAATAAGCCCCACTCGTATTCACATACATACGACCATACGCACTTTGGAGCCACCTGATTCTCTAAAAAAGCCTCCTATATAAAAAACTTTTCCCCTTTAAATAATCTGTGTAATGGGTTACTGTAGAAAAGTCCTTATATTGTACAGACGTTAGTTGGATAAAATAGTTCCCTCTCTGTTGATTGAAAAAAGTGCTGTTCTCTTTCTTCTCTTGCACCACCTATACTTGGCTACTTATACTGGGGCATTTATAGCTTGCTATCTATACTGGGGCGCCTGTACTTGGCTAACCTATACTGGTGCACCACCCATACTTGGCTACCTATACTGGGGGCAACTATACCAGGCTACCTATACCGGGGCACACCTATAGTTGAATACCTATACTGGGGCACCTGTATCTTGCTGGCCTATACTGGAGCACCAGCTATACCAGGCTACCTATACTGGGGGCATCTACACCAGGCTACCTATACTGGGGCACCACCTATAGATGACTACTTATACCGGGAGCACCTATACCTGACTAGGGCAGGGGGATGAGCTGAGACAGAAGGGGACAA
The DNA here is from genome assembly GCF_040937935.1 of Hyperolius riggenbachi. Lineage (NCBI taxonomy): Eukaryota > Metazoa > Chordata > Amphibia > Anura > Hyperoliidae > Hyperolius > Hyperolius riggenbachi. The sequence goes on along the minus strand of NC_090646.1, from coordinate 36,849,264 downwards.
GCAGTAACACAGGGGGAAAAAAGAGGCACAGGGGGAACAGAGGTGGACAAAAGAGGCACAGGGAGACAAGAGATGAGACGAAAACATGAGGTCACACAGAGGGACACAAAAGAGGCACAAACTGAGGTGAGACAGAGGGGGAGAAAAGAGGCACAGGAAGAAAAGAGGGGGACAAAACAGAACGGATAAAGGATAAGAATGAACCTACAAGTCCCTATCTCATTTGCTAACCGGAGACTACCTGTATCTTGCTAGTATTTTGCTCCACCCACAACATGCCATGGTCACTCCCACTTTTTGCAGCATCACGCTGTGCATGCCGCTCTCTTCAGTGTCGAAGCCGTGCACTTCGCGCACGGACACGGGGGTGGGGTGGCACTGGCTAGTGGGCGGGAACAGCAACCAGTGGGTTGGCCCAGGGAGGCGAGGGCCCAGGCCTGATAATGTGTGAGGGGCCCCAAAATATCTGATGGCGGCCCTGTTCCGAAATATGAATATTTTCTGGTGAAATGTTGCCACATTATACTTATTTTCTAGTAAAGCGCTTCTGTAATACGTTTATTTTCTGTTGAAACGTTGCAATAATAATAATTATTTTCTGGTGAAAGGCTTCTGCAATATGTGTATTTTCTGGTGAAATACTGCCAAAATAAAAGTATTTTCTGGTGAAACGCTGCTGTGTCACGATTATTTTATAGTGAAATGCTTACACTTTATGAATATTTTCTGATGGAATGCTGATGCATTACAATTATTTTCTGGTAAAATTCTTTCACTTTATGGTTATTTTCTGATGAAACGCTGCCGCATTACGATTATCTTCTGGTGAAACTCTGCAGCATTATGATTATTTTCTGGTGAAATGTAATCAATTATTTGAGCACCCCTAAAATAATTTACCAAACAATTTTAATAAAGTAAACTGATAGTAAAATCTATATGTATATATTTTTCTTTTCACCAAATTACCTGTAAGATTGTGTCCCATTACAGATGACGGAACAGCTGGAATGTGGAATAGTTCATCTTCACAGGGGACATCCCTCTAGGAAGCAAGAGTGGAACAATTTATCTGTAGCTTCCCCCACCCTATAGGATGTTGCCACAAGATAAAAGTATTGCACCACTCGGGGGTTGGGGGAGGGGTCTTTGTATAAAGCTACTAGGGAGTCACTGTCAGTGTTGCTCGAATGCACCCAAATTCGATTTGAGTGCATTTGAATCCGGGTCCAGATCAAATCCGGTTTTGGCCATGATCACGACCATAGAACTCGATTCGAGTTTGAATTTGAGTTGTGAGCACAAATTTAATCTGGATTATGAGTCATGATCACAAATGGCCTTAAAGGGAAGGTTCAGGGTGAGGCAAAAAAAATCAAAATCCACTTACCTGGGGCTTCCTCCAGCCCGTGGCAGGCAGGATGTGCCCTCGGCGCTGCTCCGCAGGCTCCTGGTGGTCTCCGGTGGCCGACCCGACCTGGCCAGGCCGGCTGCCAGGTCGGGCTTCTCCTGCGCTCCAATCTGCTTTTCACGCTGGCGTCATCGGACGTCCTAAGGGCTGTACTACTGAGAACTACTGAGTAGTGGTGCTCAAATACCCCTTTTCAAAATTCGAGTTAGGTCGAATTCGAATAGTAAATTATTCGAGATCAGTCGAATATTCGAGTCGAATAATTTTTACTATTCGATTCGACCTCGGAATTCGAGCTCACTATTTGAGTCGGTATTCGAGCTCATTATTCGAGCTGACTATTCGAAATGGCCTTAAATAGCTTCCAACACTTGTTTTGAGGGTGAATGATGCAAGAAACCTCTTTTTTTCCAAGTAACAACAGCAAGTGATTATGTGGGGATGTTCCTTTAAAAAAAAAAGTTGAAAAGAGAAGTTGTGTCCAGAAATTTGTTCAGTACTGTATATACTTCTTCTTCTTCTTCTTTATCTTCTATATCTTCTTCTTCTTCTTCTTCTTCTTCTATATCTTCTTCTTCTATATCTTCTTCTTCTATATCTTCTTCTATATCTTCTTCTTCTTCTTTTATATTGTCTTCTTCTTCTTCTTCATCTTCTTCATCATCATCTTCTTCTTCTTCATCTTCTTTTTCTTCATCTTCTTCATCGTCTTCTTCATCTTCTTCTTCATCTTCTTCATCTTCTTCTTCATCTTCTTCATCTTCTTCATCTTCTTCTTCTTCTTCTTCTTCATCTTCTTCATCTTCTTCATCTTCAACTTCTTCATCTTCTTCTTCTTCTTCATCTTCTTCATCTTCTTCATCTTCTTCTTCTTCATCTTCTTCATCTTCAACTTCTTCATCTTCTTCTTCTTCTTCATCTTCTTCTTCTTCATCATCTTCATCTTCTTCTTCTTCATCTTATTCTTCTTCATCTTCTTCATCTTCATCTTCTTCATCTTCTTCTTCTTCATCTTCTTCATCTTCATCTTCTTCTCCTTCTTCTTCTTCTTCTTCTTCTTCATCTTCTTCTTCTTCTTCTTCATCTTCTTCTTCTTCATCTTCTTCATCTTCTTCTATATCGTCTTCTTCTTCACTTATTTCTCTTTTCAAATTTTTTTTTTTAAAGAAATGCAGCTATTTTTGAGCGTAACAAATAGCTGGTGGCGCACGCATGTTGGAAGCGCCATTGTATGTGCTCCCTGGCAGTGGAAACACACAGACAGCAGGAGGTAAATTCAGCAGCAGGAGGAGGAGGATGAGTGTGTGGCAGCAGGCAGTCAATGAGGCAGGCAGCGTGACATAATAGCCCTGGTACCTAGCGGTGATACCAGGGCTGTAAATAAACACAGCAGGCAGGAGGTCCCAGACAGCGGTCGTGCAGCCCACATTGTGTCCAATACACAACTGGGACAACACAGTTTTCAACCCGGGCACCTCAGAAAAATTAAACCTTTTTTTTTTTAAGGTTTTGTAGTTTTGTTTTTACAACAAATTACACAGACAGATATAGCTATTTTTTGACGTAATAGCTGGTGGCAGAGTGGCAGCAGAAGGTAAATCTGTGTACCCTGGCGTTGGGAAACACAGACAGACAGACAGCAGCAGCAGCAGCAGGAGGAATGGAGGAGTAATGTGAGCAGCTATTGTTTGACGTAATAGCTGGTGGCAGAGTGGCAGCAGAAGGTAAATCTGTGTACCCTGGCGTTGGGAAACACAGACAGACAGCAGCATCAGCAGGAGGAATGGAGGAGTAGTGTGAGTGTGGCAGCAGGCAGGCAGCGTGACATAATAGCCCTGGTACCTAGCGGTGATACCAGGGCTGTAAATAAACACAGCAGGCAGGAGGTCCCAGACAGCGGTCGTGTAGCCCACATTGTGTCCAATACACAACTGGGACAACACAGTTTTCAACCCGGGCACCTCAGAAAAATTAAACCTTTTTTTTTTTTTTTATGGTTTTGTAGTTTTGGTTTTACAACCAATTACACAGATATAGCTATTTTTTGACGTAATAGCTGGTGGCAGAGTGGCAGCAGAAGGTAAATCTGTGTACCCTGGCGTTGGGAAACACAGACAGACAGACAGCAGCAGCAGCAGCAGGAGGAATGGAGGAGTAATGTGAGCAGCTATTGTTTGACGTAATAGCTGGTGGCAGAGTGGCAGCAGAAGGTAAATCTGTGTACCCTGGCGTTGGGAAACACAGACAGACAGCAGCATCAGCAGGAGGAATGGAGGGTAGTGTGAGTGTGGCAGCAGGCAGGCAGCGTGACATAATAGCCCTGGTACCTAGCGGTGATACCAGGGCTGTAAATAAACACAGCAGGCAGGAGGTCCCAGACAGCGGTCGTGTAGCCCACATTGTGTCCAATACACAACTGGGACAACACAGTTTTCAACCCGGGCACCTCAGAAAAATTAAACCTTTTTTTTTTTTTTTATGGTTTTGTAGTTTTGGTTTTACAACCAATTACACAGATATAGCTATTTTTTGACGTAATAGCTGGTGGCAGAGTGGTAGCAGAAGGTAAATCTGTGTACCCTGGCGTTGGGAAACACAGACAGACAGACAGCAGCAGCAGCAGCAGCAGGAGGAATGGAGGAGTAATGTGAGCAGCTATTGTTTGACGTAATAGCTGGTGGCAGAGTGGCAGCAGAAGGTAAATCTGTGTACCCTGGCGTTGGGAAACACAGACAGACAGCAGCATCAGCAGGAGGAATGGAGGAGTAGTGTGAGTGTGGCAGCAGGCAGGCAGCGTGACATAATAGCCCTGGTACCTAGCGGTGATACCAGGCCGTAAATGAACACAACAGGAGGTCCCAGACAGCGGTCGTGCAGCCCACATCGTGTCCAATACACAACTGGGACAACACAGTTTTCAACCCGGGCACCTCAGAAAAATTAAACCTTTTTTTTTTTTTTTTTATGGTTTTTTGGTTTTGTTTGTAAAACAAATTACACAGATATATAGCTATTGTTTGACGTAATAGCTGGTGGCAGAGTGGCAGCAGAAGGTAAATCTGTGTACCCTGGCAGTGGGAAACACAGACAGACAGCAGAAGGGCAGTACGCAGCCCACTGTAGGTGTAAAATGTGTGGCTGCAGGCGACTTAATAGTCAAAGTGAACCAGGCTGGCTTAGTGAGCAGGAGCCAGGAGGTGGTAAAGGGTGGTAAGGCACATTAACGATGGTTCTTAGCCAGTTCATGTCCCCCTTTCGCCGACAACAGGGGCCAGGAACTCGCCTTCCACCCACGCCTGGTTCATCTTGAGAAACGTCAGTCTGTCCACAGACTTGTGAGACAGACGTGAGCGTTTCTCGGTGACCACACCACCAGCTGCACTGAAGCAGCGCTCGGACAGCACGCTGGAAGGGGGGCAGGACAGCACTTCCAGGGCGTACTGCGCCAGCTCGCTCCAGATCTCCAGGCGCTTGACCCAATACTCCATGGGATCAACAGGGGCATCGCTGTCAAGCCCGCTGTAGGACCCCATGTAGTCAGCCACCATGCGGGTCAGGCGCTGGCTGTGACCGGTGGAGGATGCTGCTGCATGCACCTCCTCTCTAGTCACTGCTGCCGGAGCCTCTACAGTCCTGTAGAGCTCGTGGCTGAGAGACAGCAGGTCTGTGGGGCGCTTGCTGCTGGATGCAGGCACCTGCTGCTGCCTCTGTGCTGGCTGCTGGACAGTGGGGGTGGAAGGCTGGGGGAAGGCTTCCTCCAAGCGCTCAACAAGGGCCTGCTGCAAGCTCCTTATTTGTTGCGCTGGGTCTCCTCCTGCAGGCGGCAGGAACTGGCTCAACTTCCCCTTGAGGCGTGGGTCCAACATCATGCTGATCCAGATGTCCTCCCTCTGCTTCATCTGGATCACCCTGGGGTCTCTGCGCAGGCACGTCAGCATGTGCGCTGCCATTGGGAAGAGGCGGGCCATGTCTGCTGGCACATCGACGGCAGTGCTGCTGTCCTCATCCTCCTCCTCTGCCTCGTCAGCCTCATCCTCTCTCCACCCCCGCACCAACTCAGCTGCACTGTGCTGCTTCCCCTCATCAGCAGCAAGGTCAGGGACCTCCACCAAGTCCTCCTCCTCCTCCCCCTCAGAGGTGGACTGTGCAGCTGCTTGCCGCTCCTGCTGGTCCAAGGCTGCCGCTCCCTGTTCCAGCAAAGCATCGAGGGCCCTGTTCAGCAGACAAACCAGGGGCACCCACTCGCAGACCATAGCATGGTCCCTGCTCACCATGTTAGTGGCCTGCAGAAAGGGAGCCAGCACTAAGCACACCTGCTGCATGTGCCTCCAGTCATCATCGGGGACGATGGACGGGATGTTGCTGGTCTTGTCCCTTCTCTGAGCGGCGGAAACAGTGGCCAGGGCAAGGTACTGTTTGACAGCGCGCTTCTGTTCAACCAGACGCTCCAACATCGCCAGGGTGGAGTTCCAGCTAGTCGGAACGTCAAGGATCAGCCGATGGCGTGGCAGATCCAGCTCCTTTTGCACGTCTTCCAGGCTCACACAGGCTGCAGCCGAGCGCCGGAAGTGACGCACAACGTTCCTTGCCGTTTCCAGCAGTTCGCCCATCCCCTGGTAGGTGCGCAAGAACTTCTGCACTACCAGGTTCAGCACGTGGGCAAGACAAGGGATGTGGGTCAGGTTTCCCCTGTCTATTGCGGCAACCAGATTGGCCCCATTGTCGGCCACCACCTCTCCGACTCTGAGGCCTCTGGGGGTCAGCCAAATCCTCTCCTGCTCCTGGAGTTTGGCCAACACATGGGTTGCTGTCAGCTTGGTCTTCCCAAGGCTGACCAAGTGCAGCAGCGCTTGGCAGTGGCGGGCCTTCACGCTGCTGCTGAGGCGGGGGGTTTGGCCAGGTGTGCCGGAGGATGGCAGAGGATCGGAGGAACCTGCTGCAGTTCCCCTGACCCTGCGGGGTGGCACCATCCACTGTGTTGCTGCTGCTGCTGTGCCCGCTGCTGCTCTCCCATCCTCACCCCCTTCCACCAAGCTGACCCAGTGGACAGTGAAGGACAGGTAGCGGCCTGTCCCGAAGCGGCTGCTCCAGGAGTCCATGGTGACGTGGACCCTTTCACCAACCGCGTGCTCCAGCCCTCGCTCCACATTGGCCATCACAAAGCGGTGCAGTGCAGGAATGGCCTTGCGGGAGAAAAAGTGTCTGCTGGGGAGCTGCCAGTCTGGGGCTGCGCAAGCAAGCAGCGCACGAATGTCGCTCCCCTCCTGCACGAGCGTGTACGGCAGGAGTTGGGAGCACATGGCCCGTGCCAGCAAGCCGTTCAGCTGCCGCACGCGACGGCTGCTGGGAGGCAGAGCCCTAACCACCCCCTGGAAGGACTCGCTCAAAAGGCTCTGGCGTGGCCTTTTGCTGGCACGGGAATCAGCAGACACAGCGGAGGAGGCCACTGAGGACTGGCTGCCAGAACAGGCCTCAGTGTCGGCGGCAGGAGTTGCAGAGGGGGGAGGAGCAGTGCGTTTCCGCACTCCTGCTGGTGCTGCTGGAGGAGCAGGAGGGCGGGTGGCTGCTGTTGCTGCTGCTGCTGAAGGCTGTGCAGTGATGGGTGTGGTGCCACTGCCAGCACCAGATGCCTTCAGCCTCTGGAACTCCTGATGCTGGTGGAAATGTTTCGCAGCAAGGTGGTTGATGAGCGAGCTGGTGCAGAACTTTAAGGGGTCTGCACCTCTGCTCAACTTCCGCTGACAGTGGTTGCAAGTGGCGTACTTGCTGTACACTGTGGGCATGGTGAAAAAGCGCCAGATTGGTGACAGAAACATCCCCCTATGGCATGGAAGCGCTGCTGCCTGTCTCCCTGTGGTGGTTGGGGGTGGGGCTTGGGGGGCTTGGGTGCGGCTGGTGGTGGTACTGGCAGATGCTGCTGCTGCTGCTGCTGAGCCTGAGACACCAGCAGGCTGTGGGACCTGCCTACTGCTGCTGCCAATGCTTGCAATGATGCGCCTCCTTGCAAGGCCCACAAGAGCATCCTCCTCCTCCTCCTCAGAGCTGCTGAGGACGACATCCCCTGGAGGTGGTGGCACCCAGTCTCTGTCTGTCACCGGGTCATCAACATCTTCCCCCTCCTGAAACATGTCCTGCTGGGATGAGGACCCCCCAAACTCCTCTCCTGATGCATGGATGGGCTGCTTGACTGTCGCCACAGTCTTGCTGTCCAATCCCTCATCCCCCAAAGTGCCCATCAGCATCTCCTCCTCAAGATCACCAACAACAGCAGACAATTTACTCATGATGCCTGGGGTCAAAAGACTGCTGAATGACAGGTCGGCGAGTGACGGTGAACTGGCCTCCTCCCCAGACCCTGCTGGGCGGCTGCTGTGAACAGGGGTGGTGGTGGTGGTGGTGAGGGTGGAGGCCTCAGATGCAGAGCTTATGGCGGGCTGCTCATCCTCCGTCATGAGTTGCACCACAGTGTCTGCATGCTTTTCCTCAATGGGACGTTTCCGACCCGGCTGGAGGAAAATCGGAGCAGGTGCTACACGCTGCTGCTGCTGTGTCTCTGCAGCGTGAGTTGCAGATGCTCCTGCTGGGCGGCGCCCAAGGCGTCCACGGCCAGTGGCTATGGGAGGAATGTTAGCCACTGACGCTGCTGCTGCTGCTGCGGAACTGTGCATGGTGGCGCGCCCGCGCTTGCGGCTTGCCACAATGCTGCTCCCTCTCCTCCTGATTCCCTTGCTGCCCTTCCCCTTGCCCAAACCGCGCTGGCTGCCACTTCCAGACATCTTCGATGTTTTGGGCGTATAGACAAAAGTTTTTTAAAAGGGCGGGTGAAAAGTGGGGTACTTTAATGGAGTGGGTTGGTGGGTGAGGTGACTGAGTGAGTGTCCCTAGTACAGTAAGTAAGTAGTAACAGTCAGGAAGTACAACTAGCAGTTACAATAATCAGTAGTAATCACAAGTAAATTTAGTGTGTGTACACTACAGACAGTGAGTGCACGCACGCGCAAACACGCGCAGGAGCTAGCCTATGAACAGTGACTGAGTGAGTGTCCCTAGTACAGTAAGTAAGTAAGTAGTAACAGTCAGTAAGTACAACTAACTAATTACAATAATCAATCAGTTATCAGAAGGAAATAGAGTGTGTGTATTGTGTACACAGACAGTGAGTGCACACACGCAGGAGCTAGTAGCCTATGAACAGTGACTGAGTGTCCTAGACTCCTAGTACAGTAAGTAGTAACAGTAAGTACAACTAACTAATTACAATAATCAATCAGTTATCAGAAGGAAATAGAGTGTGTGTAGTGTGTACACAGACAGTGAGTGCACACACGCAGGAGCTAGCAGCCTATGAACAGTGACTGAGTGTCCTAGACTCCTAGTACAGTAAGTAGTAACAGTAAGTACAACGAACTAATTACAATAATCAATCAGTTATCAGAAGGAAATAGAGTGTGTGTAGTGTGTACACAGACAGTGAGTGCACACACGCAGGAGCTAGTAGCCTATGAACAGTGACTGAGTGTCCTAGACTCCTAGTACAGTAAGTAGTAACAGTAAGTACAACTAACTAATTACAATAATCAATCAGTTATCAGAAGGAAATAGAGTGTGTGTAGTGTGTACACAGACAGTGAGTGCACACACGCAGGAGCTAGTAGCCTATGAACAGTGACTGAGTGTCCTAGACTCCTAGTACAGTAAGTAGTAACAGTAAGTACAACTAACTAATTACAATAATCAATCAGTTATCAGAAGGAAATAGAGTGTGTGTAGTGTGTACACAGACAGTGAGTGCACACACGCAGGAGCTAGTAGCCTATGAACAGTGACTGAGTGTCCTAGACTCCTAGTACAGTAAGTAGTAACAGTAAGTACAACTAACTAATTACAAAAATCAATCAGTTATCAGAAGGAAATAGAGTGTGTGTAGTGTGTACACAGACAGTGAGTGCACACACGCAGGAGCTAGTAGCCTATGAACAGTGACTGAGTGTCCTAGACTCCTAGTACAGTAAGTAGTAACAGTAAGTACAACTAACTAATTACAATAATCAATCAGTTATCAGAAGGAAATAGAGTGTGTGTAGTGTGTACACAGACAGTGAGTGCACACACGCAGGAGCTAGTAGCCTATGAACAGTGACTGAGTGTCCGAGACTCCTAGTACAGTAAGTAGTAACAGTGAGTACAACTAACTAATTACAATATTCAATTACAATAATCAATCAGTTATCAGAACTTGGAAATAGAGTGTGTGTAGTGTGTACACAGACAGTGAGTGCACACACGCAGGAGCAGCTAGTAGCCTATGAACAGTGACAGTGAGTGTCCTAGTACAGTTACAGTATATAACTACAATACTAATACAATCAGTAGTAAAGGACAGCAGAAATACTGGTATAGAATAGAGAGAAATAAACAGAGGACAGGAGGACAGCTGCCCACACAGGCAGGCCCTGAGGCCTAAAGCTGTAAGCCTGCAGCAGCTGGCCTGTCTCTATGTAACACAAAAGCTACTAACTAAAATACAATGTCTAACTAACTAACAACAATATAGGTGTGTATAGGAGGTGTATGTGAGCAAAAACGCTAGGTAAATGACCACAATAAAGCTCTTGCTAAGCCAAAGCACAAAGGAGCAACTCTCTCTCTATGCAAGTCTCAGGCAAGGACGGAGAAACGTAACATGGCGGCCGCTATTTATAGGGTAGGGGCTGGCCAGGGTCCCCCTCTGTGATTGGCTGCCGTCAGAGGGCCTGGGAGCCCTCTGATTGGCTCTAAGGACATCAATCTGGGCTATGACGCTATTCGAGCTCGGTACCGAGCTCGAATAGCGCCGTTTGCTCGAATAGCTCGAATAGTGAATGGGCTATTCGAGTGTACGCGAATAGCCCATTCGAATAGCTGCAGCTATTCGGAGCTCGAATACCGAGCTCGAATAGCTGAAAAAGAGCTCGAATATTCGAGCTACTCGAATATTCGAGCTCTGCTGAGCACCACTGCTACTGAGCCTTCGCAGTACAGCCCTTAGGACGTCCGATGACGTCAGCATGCCGCGTGAAACGCAGATTGGAGCGCAGAAGAAGCCCGACCAGGCAGCCGGCCTGGTCAGGTCGGGTCAGCCACAGGAGAGCACCGAGAGCCTGCGGAGCAGTGCCGAGGGCACAGCCTGCCTGCCACGGGCTGGAGGAAGCCCCAGGTAAGTGGATTTTGATTTTGTTTTTTTGCCTCACCCTGAACCTTCCCTTTATGGAAAGCAAAACCACTATTAAATACATGTGGAGGTGTAATTAAAAAAAACAAAAAAAATGATGGAAAACTTTTTTTTTCTGTATTTGTTTGTTTATTCTTCTTCACCGTGTTCACCTCTTCTTTTTATTCTCTCCATCTTTTTCTTCACCGTCTTCGTTTTCTTTTTCACCATCTTCTTTCTCACCATCATCTTCACCATCTTCTTCTTCACCTCCTTTTTCTTCTTCTTCTTCTTCTTTACCTGGTTCTTCTTGTTCTTCATCTGGTTCATCTTCACTTGGTTTTTCATCTTCTTCTTCACCTGGTTCTTCTTCTTCTTTTTCTTCTTCTTCATCATCTGGTTCTTCTTCTTCTTCACAAATTTCACTGGAAAATGTAAACTGCAGCCATTCTTACACTGTTAATGGTAGGGTTCTCAAACTTTGCACAGTTGGTCATTGGGTGACTGGGATTAATATTCAAAAAAAGTGGGTGGAGCCTACAAAAGCCAATCAAAATTCACCTATTGATTTTCAAGGTGAATATTTAATTGCTGCTATTATTGCCCTGTTAACTACTTGCCCACCGCGTCAGGCAACGCCGGGTCATCAGTGGGCAGAGACAAATACAAATTTCACTGGGAAAATGTAAACTGCAGCCATTGTTACACTGTTAATGGTAGGGTTCTCAAACTTTGTACAGTTGGTCACTGGGTGACTGGGATTAATATTTAGAAAATTGGGTGAAGCCTACAAAAGCCAATAAAAATTCACCTACTGATTTTCAAGGGGAATATGTTATAGCTGCCATTATTGCACTGTTAATGGCGCAAGCCTCAAACCTGGTACAGTTGGTCATTGGGTGACTGGAGTTCAAATTCAGAAAAGGGGGTGGGGCCACAAACAGTCAATCAGATTTGTTTCATTTCCATGCAAATTATTGATGCCAAAGACCGCAAAGCTCACAAACTTGGTCATTAAGTAATTGAGTAATAGTGTGTTAGGGCTAGAAACAGTGGGTGCAGCCAACACCAGCCAAATACATACTCAGGCAATGCCAGGTCATCAGTGGGCAGAGACAAATACAAATTTCACTGAGAAAATGTAAACTGCAGCTATTCTTACACTGTTAATGGTAGGGTTCTCATACTTTGTGCAGTTGGTCACTGGGTGACTGGGATTAATATTAAGAAAAGTGGGTGGAGCCTACAAAAGCCAATTAAAATGTATCTATTGCTTTTCAAGGAAATATTTAATTGCTGCCATTCTTTTACTGTTAAATGGCACAAGCCTCAAACCTGGTACAGTCGGTCATTAGGTGACTGGAGTTTAAATTCAGATAAGGGGGTGGAGCCACAAACAGTCGATCAGATTTGTTTCATTTCCATGCAAATTATTGATGCCAAAGACCGCAAAGCTCACAAACTTGGTCATTGAGTGACTGTGTGTTAGGAATAGAAAAAGTGGGCACAGCCAACACCAGCCAAATGCATACCTGGAGAACGCCAGGCCATCAGCTAGTAAATAAATAAATAAATAAATAATTAAATTACATAGGCCTCATCTCTCAAACACCCCAAATTCTATTCTCTTGCTTGTCACAGCTAAAATCATAACCTATATACATAATCAGTTTTTGGCACAATGGCAGACTGTAAACTACCAGTAGCACTAAAGGCCCTTTTTTTTCCACCAAATGTAACAATGTCATTCTTTCTTATCAAAGGCCCTGACTGAGTGGCAGAACATTTGATACATGCCATTAATGTTACCATTCTGAAAACTAGAACGGGTTCATCCCTCGGGAGCATTTTGCACATGCGCAGTACAATATTTTCTCCTACTGCACATGTGCAAGACACTCGCGGAGGCGGGAGCATGACCAAGGACACACGCAGGGCCATGCAGGTGCAGTCGCTGGCAAGTAGCTCTGTTGCCAGAATCAAAACTAAGCCACTGCGGGGACCAGAGGACGACGCGAGTACAGGGCGGCTGCAGAGGGCTGGTAGACGCCCCAGGTAAGTGAAACTCTTTTTATAAGTTTAGCTAATGTTCCCTTTTTAGACAGAGAATACACTAGACGCGTTTGTGTGTGCTTTGCCATGGAGGGCAAAACACGCATGATTCTACAGTCCACACACACCTGCTTCAGCATGTGCACACTCCCGTACATGCTCTTTAAATGAGGGAACACTCTTGTAGGGCAGTCTCCCCGTGATTCCCAGGTCTCTGTCCGCTTTTGTGTTAATGTGTAATGCAAAAGTTTTTCCAGGAATGTTTACGCATATCCAAGTTTGCAGCATCATGTACAGTAGTGATGCTCGGATGTGCCTCATCCACGAATTCGGAAATCCGCGTGGTTGAAAAAAAAAATCCGCATTTGGCCCCGCCGCATGCGGATTTTCGTCCGCGTCCACGCAACCACGCGGATTTTCTGCCGTGAATAGCGTAATCACGCGTGGATTCCCACCCGGAGGCGGATTTTCTTTAAACGTTAATAACAAAGCCCCCATACATGCTACAATCCCCCAAATTGCATGGATTATCAAGGTGATAAGGGGCAACATAACTTCAACATAAAAAATCCCCCCCAAAATTTTTTTTCTAGAGAAAATGGATTTTAAAGTGAAATCAACACTTTAAATGGGGCTATTAATTGGTAATAAGTGGTTTAAAAAAAAAAGGGATATACGCGTTAAGCAGTCAAAGAGGTGAAGGCGAGTTCCAATGGCACTTGGCGGCGAAGGTACCGCTGGAGGAGGATGAGTGGCTGATGCCAAAAAGGCCCCAGAGAGGTTTTTGTAATTTTTTTTTTTTTTTTTTGCAGCAATTAGCAATGACATCGCAGCAGAGTTGTCAGTGGACACGGGCAGTGTGAACGCAGAGTGCAGTGGTGGTAGCGACTGAGTCAGGAGAAGGACTATGCGGGCGGTCAGTTCAGCAGCACAGAAGGACCACGGCAACATACTGGTAGTAGTAGTAGCAGCACAGCGTCATAGTGCTGGCCAAAAAATGAAATGCACCCGGTGACCCGGGCAGTGTGAACGCAGACAGAGTACATTGGTGGAAGCGAGTGAGTCAGGAGGAGGAGGACAATGCCGGCGGTCAATTCAGCAGCACAGAAGGACCATGGCAACATACTGGTGGTGGTAGTAGTAGCACAGCGTCAAAATGTCAGAAAATCGTTTCAAGGGCAAAAATGTCTTTTAAATGCGGAAAATGTCAGTTTTTTTTGCACAGGTAACAATAGTGTTTTATTTTCATAGATTCCCCCAAGTGGGAAGAGTTTTACTTACTTCATTCTGAGTGTGGGAAATATTAAAAAAAAACGACGTGGGGTCCCCCCTCCCAGACCTCTTTAACCCCTTGTCCCCCATGCAGACTGGGATAGCCAGAATGCGGAGCACCGGCCGCGTGGGGCTCCGCACCCTGACTATACCAGCCCGCATGGTCCATGGATTGTGGGGTCTCGGAAGGGGAGGGGCAGCCAAGCTTTCCCCTCCCCCTCCGAGCCCTTGTCCAATCCAAGGACAAGGGGCTCTTTTCCCACCTCCGATGGGCGGTGGAGGTGGAGGCCGCGATTTCCTGAGGGGGGTTCATGGTGGCATCGGGGAGTCCCCTTTAAAAAGGGGTCCCCCAGATGCCCACCCCCCCTCCCAGGAGAAATGAGTATAGAGGTACTTGTACCCCTTACCCATTTCCTTTAAGAGTTAAAAGTAAATAAACACACAAACATAGAAAAAGTATTTTAATTGAACAAAAAACATAACCACGAAAAAAGTCCTTTAATATTTTTAATTAACCATTAATACTTACCTGTCCCTTTAAAAGCCAGTTCCCACGCAATATCCTCGGAAATATACTAATCAGTTACAATGTAACAAAGTTATTACAATGTAACAACTTTGTTACTTTGTAACTCCACCGCACCCGACGTCACTCGCCGCTCACCCGCCGGCCGCCGCATACACTAACGCTAAGTCCCCGCCGGCTCCCGCCGTCCACTCCGCCCACACCTGTCACCCATATACATGCTGGCACCCATGGGTGCCAGCATGTATATAGGTGACATGTGGGAGAGGCGGGGAGGGCAGCGGAGCCGGCGGGGACTTAGATTCCTGAACCCGACAGAGCTCTGAGCTATATAGCTCAGAGCTCTCGAAAGCATCTTTGTATTTGGGCTCCAAGGAGCCCCATTGGTCCTTAGCAGACCAATGGGGTTCCTTCTGATTTGACAGACAGAGCTGGGGCCCTCTGATTGGCCTGCAATGTGTCACTTCCGCATAGTTTGACGCATTTCCGCAAACCACGACTTCAGCACCGGGTTTCACGAGCGTGAATGCGGATTTCTGTCCGCATTCACGCGAAGCCGAAGTAGATTTTCGTGGTTGAAAATCTATTCACGGATTAGGCGGAATGCGTCAAAATGGTCGTGAATCCACGCGTAAGCGTGATCACGACCTGGCGGTGAGCACCACTGATGTACAGTATGCAAATGTGTGCGTCGTGCAGAAAAAAGCAGAAAGTTGTGCAATTTAAAAAATGCACGGAAGATAAAGTTCCCTTAGGCAGGGAACACACTAGACGCGTTTGTGTGCGTTTTTCCATGGACAGCAAAACGTGCACAATTCTACAATGCACACGCAGGTGCACTTTAAGGCAGGGAACACACTTGCAGGGTTGTTTTCCTCTGTGATTCCCGGGTCTTTGCCAGCTTTTTTGTATGTGTTTAATGCAAAGATTTTTTCCGTAAACGTTTCCGCATTTCTGCGTTTGCGGCAGCATGTACTGTATGTGAACATGTGTGTTGTGTGGAAAAAGCAGAAAGCAGACAGCTGACATGCTGTCAGACATGTGAAAACATTCCCAGAAAAACATACATGTTAAGCACAAATGCAAAAGCCGACTGAGGCCCGGGAATCACAGGGGAAAACGTCCCTGCAAGTGTACCCTACAGGTGCGAGGTAAAAAAAAATCTATTTACCTAGTTTTTCTTCCAGCCCCTGGCAGCCTATCTGACCCTCGCTAGAGATGGCCCGAACTGTTTGCATGGGAACTTATTCGCGCAAACATCAGTGGTTCATGTTCACGTTCGCGATCGAACACAAACTTTATGCGACCCGCTCCCTATACTACATCATTGGGCTAAACTTTGACCCTCTATATCACAGTCAGCAGACACATGATAGCCAATCAGGCTGCACTCCTTCCTGGAGTCCCCCCTCCCCTTATATAAGGCAGCAGCATCCACCATGTTCTCACTCTGTGTGCTGCAGTATTAGTGAGAGAAGGGAGAGACATTGGAGAGATAGGGAAAGTGATAGTTAGGAGGTCTGTTAGCTTGCTCCTTGCTGATATTTGTTGCTAAAAAGCACCACAAAACAGCTCTTTTGAGAGCTAATGTTCTTGTGATGTGTTTTTTTTGTGTGTGTGTGTGTGGCCCACTGACACTGCATATACAGCCCTGTCAGTCACAGCTGGCCCTTGCTAATTGTGATACTGTGCCAGGCCCAGAACGTTCAGTACCTACGTTTCACTGCACCTGTGTGTGTGACGGCTGCACATTTGTAATACCAGTCCGTGCACACTTGTTCACTGCACCTGCGTGACAGCACACAGTTTTATATACCAGTCATTGCATACCTGTTCACGGTACCTGTGTGCAGTGCTGCTAGGATACCCCTTTTTAAAACCCGAATTGGATCCGGATCTGGATACCTAGATATCCGATCCAGGTCGGATATCCGAGTTTCAAATTTTCTGACCCGAATCCGAATCGGATATCTGACCCCAGTATCCGGGGTATCCGGGCAAATTCGGATATCTGGAGAGAAAAAACGCAAGTGGCCTTTAAATTGGTTTAAAAAATTTTTTTAGGGTAAATGAGGCATGTAGCAGCATTATTTTTTAAAGGGAAACACTAATTGATGATGTGGGTACTTAAAATCCCCCCCCCCCAAAAAAAATGGCTGTCAATTAACTTCAGGACTAGGTTTCAGACAGTGGTCGTGCAGTCCACATTGTGTCCAAAGTCCAACCGCACAACTGGGACATGGCAGTTTTCAGCCCAGACAGACACATCCAAAAACGCAGCAATTGTGTTTTGGGTTAAATATAGGTGGTATCAGCACAGCAGCAGTGGCCTGTGGCCCCCTGGCGGTGGAAGCAGCAAAGGCAGCAGGATGCCGGATGTGGCACTTGGCAGTGGCATGTGGCACGTGGCACTTGGCATGTGGCACGTGGCACTTGGCACGTGACACTTTGCACATGGCACTTGGCATGTGGCACTTGGCACTTTGCACTTGGCACGTGGAACTTTGCACGCGGCACTTTGCATGTGGCACTTGGCACGTGGCACTTTGCACTTTGCACGTGGCACTTTGCACTTTTCATGTGGCATTTTGCACTTGGCACGTGGCACTTTGCACGTGGCACTTTGCACTTTGCACATGGCACTTTGCATGTGGCACTTTGCACATGCCAAGTGCCACGTGCCACCTGCCACGTGCAAAGTGCCACTTGCAAAGTGCAAAGTGCCAAGTGCAACGTGCCAAGTGCCACGTGCCAAGTGCAACATGCCAAGTGCCACGTTACACGTGCCAAGTGCCACGTGATGAGTGACAGTCAGACAGCAGATGAGAAGACACTAACTGTCACACTGGCACTGCACAGTATCAGAGCAGGTTTGTAGTAAGCTAACACAGTAGTACTAGTACTCTAACAACTACTAACACTGACTGCAGTACTACAGTACTAACTACACAATAACACAGTAATCCTATTCCCTAATCCCTAACCTAAACTATACTGTAGCTAGCTAAGGCTAATAGCTGGCCAGCAGGCAGCTTCTGGCCTGGTCTGTGCACAGCACACACACAGACACATAGCAGCTGCAGCAGCCCTGCAGCACACACTCTGACTGTCACACAATGAAATCAAGCTAATTAACAATACAACAATAGTGTAGTGATAGTGAAGGGGTTAATCACTGAACAGCTTTAGGTTTATAACTGTGTACAGTACTTGCTAGGCCAGCAGCACTGGATCCTGTCTCTCATTGAGCATTCACAAGCAAGGACAATATTTCTCATCATGACAGCCCTCCTTATTATACAGGGGGACTGGCCAGGGTTCCTTTCTGTGATTGGTTGCTAGGGCTTCTGCTAGGAGCCCTCTGATTCAGTGCTGGTCGTAATGGAAAAATCTACGCTTACGGATCATTACGCGTAATTTTACGCTATTACGCATTACGCAATTACGGTTACGCCGTAGGAAAATATCTACGGTACATCACTGTAATTACGCGTAAACTTACGCAGTTACGCGTAAGGATACCGTAATGTAGGCACTTACACTACGATGTTACGCGTAGTGCTGTAATACCCATTAATGCGTATTTTTTTACGCATACGGACGATATGTACGCAATAGCCGTCAATGTGACAGTTATTGCGTACATATCATTCGTATGCGTCAAAACGTACGCTTATACTGAAGGGCGGGAGAAGATACTATTGGTTGTTTAGGATGTTGACTGATTGGCTACTCTTAGAAAAGGGGAGTTTTTACGTTAGTAATTACGCGTAAAATTACGCGTAAGTGTTCGTAAAATTACGCATACCTAGCAATTACGGTAGACAGTGTAATTACGATACCACTCTACTGCTTACGCGTAAATAATTACGCGTAAGACCGTAATTTACGCGTAGCGCTTACGCGTAAATTTACATTGAATTACGATGCGTAATTACGCTCATGCGTAATTTCGGCCCAGCACTGCTCTGATTGGCTCAATGATGTCCTGGATGTCATGTACTTAGTTACAGTATGTCAATAGTTGGATTTATGCGGATATCCGCGGATATCCATGGATATCCGCATTGCCAGCCAACAATCTGCAGATAGCTATCCAGATTTCCACAGAAATCTGGTATCTGAATCCGAATCGGATAGCTGAAAATAAGGTCGGATATCTGGGTTACCCGGATATCCGGAATCTGGATGAGCAGCACTACCTGTGTGTGTGTGACAGCTGCACATTGTGTTGATACCAGTCCACGCATACCTGTTCACTGCACCTGTGTGACAGCACGTTGTTTTATATACCAGTCACTGCATACCTGTTCACTGTACCTGTGTGTGTGACAGCTGCACATTGTATTGATACTAGTCAGTGCATACCTGTTCACTGCACCTGTGTAACAGCACACAGTTTTATATACCAGTCACTGCATACCTGTTCATGGTACCTGTGTGTGTGACAGCTGCACATTGTATTGATATCAGTCCATGCATACCTGTTCACTGCACCTGTGTGACTGCACATTGTAAGTGCAGTCAGTGCATACCTTTCACTTCATCTCCCCCAATATGGACAAAAACAGGCAGAGGAAGAGGCAGAGCCTGAAGCAGGCCACCCGGCAGGTATGTTTAAGGTCATGCTGTTGTGATTTCACCCTGGACCAAAGTACAGTGTTCAGAAGGCACATGCCATCAACCCCCAAGATTGTCAGGACATAGTTAACTATTTAACACAGAACACCTCATCTTCCTCAGCTTCCGCACAGAACCATGACATATCTTCCTCCTCCTGCTCTGATTCTGGCACCCCACTTAACACTCAGTTGGTCAGTCACCACCACCAAAGTAACATCATCCCAGGGCTCAGCGGTGTGGAATTTTTGTGTGTGTCTGCCTCGGATAAGAGCAATGCCATCTGTACTCTCTGCCACCGAAAATTGAGCCGTGGAAAGACCAAGACCCGTAGGGACAACTTCCTTACGGAGGCACATGATTACAAAGCACAAACTGCAATGGGATGACCACCTGAGGAAAAGCAGCACACAAAAGCAAAGCCACACACTGCAGTGGAAGATACCAGGTCGCAATTATTTCTCAAAAAAGACGATACCCAAACTGTACCGAGATGTTGAAAGGCAAGTGGTGTCATCTCTGGCACACAGTGTTGGGTCAAGGGTCCACCTGACCATGTGGTCTGCAAAGCCTGGTCAGGCCTGCCTGAAAGCTAAGTCAATTCCCACACATAGCATCTCTGCCTGCACGCTGTGTGACTGCCTGCCCCAAGACTAAGTCAGTCCCCAGTCCCCACACAGCACCTCTGCCCGCCGGCCACTTGACTGCCTTCTCCTCCACCACCAACAGGGTCCAGGACTCCAGGTGGATTCCTGAATTTTTTAAGGCTGCTGCTAGAAAAATGGTGATTTTTCTGGTGCGTGTACATGCCTAATTTTTATGGCTGCACTGTGGCTGCACAACAAAACAAAAGGCATGTACATGTGTCAATTCAACTTCGTGATCATTACCTTGCTGCTTAGAAGGGGCTTGCATATCACAATAGAGAAATGACTGCCGGCTATATGAGTGTGTTTGGGTGCACACCTGACCCAAGATAACAGTGCTGGGCCGAAATTACGCATGAGCGTAATTACGCATCGTAATTCAATGTAAATTTACGCGTAAGCGCTACGTGTAACTTACGGTCTTACGCGTAATTATTTACGCGTAAGCAGTAAAGTGGTATCGTAATTACACTGTCTACCGTAATTGCTAGGTATGCGTAATTTTACGAACACTTACGCGTAATTTTACGCGTAATTACTAACGTAAAAACTCCCCTTTTCTAAGAGTAGCCAATCAGTCAACATCCTAAGCAACCAATAGTATCTTCTCCCGCCCTTCAGTATAAGCGTACGTTTTGACGCATACGAATGATATGTACGCAATAACTGTCACATTGACGGCTATTGCGTACATATCGTCCGTATGCGTCAAAAAATACGCATTAATGGGTATTATGGCACTACGCATAACATTGTAGTGTAAGCGCCTACATTACGGTATCCTTACGCGTAACTGCGTAAGTTTACGCGTAATTACAGTGATGTACCGTAGATAATTTCCTACGTCATAACCGTAATTGCGTAATGCGTAATAGCGTAAAATTACGCGTAATGATCCGTAAGCGTAGATTTTTCCATTACGACCAGCACTGCAAGATAATAAGGTTGTTGCTTCATTGTGAACAGACCAAATTCGATCAGCTGGGCAGTCACTGTTGTTCTGTCATTGAGCTACCTCAGCCCGGCGACCATATGGCCTTAAAAACCGCCATTGCCTGCACTTTCGCCATGGTGCGCACCAGGCCAGCACGGCCATCACTACAGAAACAGCTGTTTGCGGTGCATTACACAGTGAGTTTGGTCTGTCAGAGTGAAGCAGTACACTAATTACACTACCTGATTGATCAGAATCAGAATCAGAATCATTTTTATCCGCCAGGCACGACAGGGTCGTGCTCGGAATTGGATTTGGCACGTACAATTTCACGGATAAAGGATAGGACTATAGATAACAGAGGGCATACAGTAACAGAGATTCATAGATAAAAACAAAAGGAAGAGCACATAAACCAAAAACGGCTAAAGCAGAAGTCCAGATTCATAATTAGTTCATGAACAGGGTGCAGTTCTGGAACACAATGTTGCTCCAGTGCTGGGCTCAGAGCGAGTTAAAGGGGAACTGAAGTAAGAGGTATACTGAGGCTGCCATATTGATTTCCTTTTAATCAATACCAGTTGCCTGGCAGCCCTGCTGGTCTATTTCTCTGCAGTAGTATCTGAATAACAGCAGAAACAAGCATGCAGCTAATCTTGTCAGATCTGACGTCTGAAACACCTGATCTGCTGCATGCTTGTTCAGGGGCTATGGCTAATAGTATTAGAGGCAGAGGATCAGCAGGGCTGCCAGGCAACTGGTATTGCTTAAAAGGAAATAAACATGGTAGCCTCCAAATACCTCTCTCTTCAGTTCCCCTTTAATGAGTTCAGGAGGGTGACAGCTGAGGGGAAGAGAGAGTTCCTGTGCCTAGAGGTTTTGGTGGCGATGGCCCGAAACCTACGGCCACTGCCGTTTCTTGGGCCGTGCAGGGCGTGCAACTGCACTGAGTGCAGTGCGGGAGGTTGGAGCAAGGGGGCGCTGAATGGGGAGAAAGTTTCAGACTGAGCAGAGCTGGAGAGGAGAGGAAGAAGAGGAAATAAGAGGAAGATGGGCGATCATGTGACCCAGCTCCTCTGCTACCACGCAGCAATGAGAGGAAGGGAAGTACCGCCCCAGCCCTTGAGGGGGAAAAGTGTTCATCCGATCAGGTATTTGTGAAGCAGCTGCTGAGAGCTCTGCACAAGGCAGAGGGAGGATATCAGCAGGGGAACAATATAGAGCTGCAGCAGAGAGGAATCACAAGGCTATTGTGCTTGTTTCCAGAACATCCCACTCACATTGCAGAGCACAGAGTACTGGGAGGATGGAGAAGTGCTAGTAAGGAAATCCAGAGCGATGAGCAGAGCCGGATCATCGGGGCCCCATTTACAAGCCTGCTTCAGTGCTGCTGCCGCTGCTGCTACAGGGCCCCATTAGTGTGTAGTCACGCTCTCTCATCCGGCTCTTTCACCTGTCTCTAGCCGGAGTCTGCATCCCGCAGCGGCACTGGTTTCCGGAACTGAGCTGTGAGCTGGGGCTGAGCTGTTGCTATGGTAAAGAGACGCTCAGCTCCCCAGTCCTCACAGTCAGTCAGCATGTGCCTTGTGTGACCCACCTCTGCCAACGTTAATTCGTCGGCACACCCCCTCCCGAGAGACCTAGGGAGGTCAGCAAGGGGTACATCTGCCCCCCCCCCCCCCCTCACAGCATCTAAGGGAGCGATAGGCAGTGAAGCCGATCATATAGCCAGGGCAATGGATAAGCAGCAGAGATCACGGCCAAGCTGCACAATTGATTCACCTTCCTGCTGAACTGACCCTCAGATCACTTGTTCGGCTATGGAGGGTAAATAAGGCCACCCATGTGCTGCTTGAAATGATGATGATGAGTCCAGCCAGCACCCAGCGTGCCCCATGTGCTTCAAGACGTCGCCGAGCATGAGCGAGCCTGTAACAAGAGGGAGTGCAGAGCAGCTTGCGCTGAGGAAGGACTCTGTAAATGCAAAGCCAGCGGAGGAGGGAGGCTGTCACTGTGTCCTGTCTGCATTCAGCATGGTAAGCTGATGGCTCTCACATTCCTCTCCCTCCTGACTTCCTTTGATCTTCTGTTTACCCCTCTGCCTATTCACCCCCTCTCCACAGCATGACAGGTTTACTGATCTAGTTTTCACCCTTTCTCTGCTGGTTTTATGAGCTGCAGGCCAGCTCCTTGTTTTCCTATGTGGCCACATGTCTGTTTACTTATTTTATTTTCAGTTTTGCATAATCTGTCAGCAATTATTATCATTTAGTATTTATATAGTGCTGACATCTTCTGCAGTACTTTACAGAGTATATTGTCTCTTGTCACTTAACTGTCCCTCAGAGGAACTCACAATCTAATCCCTACCATACTTATGTGTGTACATATGAATCTGGTAGTCGTGTATATATTGTAGTTTAGGGCCAATTTTTATGGGGAAGCAAATGACCTTATCTGTATGTTTTTGGGGTGTTGGAGGAAACCTGAGTGCCCGGAGGAAACCCACACAGACATGGGGAGAACATGCAAACTCTGTGCAGATAGTGCCCTGACTGGGATTCGAACCAGAGATCCAGCGGTGTAATGCTGGGAATACACTGTGGTTTTTTTTCTGCTCGATTCTCCGGTTGATCGATTTTGCCACTCGATTCTTTTATCTTCTGCTTGTTTTTCTTATCTTTTCCCATTCACTTCTAAGAGAAATCGAGTGGCAGA
The DNA here is from genome assembly GCF_040937935.1 of Hyperolius riggenbachi. Lineage (NCBI taxonomy): Eukaryota > Metazoa > Chordata > Amphibia > Anura > Hyperoliidae > Hyperolius > Hyperolius riggenbachi. The sequence continues at coordinate 36,825,894 of NC_090646.1, read as the reverse complement.
GCAATCGAACGGGAGATCGGACATGTCGGAAATGATCAAACCATCTATCTGTGGCGGAAACGAACCGAGTATTCCCAGCAAAAGGCGAGAGTGCTAACCACTACGCCACCGTGCTGCCCACACTTTACTCTGTCTTTTCAGTGATACACAGAACTCAGCACTTGTTTATTGGTTTCTTGCTGCTAATGGAATCTAACAACTATTTACCAAGTCTACATTCTATATTTTCAGGGAACACTAGTCCTAATGTAGATCTTACTTAACTCTTTTTAAGCAGGCCCATAAGACGTGCGCCATCTTCTCCATCCAACTGGCAGCTTCTACTGGTTTTCGAATTCTTGGCGGGGTCATGTACATGGCGTACGTACGAAAAGGGCGTCGGGAAAAAAGGGCGCGTGGTATAAACGATAAATGGAAATATCGTTTATAGAAATTATTGTGTAGAATTTCGTTTAGAAATAGTGTTTTAAGAATTTATAAATCACTAAATAATGTGTATGAGATCGGCAATTCTTAAAACGTTAATCTTCCCTGTTTGTAAAGTGAAACTTATATTTTCGTTTATTAAAAACCCTCCCTGTACCTATCCCTAACCCCTAGACCCCCTGTTGGTGCCTAAACCTAAGACCCCCCTGTTGGTGCCTAAACCTAAGACCCCCCTGTTGGTGCCTAAACCTAAGACCCCCCTGTTGGTGCCTAAACCTAAGACCCCCCTGTTGGTGCCTAAACCTAAGACCCCCCTGTTGGTGCCTAAACCTAAGACCCCCCTGTTGGTGCCTAAACCTAAGACCCCCCTGTTGGTGCCTAAACCTAAGACCCCCCTGTTGGTGCCTAAACCTAAGACCCCCCTGTTGGTGCCTAAACCTAAGACCCCCTGTTGGTGCCTAAACCTAAAACCCCCTATGGATAATAATATTTTACAGACATTAATAAATAAAAAATGTAAAGAAAAAAATGTAAATTATTTTTTTGGGTGGATAATAATGTGTTAGAAATGTTTTAGAAATAGTGATTTATTATCTTCATAAACGTTATTCGTCACGGGCTCATTTTGTAAACTTAAATCATCACAAACATAGTTATAAATCCTTAAAAATCTCCGGGCGCCGTTATAAATCCTTAAAAATCTCCGGCGCCTTATTTTCCCCATTCAGCGTCCATTAAACAATATTTATAATGGAAGTGAATGGGGCGCCCTTTTTGTCCACCTGTCTCATGCGCCCAAATCTACTGCTTCCATGTACATGTGTGCCACAATGCATGCCGAGATATGTAGTCCATGGATGCAAGTACAGAGCTATACTCGCATCCAGGGTTTACATCTGCCAGCATGTATTGTGACATGCGTGTCACACCGCCAGGCATTACAAAAGCTGGCAGAACCTGCTGGTCAGGTGGAGTAAATGACGCATGTCATATGGACCCGAAGGTAAGTAATGATGCTATGCCAAGCAGCACACACCATAATGAACCTCCCTTTTGGAACCTCCCAACAGTAATCTGGCCCTGCACAGGCACGTCATGATTGGCGGGCCGGGGTGAATTTTATCCTGCAGTGTGCTGCCGCTGTGTCCATTTACGTAGCAGTGGCTGGCGTTGCCATGGTGACGTGTCAGCGCCACTCTCCCGATCCCGGCCAGAACACAGCTCCGAAAACTGCAGTCAGCTCAGTACTTGTGGCTGGCTGCTGACATCATCTCCCCATGAGTCCTTTCTATGGTCTGCCCCCTGCTTGTCAGGCACGCTGCTATCATGACTCTCAGGAGGAGGCTGGCTTGGTTCCCGGGGCTGGTGAAAACATTAGCAGAAGGGAGGTCAGGTGTGTTGTTCTAATATGCTGCAGGTGGCCTCGGGTGTACGGCATTTGGAGCTGTGACCATCGACTACTGCATGTGCAGGACCATGGCTGTGGATGGGCATGTATCACAAAGCGGTGGGCACTTTTCTCTAGTGACCGTTATATAACGGGCGCAGGCTTTGTGACTAGTATACTATACATAATATGACAGTCAATCAGTCATAATTATGATGAAAATAATAAAATGTGGTCATAAACCTGTCCTGAAAGAGGTCTCTGGTATATCGAAGTCTCTCTTCAGGACAGGTCAATCACCACATTTTATAATTCTCATCATAATTATGACTGATTGACTGTCATATTATATATATATACAGTATACTATAATATAGTATACTGTATATCTATGTATAAATTATGCTACACAAGGGAGCTGCTACGTCTAGTATTCTGTGTACTGCAGGCTGCATTCAGGTGGCTTCTCACTGAGGTTCTGCACTGTGGCTGCCCATAATCCTACAGTAAAGTGAAATAATAGCTGCCAGTTTAACTTACCTGGAGGTTCTTCAGCCCCTTGTTGTTCTCCTGGTCCCTCGCCGTCTTTCAGCAGTGGGTTGAGGGATGGGGGCCCAACTCTACTACTTTGCTTAGGGCCCCATTTAGTCTTAATCCGGCTCTGGCGATGAGAGTAACTTGTAAGCACTCTCACTCCCACCAGGTGAACTTTAGTGGGGAAGATTAATTTTGCAGGAGGAAATGAATTGACTTAGATTTTTTTTTTTTTTATGTATTGCATCAGGCAGGGGAGCTTTTTATGTCAGACAGCACACGAGATGGCTGAACTGAAGTTGTGGGTCAAGAAGTTTGGTATATGAGGTTCCCCTACAGCTATGGTGATGGATGGGAATTCCTGTCTCTTGTAGTCACTGACAGAGCACAGTGAGGAGGTGTTTCTGTGTGCACAGGGCTTACAGTTTGTAGTAGTAAGGTGGACTATGGAAGCACACAGGCAGTGAGCTGGGAAGATTTAATTTCACTTTGTTTGCCCAGAGAGTGCAGCTGCATAATCTGACACCCTTTATAACTGTGGCAGCTTCTCCTTCTGGCTGTTTTTAAAGAGTACCCGAAGAATGCCATTAGGACACAGAGGTTCTGCATACAATGACCAGCCTTTGTTACTATACTGTGCCCCCCAGGCCCCCTCTGCGCTCTGCTGTCCCCCAGAAATCAAACCGCCGTGCTAGCGACATGCAGCGTGTTGCTAGCAGGCTGTTTACCTCTGAGTGCCTGTCACCGCCGCTTCCCCGCCTCCTCTATAGCGCTGCTCCCCGTCTGCGTCCCTTCCCTCCAATCAGCTTACGGAGGCGGGGAGCTGCGCTATAGAGGAGGCGGAGAAGCGGTGGTGACAGACACTCAGAGGTAAACAGCCTGCTAGTGGCAGGCTGCATGTCGCTATCATGGTGGTTTGATTTCTGGGGGACAGCAGAGCGCAGGGGGGGCCTGGGGGGCACAGTATAGTAACAGAGGCTGGTCATTGTATGCAGTACCAGCCTCTGTGTCCTAATGGCATTCTTAAAACCCACCTCTGGTTCTCTTTAAAATGTACTAGAGATCAGTCATACTTACCGTTTTATACATACCTGGGGCTTCCTCCAGCCTCATGAGCACAGAGCGCTCCCACGCCGCTGTCCTCCGCTGCCTTCAGCTCTGGTATCGGGTCCCATTAGTTCAGCCAGTCTGCGGAAGAGAAAGTGCTCTCTTTACGTATCTCTCCTGTGCCTGCCCAGTAGAGCGAACCTAATTGGAATTGGCTGTTTTTGTTCTGAGAGCTGCAACAGTGCCACCCGCTGGAGCCAGGGAAGGTAAATATAGCAAGTCAGGGGAGGATTGCGGGAGGCTTCGGGGGAGCCAGCGCTGGATTGTCTGCAGCTACAGGGGAGGGGGAAGCCTCATTGGGACATTGAGGCTTCCCCCTCCCAAGGTAAGTACCCCCCCAGGGGATGTTTTTTTTTTAATACAGGGTCTCTTTAAGAAAGTGTAAACTCCTTCTGTACTTTTTTTTTAAGCGTTTACCTCCAAACATAAATACCAAACTGCTACTTCACACCTCATCCTATTGCATTCAGATTGTTGCTCCCCATAAATCCAAGTCTCAGCTACACTGTCCCCTCAGAGGGGCTCACAATATAATTCCTACCATAGTCATACATTTATGTATGTGTTGTGTAGTCTGTAGTGCTGCATGCTATCTCCTCTCTGTAATAGACATCCTTCCTTATTCCCATTCCTGCTTATTTACACCTGATTGATATAATGTTTGGCAAAGCTAACCTCTTCAGTCAGTGTCAGATCCTGTTTTCCTCTACCATCTATGGCTCCCGCCCATTCCTGCAACAGGCTGTTACCACACCCCCCTCCCGAAACATATTCTTGTATAACTGCATCTTTCCACATATGCCGGCCCTCCCATAGCATGCTAGAAGAAGAAGTTTGGTTGAGAATTTGCCGTGTTTATAGTTTACTCACAACATTGGTAATTCGTTAAATGGCTAATAACAAATAAGCCCACTGTGCTCGCACATTCCCAGACACTATGTGCCAGCCGATTGTATCTCTCACCTGCTCCTTTTTTCATTTAATAGAAAGTATAGCTCAGCAGTGTGCCTTCGTGGACCTTGCTCCCTAAAACTGACAACCTAATGAATATATGTGAAGAGCGATATTGGTCAACCATGTACATGGACCTTAGGTCTTAGGAGTGGCGGTCGGTGAGGCCTTGGGTAGTAAAAAATACAAATCCAGCCTTGGCTGAGGGAGTCTGGGAGCCAGCAAGAGGCAAGTGGCATCACCACCTGTACTGGGGGGGGGGGCGTATTTTTTGACCCTCGCCCTGGGAGCAGTTTGACCTAGAAACTGCACTGCCTACGGCCTAACGGAAGTCTGCTGAAGAACCGCTGACCAGGGTGAGAGGGGTCGCCAGCAATCCTCTGTGCTCTTGAGCGTAGCCTGGAGTTGTGGAGGAGGTCAAGCGAAGGTAGAGGTCTGCCGATGATTCTCTCCGCCGATCTAACGACCCTCTGAAGTTTGTATCTGTCTCTGGTGGAGGAGCCAGCGTACCAGACTAGGATGGAGGAGCAGAGGACGGACTCGATGGTGGCGGTGTAAAAAAACGTCAGTAGCTCTTGAGCCATGCCGAACTTCTTCAGTTGGCGGAGGAAGAAAAGCCTCTGCTGTGCTTTCTTCTGGGTTAAGGCTGATTGATGTATACACACGCAAGATGTTTTAAAGCACTTTATGCCTCCAATTTAGCATTGCAATGTGTTTTCGGCCTTTGAAACGCTGCTGTGCGTCAAATCCGTAATGTTCCCTGGGACTTTTGCCGTGTATCCCACTCCGCCATGCCCCCCTCCAGGTGTTAGACCCCCTTCAAACATTTTTTTCCGTCACTTTTGTGGCCAGAATTAATGTTTGAAGTTTTGAAAGCTCACCTATTGAAGACTATTGCTGTATTTGCAAAGTTCGTGCAAACCCAAACTTTTGCGGAAGTTCGCGTTCGAGGTTCGCAAACCTAAAATCAGAGGTTCAAGCCATCTCTAATCCTCGCTACAGTTCTGCCTCTGTTGCAGATGCCAATCTTGTCAGGACGGTATCCTTTGTGCCTGCGTGAGTGCTTGGCTGTGAGCTCTTGGCAGACACAGAAGATGCCGATCTGGCATGTTTGGCATCTGCAGCGGAGGGGATCCCGGGATGCTAGAGCTGTGGCAAAGGACAGATAGGCTGCCAGTGGTTAAAGGAAGCAGGTAGTTACTTTTAAAGTGCACATTAGTGCAAATTAGTTTATGTGTGCTCATGCACATGCAACCGCGGGTCCTCCCGCACATACATACGCATGCGCATGCACATGCGTGCTCCCATGTGCATGCATGAGTGTTTTAAACACTGAACATTTTAAAATGTCCATTGGTACATTAACAGGGACCAATGGGATGTTTTAATACTACTGGTGATCCTGAAGTGGTTAAGTAGTTAACCTCCGCAGGAGGATACGGAGGCGTGGCACTTAGCAAGCTGCATGTAGCTTCCAGGATCGCATTAAACAACAAATAATATCATGAGTGGAATGTGACATTTACACAAATGATGGTAATGGGCAGTAAACAATCATACCAGTGCTATCCATTCCCGTAAATCGACAGTGCTGAAATGATGATTGCCACGGCTCGAGGTTTAGCACCGTAGGATGTAAATCTGAAGCAGTCTTTACATAACAGGTACAGCCCTCATATAATTGCTGTAACATGTACAGTATAAGCCTTCTCTCTGCTCCCCTCCCCCCTGCTGTGGCGTTGTATGTTTAGTTACTCATTTTCATCAATGTTTCTTCATGTGTTTATTTTAATTTCTGTATTTCTTATTTAGATTTATCATCAGCTTAAATCTATTACACATTCTTTTGAGCCAAGTGGACCAATGCCATTATTTAATGAAGACAGAGAATTTGTTTATCACTACAGGATAACTAATTCTGTAGCAAAAGAGGATTCTTCCAGTGTGAACACTGTGGGTATATTTACCCCCTGGGCTTCAGAAGATCAGCAGCTTCAGATCAACACATCAGACATAACATGGAGATCCTCCAGTAAGGTAGGTCTATGGTGTGCATTGGGAACTGGGCCAAATTAAGTGTAGAGATGTAGCGAACGGTTCACCTTTGAATGGTTCCAGGCGAATTTTGGTGGTTCGCACTCGCCTGCACCAGGCGAGCTTTTGCGGAAGTTCGATTCGTCCCATAATGCACTATGAGGGTCAACTTTGACCCTCTGCATCACAGTCAGCAGGCACATTGTAGCCATTCAGGCTACACTAAGCCCTGGAGCCCCCACCCTCCCTTATATAAGGCAGCCTCCGGCGGCCATTACACTCACTCGTCTGCCTGCTATTAGACAGACTAGGTAGAGCTGCTGCAGAATGTTCTCCGAGGGACAGATTAGTTAGGTTCTTGGCTGCTTAGCTTGCTCCTGGCTGATTATTATTGCTTTTATAGCACCCCTCAACAGCTCTTATCAGAGCTAATCCTGTATTTTTTTTTCTGTGTGTCAAACTGACACTTTTGTTGCATGCACAGCCTTGCTAATTCATAGTGTGTGTGCCACTGCCAGCAGCCCAGCACATTCAGTGACTACCTGTGTGTGTGACAGGGAGCTGCACATTGTACTACCCAGTGCTGCATATACCCAGTACCTGTTGTGTTTACTTAACCCACCTCATCACTCCATATACCTAGCTTTGTGTTGAGTGAACCCACCTCACTGCATCTAAATACCTGTTGTGTTCAGTGAACCCACCTCATCACTGCATATACCCAGCTTTGTGTTGAGTGAACCCACCTCACTGCATATAACTACCTTTATTGTTCAGTGAACCCACCTCACTGCATCTAACTACCTGTTGTGTTCAGTGAACCCACCTCACTGCATCTAACTACCTGTTGTGTTGAGTGAACCCACCTCACTGCATATAACTATCTTTATTGTTCAGTGAACCCACCTCACTGCATATAACTACCTTTACTGTTCAGTGAACCCAGCTCACTGCATCTCTCTACCTTTACTGTTCAGTGAACCCACCTCACTGCATCTACCTGTTGTGTTCAGTGAACCCAGCTCACTGCATTTAACTACCTTTACTGTTCAGTGAACCCAGCTCACTGCGTCTAACTACCTTTACTGTTCAGTGAACCCAGCTCACTGCATCTAACTACCTGTTGTGTTGAGTGAACCCAGCTCACTGCATATACCTAGCATCCCCCCGAGATGGACAAAATGGACAAACCAGGTCGAGGAAGAGGTAGAGGCAGATCCAGAGGAAGGCCACCAGGCACCGGCAGGTCTGTGCGAGGTGGTGTTGCTGTGATTTCTTGCGGACCTGTCCCAAAATACAGTGCTCAGAAGATGCAGTGAGGTGGGTTCACTGAACAGTAAAGGTAGAGAGATGCAGTGAGCTGGGTTCACTGAACAGTAAAGGTAGTTATATGCGTTATAAAACGTTTGTACAGTATTTAGTTTAAATTGCTGTTGCCACTTTGCGATAGATAAGTGACTTTTGGGTTGCAGTTTGGGCACTCGGCCTCCAAAAGGTTTGCCACCAATAAATCTAATGTCCCACCATTGCTAGGTTCATGTAAATTTGTCTCCACTCGTTACCACACCTACATTCTGGTCCATGGCCCACCATTTTTCGGTGCAGCACGATAAGTGCACCGCACAACATGATCCTCATATTTTTGGCATGCTAGCTGCAGTGTGCTGAATTCTGCTGCCTACAGTATGTACAGTATACGCTGTTCTCTAGTGCCTGCACTGTGTGCTGATCTACCTCCAGTGTGTACAGTGTGAAGTGTTACTCTGTGCCTTTACTGATTGTAAACCAGCTGTATTGTATGCTGATCCCTGCTACTTTCAGTATGTACAGTATTAGCTGTAAAGCCTGGTACACACATACAATTTTGATTAGCCAATTTTAGCTCTGTTCATCAAATTCATTGTCTGGTGGCCCACTTACTGCATGGGGGTGGTAAAATTGGTCAGTGATTGACCAATCAAAATTGTATGTGCGTATACATCTTTGATCTATGCCTATACTGATTGTAAATTATCTAAATAAAGGACAGGGGGCCCCATCCAATATTTCGATGGGCAGGCCCGATATCTGTAGCTTACACCGCTGCTAAGTTCATGTACTTTTGGCCCCACCCATGGCCATGCCCACTCACCGCATGGCCACACCCATTTTTTTGCTGCGCCGCGCTGCATATACCTCCTACCTGGTGCCCACAGGTGCCCCGATCTCCAAGGACCCTAGAAACGCCCCTTCTTACACGGCCATGGCTTGCTTTGTGGACATTCAGCATAGAAACAACTTGCCGGTGAGATGCCTGATTTGCGATATCCCGACTCGCTGGAATTCCACCCTGCTGATGTTCCCTCGCCTGCTAGACCAGGAGAAAGCCGTCACCCAGTACCTGTATCATTACAGTACAAGGACACAATCTGGGAAGATGGGGATGTTGTGGCCCAACAACTGGACACTGATGCAAAATACATGCAGGGTTATGGAGCGCTTTGAGGAGGTGACCTAACCTGTGAGTCGCGCTGAGGGCACCATCAGCGACTTGATCCCCTACGCTTACTTCCTGGAGCGTGCCGTGCGTAGAGTGGTGGATACAGCTGTGGAGGAACGTGAACGAGAACAGTTACGGCAGCAGGAGTCGTGGGAGCGATTTACATCCGAACCTGATGTTTCCACAACACCTGCAGCAGCACAGAGGGGGAGGAGGAGGAGAGGAAGAAGAGGAGTCGTGTGGGGAAGGAGAGGAGTCAGACTCTGATGATGATGATGATGAGGAAGGTGTTTCTGTGGAGGAGGAAGAGGCAGAACCGCGGCAGCCGTCACAGGGGCTTCCGCTGCTCCAGGTTCCCGTGGTATTATTCGTGGTTGGGGGGAGGAAGAGGAGTTGCATCCCATCACTGAGGAAGAGCAAGAGAAGATGGAGAGTACGTCTGCATCCAGATTTGTGCAGATGGCCTCTTTAATGTTGTCCAGCCTGTTGAGGGACCCCCGTATCAAAAAACTCAAGGCGAATGACCTGTACTGGATGGCCACGCTACTAGACCCTCGGTACAGGCACAAAGTGGCGGACCTGTTACCAACTCAACAGAAGACGGAAAGGATGCAGCACTTGCAGAACAAGCTGTCGATGATGCTTTACAATGCGTTTTAGGGTGATGTGGCTGCACAATGCAATCAAGGTACCACTGGCAGTAACCCTCCTCCTCCCAAGTCCACGCAGGCAAGGACAGGACGCTCCAGCGATCTTAGAGTGATGTCGGACATGCGGACATTCTTTAGTCCAACTCCTCGCCATAATCCTTCCGGATCCACCCTCCACCAACGCCTGGACCGGCAGGTAGCCGACTACCTGGCCTTGAGTGTGGATGTAGACACTGCGAAAAGCGACGATGAACCCTTGGACTACTGGTTGCGCAGGCTTGACCCATGGCCAGAGCTGTCCCAATTTGCCATACAACTTCTCTCTTGCCCTGCCGCAAGTGTCCTGTCAGAACGGACCTTCAGTGCAGCTGGAGGCATTGTCACTGTGAAGAGAAGTCGCCTAAGTCACGACAGTGTTCAGTACCTGACCTTTATCAAAATGAATGAGGCATGGATCACGGAGGGCTACTGCACGACTGAAGACTAAGTCAGTCCCCACACACAGCATCTCTGCCTGCAGGCCGCTTGCCTTCTCCGCCACCACCAACAGGGTCCAGGACTCTAGGCGGATTCCTTAAAGCCGCTGCTAGCAGCGGCCGCTACACTAATTTTTCTGGTGCGTGTACATGCCTGCCTAATTTTTCTGGCTGCACTGCGGGCGGCTGCAACAAAAAAACAAAAGGCACGTACATGTGCCCATCCCCCTTTGTGATCATTACCTTGCCTTACCGTGAAGGGGCTTGCGTATCACAATGAAGCAATGACTGCTGTCTATTTGAGTGTCTCGGATGGGGGTGGCACACAAAAGATAATAAGGTTGTTGCTTCATTGTGGACAGACCAAATTTGATCAGCTGGACAGTCACTGTTGTTCTATCATTGAGCTACCACAGACCGGCGACCATATGGGCTTGAAAACCGCCACGGCCTACACTCTGGCCACGGTGCGCACCAGTCCAGCATGGCCGTCACTACGCAAACAGCTGGTGACTTGCGGTGCATTACACAGTGAGTTTGGTGTGTCAGTGTGAAGCAGTACACTAATTACACTCCCTGATTGATGTATATGTTACGGCCAGAACCCGAAGTCTGGCCACTTCGGGTTCTGGCCGGTCACAACGCGAAGTGGCCGCCTGAAGCGGCCAATATAAGAAATGCTGCAGAATTTCGGACTTTGGCCGGCCAGAATGCATTCTGACTAAATGTGGCTGGCCAAGTCTAAAAGCTCACCTCTTAGGAAGTGCTGTCCCACTCTCTGTGCACTGCAAGTAGTGCCGCTGTCCCCCGCTTTTCAATTCCCTGTTCGTATCCAGCCTGCCCGTGCAGTTCCCCGTTCCTCTGCGGCTGTCTGCATGTTGCGCTTCTGCCCGTCCAGTTCCCTGTTCGTCTGCGGCTGCCTGCATGTTGCGCTTTTGCCCGTCCAGTTCCCCGTTCATCTGCAGCTGCCTGCATGTTGCGCTTCTGCCCGTCCAGTTCCCCGTTCGTCTGCCTGCATGTTGCACTTCTGCCCGTCCAGTTCCCCGTTCGTCTGCCTGCATGTTGCGCTTCTGCCCGTCCAGTTCCCCGTTCGTCTGCCTGCATGTTGCGCCTTCTGCCCGTCCAGTTCCCTGTTCGTCTGCCTGCATGTTGTGCCGATGCCCAGCTCTCCGTTCACTGCAAGTTGTGCCGCTGTCCCCTGGTTTTCAATTCCCTGCTCTTCAATTCCCCGCTCGTCCAATTCTGCCCTCTGCCTTCTCATTGCTCCCCTCTGCCTTCCTCCTTCTCACTGCTCCCCGCTGCCTTCCGTCTTCTCACTGCTCCCCGTTGCCTTCCGCCTTCTCACTGCTCCCCTCTGCCTTCCGCCTTCTCACTGCTCCCCGCTGCCTTCTGCCTTCTCACTGCTCCCCTCTGCCTTCCGCCTTCTCACTGCTCCCCTCTGCCTTCCGCCTTCTCACTGCTCCCCTCTGCCTTCCGCCTTCTCACTGCTCCCCGCTGCCTTCTGCCTTCTCACTGCTCCCCGCTGCCTTCCGCCTTCTCACTGCTCCCCGCTGCCTTCCGCCTTCTCACTGCTCCCCGCTGCCTTCCGCCTTCTCACTGCTCCCCGCTGCCTTCCGCCTTCTCACTGCTCCCCGCTGCCTTCCGCCTTCTCACTGCTCCCCTCTGCCTTCCGCCTTCTCACTGCTCCCCGCTGCCTTCCGCCTTCTCACTGCTCCCCGCTGCCTTCCATCTTGTTTCTCAGGAGTCAGGACCCAGGGATGCCTTTCCTGCTGCTGGTCTGCCGATGAAATAGCACTTTCATTCCTTCTCTCCATCTTCTTCCTGCCGGCTTCCTTCTGAGCCTGTATGTATTTAGCGAGTTTAGCCTGTCTAATTCCTCCTCATCTGTGACTAATCAAAGTTGTAATTTGATCTCTTCCCTGTGTCACCTGACTGCCATGTCAGATAAGCTAATTCGAAAGCACAGGATGTTAACACTATGCCTGCTTCCATGAAAGCAGGAAGTAGCCACACTGCAGATTTATTGCAGGATTTGTATCAGGTGAAACAAAGAAATGCTTTTCTTTAAAAACATTATGCTGTATCTTTCAGAGCAGAGAGGAAGTTCCGAGTGCCATGGATGGTGCTGGACAGGACCCGGGATGTTCTGGGATTTGTGCGTTTTGGACTTTGGCCGACTGACTTTGGCCATTTCTAGAACTGGCCGGCCAATGTCAGAAATTCCCAGCATTTTAGGCTTTGGCCGACGTCAAATTGGCCAGTTCTAGAAACGGCTGGTTTTGGCCGTAACATATACACATGCAAGATGTTTTAAAGCACGTTAGGCCTGCAATTTAGCATTCAATGTGATTTCTGCCCTTAAAACGCTGTTTTGCGTCACATCCAGATTTTTCCCCGGGACTTTTGGCATGTATCCCACTCCGCCATGCCCCCCTCCAGGTGTTAGACCCCTTGAAACATCTTTTCCATCACTTTTCTGGCCAGCATAATTTTTTCTATTTTTCAAAGTTCTCATCCCCATTGAAGTCTATTGCGGTTCGCGAACTTTTCCGCAAACGAACCTTCCGCGAAGGTTCGCGAACAGAGTTCGCGAACCGAAAATCGGAGGCTCGCGACATCTCTATTTAAGTGGCACGGGACTTCCAAAACAAAGATAGGCTGGGGCGCACATGTACAGTTGTGTTCAAAATGATTCAACCCCCAATTCTGTAGAGGGTTTTAAGGAATTTAGTGTACATTTGTAATTGTGTTCAGAATTAAATCTTGCAATGACTTTTTAAAGAACCAAATGGAACTAAAATGACATCAATTGTTTTTGTAATACAGTATTAAATGTTTTTTTTTTTTTTGTGTGATTTCTTTATTGACACAATTATTTATTATTATTATTATTTATTGTATTTATAAAGCGCCAACATATTACGCAGCCCTTAAAGACGACCACTCTTGAGAACAGAGGTAAGGTTCATTCAAGTGTTTTCGATCAGGTATTGAAAATACCTGTGGATGTTAACGAGCAGAAATCAAGCATAATAAGCACCAATTAGGCCGATTTAAAATGACTGTGATACTCAGCTCCTTCTAGACATTTACTGATGTGTTTACAAACATGGTGAAGTCAAGAGAATGGTCCAGGAAGACAAGAGAAGAGGTGATTTCTCTTCACAGGAAGGGCAATGGCTATAAGAAGATTGCAAAGATGTTGAACATACCAAGAGACACCATAGGAAGCATCATTCACAAATTCAAGGCAAACGGCACTGTTGAAACGCTACTTGGTCGTGGCAGAAAAAAGATGCTGACTTTGACTGCTGTGCGCTACCTGAAGCACCAAGTGGAGAAAAGTCCCCATGTGATTGCTGAGGAACTGAAAAAAGATTTGTCAGATGCGGGTAGTGAAGTTTTAGCTCAGACAATAAGGCACACACTGTGTACTGAAGGCCTCCATGCCAGAACTCCCAGGTGCACCCCCTTGCTGTCTACAAAGAATAAGAAGAGTCGACTGCAGTATGCCAAAAGTCATGTGGACAAACCACAAAAGTTTTAGGATAGTGTTCTGTGGACTGATAAAACAAAATTAGAACTGGGCCCATGGATGTTTGGAGGAGGAAGAACAAGGCCTATGAAGAAAAGAACACCTTGCCTACTGTGAAGCATGGCGGGGGAGGGGTCAATCATGCTTTGGGGCTCTTTTGCTTCTTCAGGTACAGGGACGTTTCAGCGTGTGCAAGGAACCATGAAGATATTGGATGAAGATGTGATGCAGTCCGTCACAAACCCAAGGCTTGGGAGACCTTTCAACAGGACAATGATCCCAAGCATACCTCCAAGTCCACTAGAGCATGGTTATAGATTAAAGGCTGGAACATTTTTTGGAGTGGCCATCGCAGTCACCAGACTTAAATCCGATTTAGAACCTCTGGTGGTACTTAAAGAAAGCAGTTGAAGCGAGCAAGTCTAAGAATGTGACTGAACTGGAGACTTTTGCCCATGAAGAATGGGCTAAGATACCCGTAGATCGCTGCAAGACACTTGTGTCAAGCTATGCTTGACGTTTAAAAGCTGTTATAACTGGAAAAGGATGTTGTACTAGGTACTAAGAATGAATGTCACTTGGGGGTTGAATAAAACTGATAAGGATGTGAGCATAGAAAAGACATTTATGGTTATTTCATTATAAATGTTGTTATATTTGTCTGACTTACAAGTGCCTCTTTGATTTAATTGTAAACAAGATGACTGAAATCATCAAAATTAACCACTTCGCATCCAGACCTTGTTTTCCCCTTATTGACCAGAGCAGTTTTGACGCTTTAGCGGTGTCCCTATTCAATCAGCAATAACTTTATCCCTACTTACTACACCTAAATGATCTATATATCGTTTTTTTCAAGACAAACCAGGCTTTCAATGGGGGGTATTTAGTCCCAAGAACAATTTTGTTTTCTAGGCATTTTAATTGAAAAAAGGGAACAAAAATTAAAAAAATGCATTATTTCTCAGTTTTTAACAATTCCAGTTTAAAAATAAAAAGTACCACAGTTTATAAAAACATTCCACCAGTTAATGTCCCCCCTAATATAGTCAGATGTGCCCCGAGTATCAGCCCAACCTTCCCAGTTTAGCCAGATGTGACCCCAATATCGGCACCCCCGTATAGTCAGATGTGTCCCATGTATCTACCACCCCCCAGTACAGAGAGACAGTAACGCCGCCAGGATTGGCACCCCTCATTATAGGCAGTTGTGTCCCCCGGATAAAATTTCCCCCTTTATAGCCATATGTACCCCCAGAATTGCCCCCCCCACCAATTATAGCCAGATGTGCCCCCAGTATTAGGTTACCCCCCCCCCCCCCAGATAATCAAATGATCCCCCATTGTCAGATGTCATCCCCCCCAGTTACCCAGATGCCTGGCAGTTTTTTTGCACCCCCCCTCCCCCCCCCCCCAGTGTGGGTAGCCAGATGTATGACCCCTCCCCCCCCCCCCCCATCAGGCAGCCCCTCCGTGCACAGATGCTAAAAAAATGTAAATAAAGCTGCCTCTCTCACCTTACCTCGTTCCAGCGATGAGCCTGCAGCCCGAGCATCCGATCCCAGCTCTGATCTCAGCCGCGTATTGCCGGTGACCCGGGTCCCGGCTTGATGACGTCATCAAGCCGGGACCCGGGTCACCGGCAATACGCGGCTGAGTTCAGAGCTGGGATCGGATGCTCAGGCTGCAGGCTCATCGCTGGAACTAGGAAAGGTGAGAGAGGCAGCTTTATTTACTTTTTTTTAGCCATCTGTGCACGGAGGAGGGGGAGATGAAGGATCACGCTGTTTGTTACAGCGGTGATCGTTCATCCGCGGGGGGGTCACTAATTGGCTACAAGGGAACATGTTCCCTTTCGCCAATTAGTAAGGCAACCGACAGTGCCGGGGGGTGCGCTCTGAAGCGCACCTGTCCCTGCACAAAAGGGCTTAAGGCAGGGCAGTATATCTACGTCGCTGTGGCTTGGAGAGTGCCACAGCTGACGTAGATATACTGTATTGGTGGGGAAAGTGGTTAATGTCAAACTGGCCAAAACACTCAATTTCAGTGGGGGTTGAATAATTTTGAGCACAACTGTAAAATAGAGCCTGGTGAAAAAAGAACTGGAAATAGCCAATAAATATGACTTCATGTATAAAAAGGAGCCTGTGTGTAGCAAATGCTACAGCCACACGGAGAGTCATGTCTGTACACTGAGTTGGGTGCCGGGGTAATTATGCGTGCACAGGAGCAGTACCATTGGACCCCAAAATAGGAGGGATTGGTAGAAGGGGACATGAGTCCCCTGAGCCAATCCATGCCTGCAAGTGAGAATGATTGCTGTTACAGTTGGTAACAGTGATCATTCTCTGTAAATGATTACAGGAAGTACATGACCTCCTGTAACAATGATTGTGCGTAAGCATGCACGTGCACCCACGCATGTGACCCCTCACTGCAGCAGTATTGGTCAAAGGGCTTCCTGTGCCTGCAGTGATTGGCCCAAGCGAACTTGTGATCCCTTGGGCAATCAGTGTCCTCTAGTCCCTCAATGATCAGTATTATTTCTAGAAATAGTTATCGATAAGTTATAAAAAGCAAAAATGGTGTGAAATAAAAAATATATTTTCAAAAATAAATTATAAAAAATATATTTTAAAAAACTCCCTCAGGGAAGCAATGATTGGTGCAAGGGATCATGGGGTCCCTGAACTAATCAGTGTTCCTGAAGGCATTTTTTGTGTCAACTTTCTTTATGGTTTGTGAATTCTTGTGACAAATGATTGTTTTTACAATATTGAGTACCATTGTTTAAAGGGGAACTTCAACCTAAACACACATACTGTCATTAAGTTGCATTAGATATGTTAATTAAAATAGATACACAATATAATCTCTTACCCACCCTGTTTTAAAAGAACAGGCAAATGTTTGTGGTTTCATGGGGGCAGCCATCTTTTTCATGGGGGCATTCATTTTTTTGGTTGAAAGGTGGTGACAGGGAGCACGAGACACAGTTCCAACTGTCCTGTGTTCTGATCCTCCCTCTCAGCTGTGCACGCTAGGCTTAACGTCTCAAATTCAAAATTCAAAAAAAACCAAAAAAAAACATTGTACCACAACAGCAGAATGAGAACAACATCATCAGAAATCACTATCCACAAATCTTCAAGCAAATTCTTCTTTGCAAACAACATCCCATTATCAAGTACAAATGACATATGTTGAATTATGCAACTGTTTAAAAAGGTGACAACGTCAACTTGTTTCGGAATAAACTTCTTCAGGCCTTCACAAACAATTTTCATCTAAAATATATAGGACCAAAATTGGGACGGGTACCATCTGGACAAAATCAAGCCAGGAAACACCACTTAGACGTGTACGTGTGTGTGTGTGTGTGTGTGTGCGTGCGTGCGTGCGTACGTGCGTGTGTGTGTGTGTGTGTATGTACAGGTCCTTCTCAAAAAATTAGCATATTGTGATAACGTTCATTATTTTCTGTTATGTACTGACAGGGCTGGCCCTAGACTTTTTGCCGCCTGAGGCAAAATTAGAAAAAATCGCAACCCCCCCCCCCAGCCGTGGGTGGGGGGGGGCCGAGCTGGAGGGGTAGCTGACAGAAAGGGGGTATTGGGCCTAGCGGTGGGGAGGGGGGGTCGGACCCCCCCTCCCTCGCCTGGGTCCCCCGATCTGCGCTCCTCCTCCAGCGTTAAGTAACCAGCGTGCATAAAGATGAAGAGGCAACGGGCGGGGGAATCGCTCACCTCTTCCGCATTCCATTGTGCTCTCCACTGACGTCACTTCCTGCAAGGCCGTCCACTTACAATACAGTGGGCGGCATTGCCGGAAGTGACGTCAGTGGAGCACACAATGGAACGCGGAAGAGGTGAGTGATTCCCCCGCCCGTTGCCTCTTCATCTTTATGCACGCTGGTTACTTAACGCTGGAGGAGGAGCGCAGATCAGGGGACCCAGGCGAAGGGAGGGGGGGTCCGACCCCCCCAGACCACCGCTAGGCCCAATACCCCCTTTCTGTCAGCTACCCCTCCAGCTCGGCGGGCGGCACCCAGCATCCATGGACAGGTGGGTGCCGCCCCCCCAGATCTGCCGCCTGAGGCAAATGTTTTACCCTGCCTCATGAGCGAGCCGGCCCTGTGTACTGATAAACATTAGACTTTCATATGTTTCAGATTCATTACACACAACTGAAGTAGTTCAAGCCTTTTATTGTTTTAATACTGATGATTTTGGCATATAGCTCATGAAAACCCAAAATTCCTATCTCAAAAAATTTGCATATTTCATTCGACCAATAAAAGAAAAGTGTTTTTAAAACAAAAAAAGTCAACCTTCAAATAATTATATTCAGTTATGCACTCAATACTTGGTCGGGAATCCTTTTGCAGAAATGATTGCTTCAATGCGGTGTGGCATGGAGGCAATCAGCCTGTGGCACTGCTCAGGTGTTATGGAGGCCCAGGATGCTTTGATAGTGGCCTTAAGCTCATCCAGAGTGTTGGGTCTTGTGTCTCTCAACTTTCTCTTCACAATATCCCACAGATTCTCTATGGGGTTCAGGTCACTCAGGAGAGTTGGCAGGCCAATTGAGCACAGTAATACCATGGTCAGTAAACCATTTACCATTCGTTTTGGCACTGTGAGCAGGTGCCAGGTCGTGCTGAAAAATGAAATCTTCATCTCCATAAAGTTTTTCAGCAGATGGAAGCACGAAGTGCTCCAAAATCTCCTGATAGCTAGCTGCATTGACCCTGCCCTTGATAAAACACAGTGGACCAACACCAGCAGCTGACATGGCACCCCAGACCATCACTGACTGTGGGTACTTGACACTGGACTTCAGGCATTTTGGCATTTCCCCCTTCTCAGTCCTTCTCCAGACTAGAGATGTAGTGAACGGTTCGCCGGCGAACCGTTCCAGGCGAACTTTGGGGGTTCGCGTTCGCCTGCACCAGGCGAACTTTTGCGGAAGTTCGATTTGCCCCATAATGCACTATGAGGTTCAACTTTGACCCTCTGCATCACAGTCAGCAGGCACATTGTAGCCATTCAGGCTACACTAAGCCCTGGAGCCCCACCCCCCCCTTATATAAGGCAGGCTCGCTGGCCATGACACTCACTCGTGTGCCTGCTAGAGAGAGGAAAGGGACAGCTGCTGCAGACTTGTTCTCCTAGGGAAAGATTAGTTAGGCTCTTGGCTTGCTCCTGAATGCTTTTTATTGCTAAAACAGCACCCCTCAGCTCTCTTTTGAGAGCTAATGTTTTCCTGATGTGTTTTTTTTGTGTGTGTGTTGCTCACTGACACTGACATTATACAGCCCTATCTGTTGCAGCTGGCCCTTGGTAATTGTTATTACTGAGCCAGCCAGGCCCTGCCTAACTATCTATACTGGGACACCTACCTATGCCTACCTAACTACTGGGGCACCTACTTACCTATACGGGGACACCTACCTACCTACCTATACTAGGGGACCTACCTATGCCTACCTACCTATACTGGGACTCCTACCTATGCCTAGCTAACCTACCTATACTGGGTCTCCTACCTATGCCTAGCTAACTACTGGGACTCCTACCTATGCCGACCTACCTATACTGGGACTCCTACCTATGCCTACCTACCTATACTGGGTCTCCTACCTATGCCTAGCTAACTACTGAGGCACCTACCTATGCCTACCTACCTATACTGGGTCTCCTACCTATGCCTAGCTAACTACTGAGGCACCTACCTATGCCTACCTACCTATACTGGGACTTCTACCTATGCCTACCTACCTATACTGGGCTATGCCTAGCTAACTACTGGGACACCTACCTATGCCTACCTACCTATACTGGGTCTCCTACCTATGCCTAGCTAACTACTGGGACTCCTACCTATGCCTACCTACCTATACTGGGTCTCCTACCTATGCCTAGCTAACTACTGGGACTCCTACCTATGCCTACCTACCTATACTGGGTCTCCTACCTATGCCTAGCTAACTACTGAGGCACCTACCTATGCCTACCTACCTATACTGGGACTCCTACCTATGCCTACATACCTATACTGGGTCTCCTACCTATGCCTAGCTAACTACTGGGACACCTACCTATGTCTACCTACCTATACTGGGTCTCCTACCTATGCCTAGCTAACTACTGAGGCACCTACCTATGCCTACCTACCTATACTGGGACTCCTACCTATGCCTAGCTAACTACTGAGGCACCTACCTATGCCTACCTACCTATACTGGGACTCCTACCTATGCCTACCTACCTATACTGGGTCTCCTACCTATGCCTAGCTAACTACTGGGACACCTACCTATGCCTACCTACCTATACTGGGTCTCCTACCTATGCCTACCTACCTATACTGGGTCTCCTACCTATGCCTAGCTAACTACTGAGGCACCTACCTATGCCTACCTACCTATACTGGGACTCCTACCTATGCCTAGCTAACTACTGAGGCACCTACCTATGCCTACCTACCTATACTGGGACTCCTACCTATGCCTACCTACCTATACTGGGTCTCCTACCTATGCCTAGCTAACTACTGAGGCACCTACCTATGCCTACCTACTTATACTGGGACTCCTACCTATGCCTAGCTAACTACTGAGGCACCTACCTATGCCTACCTACCTATACTGGGACTCCTACCTATGCCTACCTACCTATACTGGGTCTCCTACCTATGCCTAGCTAACTACTGGGACACCTACCTATGCCTACCTACCTATACTGGGTCTCCTACCTATGTCTAGCTAACTACTGAGGCACCTACCTATTCCTACCTACCTATACTGGGACTCCTACCTATGCCTAGCTAACTACTGAGGCACCTACCTATGCCTACCTACCTATACTGGGACTCCTACCTATGCCTACCTACCTATACTGGGTCTCCTACCTATGCCTAGCTAACTACTGGGACACCTACCTATGCCTACCTACCTATACTGGGTCTCCTACCTATGCCTAGCTAACTACTGAGGCACCTACCTATGCCTACCTACCTATACTGGGACTCCTACCAATGCTTACCTACCTATACTGGGTCTCCTACCTATGCCTAGCTAACTACTGAGGCACCTACCTATGCCTACCTACCTATACTGGGACTCCTACCTATGCCTAGCTAACTACTAAGGCACCTACCTATGCCTACCTACCTATACTGGAACTCCTACCTATGCCTAGCTAACTACTGAGGCACCTACCTATGCCTACCTACCTATACTGGGTCTCCTACCTATGCCTAGCTAACTACTGGGACTCCTACCTATGCCTACCTACCTATACTGGGTCTCCTACCTATGCCTACCTACCTATACTGGGACTCCTACCTATGCCTACCTACATACAAGAAGATAATAAGGTTGTTGCTTCATTGTGGACAGACCAAATTTGATCAGCTGGACAGTCACTGTTGTTCTATCATTGAGCTACCACAGCCCGGCGACCATATGGGCTGGAAAACTGCCACGGCCTGCACTGTGGCCATGGTGTGCACCAGTCCAGCATGGCCGTCACAGCTGTTTGCATTGCGTTACACAGTGAGTTTGGTGTGTCAGTGTGAAGCAGAACTCTAATTACACTCCCTGATTGATGTATACCCATGCAAGATATTTGAAAGCACTTTAGGCCTGCAATTTAGCATTCAATGTGATTTCTGCCCTTAAAACACTGCTTTGCATCAAATCCAGATTTTTCCCCGGGGCTTTTGGCATGTATCCCACTCATCCATGCCCCCCTCCAGGTGTTAGACCCCTTGAAACATGTTTTCCATCACTTTTCTGGCCAGCATAATTTTTACTATTTTTCAAGGTTCGCCTCCCCATTGAAGTCTATTGCGGTTCGCGAACTTTTACGCGAACCGGACCTTCCGCGGAAGTTCGCGAACAGGGTTCGCGAACCGAAAATCGGAGGTTCGCGACATCTCTACTCCAGACTCTGGCACCTTGATTTACGAATTACATGCAAAAGTTGCTTTCATCCGAAAAAAGTACTTTGGACCACTGAGAAACAGTCCAGTGCTGCTTCTCTGTAGCCCAGGTCAGGCGCTTCTGCTGCTGTTTCTGGTTCAAAAGTGTTTTGACCTGGGGAATGCGGCACCTGTAGCCCTTTTCCTGCACACGCCTGTACACGGTGGCTCTGGATGTTTCTACTCCAGACTCAGTCCACTGCTTTCGCAGGTCCCCCAAATTCTGCCACACTTTTTCCTTCCCACAGACTTCCCACTGAGGTGCCTTGATACAGCACTCTGGGAACAGCCTATTCTTTCAGAAATGTCTTTCTGTGTCTTACCCTCTTGCTTGAGGGTGTCAATGATGGCCTTCTGGACAGCAGTCAGGTCGGCAGTCTTACCCATGATTGCGGTTTTGAGTAATGAACCAGGCTGGGCGTTTTTAAAAGCCTCAGGAATCTTTTGCAGGTGTTTAGAGTTAATTAGTTGATTCAGATGATTAGGTTAATAGCTCGTTTAGAGAACCTTTTGATGATATGCTAATTTTTTGGGTTTTCATGAGCTGTGTGCAAAAATCATCAATATTAAAACAATAAAAGGCTTGAACTACTTCAGTTGTGTGTAATGAATCTAAAATATATGAAAGTCTAATGTGTATCAGTACATTACAGAAAATAATGAACTTTATCACAATATGCTAATTTTTTTAGAAGTGTGTGGATGTGTGTGTGTGCGTGCGTGCGTGCCGCGATCATGCGAAAACGCCTTGACAGATTTGAACGAAACTTGGTATACAGATCTCTTACTACCTGGGATAATATGTTCCGGGGGTTTCGTGTCCTCCCTGCACACCTGGGCGGAGCTACAAACAGCCAATCAGATTCCACCCATTCAAGTTAATGGAAAAAATGGAAAAGGCTGCCATTCTCACAGTACTCAAGCCAGAGTCCCCACACTTGGCACAGTCGGTCACTTGGTGACCGAGGTTACAAATCTAGGAATAGTGGGCGGAGCATAAAACAGCCAATGAAATTTCAGACATTCATTTTAAATGGAAAAAAATAAACTGCAGCCATTCTTACACTGTTAATCACAGGATTTTCAAACTTGCCAAACTTGGTCACTGGGTGAATGAGATTAATATTCAGGAAAGTGGGTGGAGCCTACAACAGCCAATCAAAAGGCACCTATTGATTTTCAAGGATAATATTAAAACTGCTGCTATTCTTACACTGTTAATGGCAGAGACTTCAAACTTGCTACAGTCGGTCGTTGGGTGACTGGGGTCCAAATTCACTAAAGGGTGGTGCCACAAACAGCCAATCAGACTTTCTTGGTGGATAAACTGCTTCCATTCACACATTTTTTATGCCAGGAACGTGAAAGCTCACAAACTTGATCATTGAGTGACTGTGGGTCAAGGTTACAAAAAGTGGGTGGAGCCAAAAATAAAGTTCACTAGGAAAATATAAACTGCAGCCATTCTTACACTGTTACTGGCAGGGCTCTCAAACTTTGCACAGTTGGTCGTTGGGTGACTGGGATTGATATTCAAGAGAGTGGGTGGAGCCTACAACAGCCAATTAAAATTCACCTGTTGATTTTCAAAGGGAATATGTACATTGCTGCCATTCTTACACTGTTAATAGCAGATGCTTCAAACCTGGTACTGTTAGTTACTGAGTGACTGGGGTTCAAATTCAGAAAGGGGCGGAGCCACACACAGCCAATTAGATTTGTTTAATTTCAATGGGAATATACAAATGTTTGATACAAAAGCCCAAAGCTCATAAACTTTGTCATTGAGTGACTGTATGTTAAGGTTAGAAAAAGTTGGCAGAGCCAACAACTACATTTTATTCCAGGGGAAAATATAAACTGCAGCCATTCTTACACTGTTAATGGCAGGGTTCCCAAACTTGACACAGTGGCCACTGGGTGACTGGGATTAATATTCAGAAATGTGTGTGGCTCCAACAACAGCCAATCAAATTTCACCTATTGATTTTCAAGGGGAATATTTACATTGCTACCATTCTTACACTGTTAATGGCAGAGGCCTCTTACCTGATAGGTGACTGGGGTCCAAATTCACTAATGGGGCGGAGTCACAAACAGCTAATCAGTTTAGTGTAACAATAGGTGTCAGCAACCAGAGAGAATCTGATTATTGATGATCTGCAGTATCACCAAGAATACAGATCTATACCTGATTATATGGTGATCTGCAGAATCACCAATAATATAGATATAGTACTAACCTCTAGACACCTGAAGCGTGTAAGTGTTTGGTGTAACAGTAGGAATTGAACCACCGGGGTAGCAGGTGGCCCAATGAGTAGAGAAGACTCTACTGCAATCAAGGGCTCCAGGAGGGAGAGTCCCCGCCTGGTCTTGCAGCAGGGCCCCCCTCTGAGAAGCAGGGGACCCCTGCAGGAGGACTGAGCACCCAAAGGTTGGGTGACAGCCAGAAGGGTCGGGCCGGCCGGGTCGGCAACACACAGGCAGATAAAGTACAGAGACAGGAGACAGATTCGGTAACCAGGGACAGGCAGGGTCGGCAACAGTAGATCAGATGTGCGAAGGTACCAAATCAGAAAACAGAAGAGAAGTCAGGAGAGATACAATTCGTAAACAGATATCCAATAATGCCTAGTCTTGAGTGTGAGGTCCGTGGTCTCACACTCTGGAACTGGTCTAAGGAATAACACAGATGATATACAATATTCCTAGTCTGGGGTGTGAGGTCCCTGGTCTCTACACCCTGGAACTGGTCTAAGGAATAACACAGATGATATACAATTTCTAGTCTGGGGTGTGAGGTCCGTGGTCTCTACACCCTGGAACTGGTCTAAGGAATAACACAAATGATATACAATTCCTAGTCTGAGGTGTGAGGTCCGTGGTCTCTACACCCTGGAACTGGTCTAAGGAATAACACAGATGATATACAATATTCCTAGTCTGAGGTGTGAGGTCCGTGGTCTCTACACCCTGGAACTATGCTAGAGAATAATACAAATAATAATACAGTGAACTGGCTAAGTGTGGATTCCCAGGTCCTCCTGGTTCCACCACACTGACGGATCTGACTAAGGTCTGAGTGCTCACACGTAAGTATGCGCAACGCCAGACAACCAGCAACTGAACAGCAAGAGATATATATAGTAAAGCGCTCCACAGCGCCGCCCAGCTCCCATCAACCAATCACCTGCTGAGCTGGGATCAGCTGACCGCCTCGATCAGCTGACCCTTCTCCTATTGGCATAAAGAGCCTGTCTTGCAGCGCGTGCGCGCGTGCGTAGCTCTCCATCTGTGTGCAGTACTAGGTCCAGACAAACCAGAAGCATGTTGCTGCGGGGAAACCGCCGCTCTGTGCGCGGATTCCGCCGCTCTGTGCGCGGATTCCACCGCCTCACTACCAGAACGCGCAGCGGCTTCTCCGCAATCCGTCACAATTAGTTAGATTGATTTCAGCCATTCTGTTATTGGCAGGGTTCTCAAATGTGACACAGTTGGTCAATGGATGGCTGGGATTAATATTCAGGAAAGTGGGTGGAACCTACAACAGCCAATCAAAATGCACCTATTGATCTTTAAGGGAAATATTGAAACTGCTGCCACTCTTACACTAATACTGGCAGAAGCCTCACACCAGCTACAGTCGGTCATGAAGTGGCTGGGGTTCAAATCCACTAAAGGGGTGGAGCCACAAACAGCCAATCAGATTACTTACTAATCAGATTACTGAATAAACTGCTTCCATTCACACAATTTTGATGGCAGGAGCCCAAATGCTTAAAACTTGGTCACTGGGTGACTGGGATTAATATTCAGGAAAGTGGGTGGAGCCTAAAAAGAAATCAAAATTCACCTGTTGATTTTCAAGGGGAATATTTAAATTGCTGCCATTCTTGCACTGTTAATGGCACACACCTCAAACCTGGTACAGTTGGTCATTGCGTCACTGGGGTTCAAATTCAGAAAAGGGGTGGAGCTACAAACAGCCAATCAGATTTGTTTAATCTCACTGCTAAGTTACAAATTATTGATGCCAAGGACCCCGGAGGTCACAAACCTGGTCATTGAGTGACTGTGTGTCAAGGTTACAAAAAGTGGGTGGAGCCAAAAACAAATTTCACTAGGAAAATATAAACTGCAAATATATATATATATAAATAAAATATAAACTGCAGCCATTCTTACACTGTTAGTGGCAGGGTTCTCAAACTTTGCCCAGATTGTCACTGGGTGACTAAGATTAATATTATGGGAAGTGGGTGGTGCCTATAATAGCCCATCAAAATTCACCTGTTGATTTTCAAGGGGAATATTTAAATTGCTTCTATTTTTTCTCTGTTAATAACAGATGCCTCAAACCTGCTACAGTTGGGGTTCAAATGCCGGAGAGGGGCAGAGCCACAAACAGTCAATCTGATTTGTTTAATTTCTATGGGAATATACAAATTATTGATGCCAAACACCGCAAAGCTCACAAACTTGGTCATTGAGTAATTGTGTGTTAGGGTTAGAAAAAGTGGCCGGAGCCAACAGCAGCCTAATACATACCCGGGCAACACTGATTCATCAGCTATTATTCATAAAAGTGGATGGAGCCTACAAAAGCCAATCACAATTCATCTATTGATTTTCAAGGGAAATATTTCATTGCTGCCATCCTTGCACTGTTAATTGCACAAGCTCCCAACTGGGTACAGTTATTTATTGGGTGACTGGGGTTCAAATTCAGAAAAGGGGTGGAGACACAAACATCCCATCAGATTTGTTTCATTTAAATGCAAATTATTGATGCCAAAGACCGCAAACCTCACATACTTGGTCATTAAGTAATTAAGTAATTGTGTGTTAGGGTTAGGGAAAGTGAGCGGAGCCAGCATCATTAGTGGGTGGACACAAACACAAATTTCACTGGAAAATGTAAACTGCAACCATTCTTACACTTTTAATGGTAGGGTTCTCAGACTTTGCACAGTTGGTCACTGGGTGACTGGGATTAATATTCAGAGAAGTGGGTTGAGCCTACAAAAGCCAATCCAAATTAATTTATTGCTTTTCAAGGGGAATATTCAATTGCTGTGATTCTTGCACTGTTAAGGACAAAAGCTTAAAACCTGGCACAGTTGGCCATTGAGTGATTGGGGTTCAAAATCAGAAAAGAGGGTGGAGCCACAGCCAATCAGATTTGTTTCATTCCAATGCAAATTATTGATGCCAAAGACCGTAAAGATCACATACTTGGTCATTGAGTAATTGTGTGTTAGGGTTAGAAAAGTGGGCGGAGCCAACACCAGCCAAATACATTCCCAGGCAACGCCGGGCAATCAGCTAGTCAACTCTAAAAAAAGAAAGGTTGACTGTATTGGACTCCTAAGGATGAGGGGGGAACTCAATGGTGGGTGACCAAGGTAAGGCAGAGTTACTAAATGCTTTCTTTGCTTCTGTCTTCACAAGGGAAACATCACTGTTGAAAATTAGAGAGGCAGAAGAGTCTCAATCTTCTAACTGTAATATTAAATACTTAATGCAGGAAGAAGTGAAGGCAAGACTAAATAAATTAAAAATAGACAAGGCACCTAGCCTGGATGGCATGCATCCTCGGGTCCTAAGGGAATTAAGTTCAGTTATAGATAAACCCCTTTATATTATCTTTTGTGACTCTCTTGCAACTGGCAGAGTCCCAGTGGATTGGCATACAGCCCACATTTTCCCATTATTTAAGAAGGGCAAAAAATCAGATCCAGGAAATTATAGACCTGTAAGCTTAACATCAGTGTGCAAACTAATTGAGGGGTTACTAAGAGATACTATACATGACTTCATAGTAGAAAATAATCTTATTTCTCAGCATCAACATGGGTTTACTAAAGACAGGTCCTGTTTGACTAACATGCTCAGCTTTTATGAGGTAGTGAATGCTAATATGGATATTGGGAATGCTGTAGATGTGATATACTTGGACTTTGCAAAGGCCTTCAACACTGTTCCCCACAAAAGGCTGGTGCAGAAGTTGAGGATGCAAGGACTGGGGAAGAGTCTGTGTTCATGGATAGAAAACTGGCTAATGGACAAAAAACAAAGAGTTGTGTTCAATGGATCGTACTCAAAATGGGAGACTGTTAGCAGTGAGGTACCACAGGGGTCTGTTCTAGGTTCAGTACTCTTCAATTTATTTATTAATGACCTAGTAGATTCAGTAGTGAGCAATGTTGCTATTTTTGCAGATGATACAAAATTGTGCAGAATTGTCAACTCTCAGGAAGATAGTGTCATATTGCAACAGGATCTGGATAGGATGGCTATATGGGCACATACATGGCAGATAAAATTCTATGTTGAAAAATGTAAAGTCATGCATTTTGGTTGTACCAATGGTCTAGCACCATAGAAAATAAATAGGATACAGTTGGGGACTGAACCCACTGACTAAAACTTGGAGAAGGACTTAGGAGTACTCATCGACAACACGTTAAATAATCGTACTCAATGCCAAGTCGCTGCAGCTAAAGCTAACACAATTTTGAGATGCATTAAAAGGGAAATAAAAATTCGAGATGCTAGCATAATATTGCCCCTTTTATGCTGGGAGGAGAGGAAAAGATAGGCTACGGGTATTCTCAAGGATTACTCAAATAACACTGTATAAAGAATGTAGCAAAATGACTTTATTAATTGTATATAAGATAAAACACTTTAAAAACATACTGAGATGGCCATCCCATCAAACAGCCAATCACGTCTCACAACCACCACCACACATGCACTATCTATCTCTTTGTCACAATAAGGAGGGGACAAAAAGAAAACTCAAGTGCACTGGTCCCCTGTAACGGAAGTTCAATAGTGCAATATCTCCCAAACAAATATAGATCTTGCGTTTCCAGACAGATGGTAGTAAATACTGTATTGCAAAAAAAGTCAGGCAAAACGGAAATCAGCCAAGCACAGATGTTAATCCAGCAGCGTAAGAGCAAATAAACAGCAAGCAAAGCTGAAAGGATTGCACAGTTCCACATAAACATAGATATCTCTCCACACCGGGGATCTTCGTTTCATGCTTCTGTGCAGGGTCCAATGTTAAAGAGACTCTGAAGCGAGAATAAATCTCGCTTCAGACCTCATAGATAGCAGGGGCATGTGTGCCCCTGCTAAAACGCCGCTATCCCGCGGCTAAACGGGGGTCCCTTCACCCCCAAACCCACCCCCGCAAGACTTGGTCGCAAGTTGGTCGTAAAATTTTCTCTTCCTGGAGGCAGGGCTAACGGCTGCAGCCCTGCCTCCAGTCGCGTCTATCAGCCGCGCATCGCCGCCTCTCCCCCCCCCCTCTCAGTGAAGGAAGACTGAGAGGGGCGGGGGAGAGGCGGAGATACGCGTCTGACAGACGCGCGTGGGGCAGGGCTGCGGCGGTTAGCCCTGCCCCAACCAGGAAGCGCTCCCCCGCTGTACGGAGGGGATTTGGGGGTGAAGGGACCCCCGTTAAGCCGCGGGATGGCGGCGTTTTAGCAGGGGCACACATGCCCCTGCTAACTATGAGCTCTGAAGCGAGATTTATTCTCGCTTCAGACTCTCTTTAACTGCATTCATGGATCAAGTGTGTACCACTTCTCATGCCCAGTGGTGATTATGGCCCCGAAAGGGGGTCACCTTGTGCCAGTGGGAACAGTGTCTCACCGCTGCAGATCAGGTGGAACAGTGGTGTAACAGATGCTGGAAAATGGAAGTCCAGTAGTACTGTGCCCAGCGTGCTCCGCGTGATGTGACCATCCGTTGCCCAAACAGTCAGTATGGTCCAATAGGGAGAGAGGCCCCTGTTTAACTCTCTAGTAAGGCCACATCTGGAATATGGAATTCAGTTCTGGGCACCACATTACAGGAAAGTTATTGCAGTTTTAGAGCAGGTGCAGAGACGAGCAACAAAATTGATACGTGGGATGGAAGGACTCACTTACCAAGAAAGGTTAGATAAACTGGGTTTATTTAGTCTAGAGAAAAGACGCCTTAGAGGGGATCTAATTAACATGTATAAATACATCAGAGGGCAATATAATAGCTTGGCGGATGAGCTTTTTGTCCCTAGGCCTTCTTAAAGGACTAGAGGACATGAGCTGCGCATGGAGGAAAAACGTTTTAGCCATTTATTTAGGAAAGGGTTCTTTACAGTAAGAGTGATTAAGATGTGGAATGCATTGCCACAGGAAGTCGTTATGGCAAACTCTATACCTGCATTTAAAGGGAGCTTAGATGCTTTCCTTGCGTTGAAAGACATCCATGGCTACAATTACTAGGTAATGCCTAAAGATGTTGATCCAGGGATTTTATCTGATTGCCATCTGGAGTCGGGAAGGAATTTTTCCCTTTAGGGGCTAATTGGACCATGCCTTGTAAGGGTTTTTTCGCCTTCCTCTGGATCAACAGGGATATGTAAGGGAGCAGGCTGGAGTTGTACTTTGTACTGGTTGAACTCGATGGACGTATGTCTTTTTTCAACCCAAATAACTATGTAACTGTATGTGCCACTAATATCGGCAATGATAATACATTTGGCTGCCACAGGCACCCAATAAAATAGTGGGTGATGGGACTGCCTACCAGGGATGGTCGTAGTCAGCCAACTTCGCTACGCTGGAAATACGCGTAGTTTTACGCAATTACGCTTCGCCAAACTACGGCTTCAAAAACAAATATTTGCTTCATATGCATTTCGTAGAATATGTGTTAAAATACGCAATTACGCATAGTGTGAAGCGTAGTGTATGCGGATACTTTTGCCCGTATGCAGAAAATTGTACGCATTAATTTCTTTATAAATGCATATACTGGGAACCCTTCTATGCGTACATTCCCCTTTCCAATGCGTAAATTTGTATGCATACAATCGCATGCGGAAAATTAGACGCGAATAACGCATTCGTAGTTCACTACGCAATACACATGTTAACTACGCATAGTGGGCGTAAGCTACGCGTAACGGTACTTCGCTACGCGTAGATTCGTAAGCAAAGTTTTGAAACTTTGCCTATAACCTACGATGCGTAGATGCGGACTATGATGCGTAAATTTGCACTGGCATAGTTTCTGCTCATCCCTGCTGCCTACTATAGAAACTGCAGCTATAAATATAGTGGCTATAAATATAAAAATAGCTGGCACCACGGCACCCACTATTTATAGCCACAGCTTCTTTAGTGGGCAGCCTCAGTGCCAGTGATTTTATCCAGTGAATCCAGCG
This sequence comes from Hyperolius riggenbachi, assembly GCF_040937935.1. Classification (NCBI taxonomy): domain Eukaryota; kingdom Metazoa; phylum Chordata; class Amphibia; order Anura; family Hyperoliidae; genus Hyperolius; species Hyperolius riggenbachi. The sequence continues at coordinate 36,795,100 of NC_090646.1, read as the reverse complement.
CCCAAATGTACTGTTATTACCACTGTTAGCAATATTTTACACGGGCGCCTATGCCCATTAGTGTTAGGTATAGATTGGGGAGGATTAGTGTTAGAAGCAGGGGTGTTGCTAGCCCTAGTGGCACGTGCCCCAGATCTATTCTGGGGTGCCACTAATGTCCCCCAGGCAAAGTCAGCTGTAGTTCCACAAAGGTGGGCATGCTGGGAGCTGTGGTGCTTCAGTCAGGGGTATGCTGGGTGCTGTGGTGCCTCTATGTAGGCATGCTGGGTGCTGTGGTGCCCGGCTGGGCACTGTGATGCCTTTATGGGGGAATGCAGGGAGCTGTGGTTCTTCTGGGAGCTAGAGTTGGGCCGAACGGTTCGCCTGCGAACGGTTCCATGCGAACTTCAGTGGTTCGCGTTCGCGTCCCGCAGGCGAACCTTTGCGGAAGTTCGGTTCGCCCCATAATGCACATGGAGGGTCAACTTTGACCCTCTACATCACAGTCAGCAGGCCCAGTGTAGCCAATTAGGCTACACTAGCCCCTGGAGCCCCACCCCCCCTTATATAAGGCAGGCAGCGGCGGCCATTACGGCCACTCGTGTGCCTGCATTAGTCAGAGTAGGGCGAGCTGCTGCAGACTGTCTCTCAGGGAAAGATTAGTTAGGCTTAGCTTGTTCCTGTCTGGCTGCATACCTGTTCTGTGAACCCACCACTGCATACCTGTGCTGTGAACCCACCACTGCATACCTGTGCTGTGAACCCACCACTGCATACCTGTTCTGTTCAGTGGACCCGCCACTGCATACTTGTTCTGTTTAGTGAACCGCCACTGTATACCTGTTCTGTTTAGTGAACCCGCCACTGCATACCTGTTCTGTTCAGTGGACCCGCCACTGCATACCTGTTCTGTTTAGTGAACCCGCCACTGCATACCTGTTCTGTTCAGTGGACCCGCCACTGCATACCTGTTCTGTTTAGTGAACCGCCACTGTATACCTGTTCTGTTTAGTGAACCCGCCACTGCATACCTGTTCTGTTCAGTGGACCCGCCACTGCATACCTGTTCTGTGAACCCACCACTGTATACCTGTTCTGTTCAGTGAACCCACCGCATCAGTGCGCATACCTGTGCAGTTAAGTGAACCCGCCACTGCATACCTGTTCTGTTCAGTGGACCCGCCACTGCATACCTGTTCTGTTTAGTGAACCGCCACTGTATACCTGTTCTGTTCAGTGAACCCACCGCATCAGTGCGCATACCTGTGCAGTTAAGTGAACCCGCCACTGCATACCTGTTCTGTTCAGTGGACCCGCCACTGCATACCTGTTCTGTTTAGTGAACCGCCACTGTATACCTGTTCTGTTCAGTGGACCCGCCACTGCATACCTATTCTGTTTAGTGAACCGCCACTGTATACCTGTTCTGTTTAGTGAACCCGCCACTGCATACCTGTTCTGTTCAGTGGACCCGCCACTGCATACCTGTTCTGTGAACCCGCCACTGTATACCTGTTCTGTTCAGTGAACCCACCGCATCAGCACCGCAGGCTTGACCTGTGGCCAGAGCTGTCCCAATTTGCCATCCAACTTCTCTCCTGCCCTGCCGCAAGCGTCCTCTCAGAAAGGACCTTCAGCGCAGCTGGAGGCATTGTCACAGAGAAGAGAAGTCGCCTAAGTCACAAAAGTGTTAAGTACCTCACCTTTATCAAAATGAATGAGGCATGGATCCCGGAGGGCTGCTGCCCGCCCCAAGACTAAGTCAGTCCCCGCACATACAGCATCTCTGCCTGCACGCCGTGTGACTGGCTGCCTGGCCTGCCCCAAGAAGACTAAGTCGCTCCCAGTCCCTCCACACAGCATGTCTGCCTGCAGGCCGCTTGACTACCTTCTCTGCCACCACCAACAGGGTCCGGGACTCCAGGCGGATTGCTGAATTTTTTAGGCCGCTGCTAGCAGCGGCCGCTGTAATAATTTTTCGGGTGCGTGTACATGACTGCCTAATATTTCTGGCTGCACTGCGGGCAGCTGCAACAACAAAAGAAAAGGCATGTACATGCGCCCATTCCCCTTCGTGATCATTACCTTGCCGTGGTGAAGGGGCTTGCGTATCACAATGGAGCAATGACCGGCGCCTAGATGAGTGTCTCGGGGGGCACACCCACGATAATAAGGTCGTTGCCTCATTGTGGTCAGACCAAATTTGATCAGCTGGACAGTCACTGTTCTGTCATTCAGCTACATCAGCCAGGTGACCATATGGGCTGTAAAGCCACCAAAACCTGCGCTCTCGCAGGGACGGATCTAGGGGGGGGCAAGCGGGTATCTTGCCCCTGGCGCAGTTTGTTGAATTCTTAAAAAGGCAGCAAAATAAAAGGCAGTTTAGGCGCCAAAACCTGACCTTTAGGCGCCAAAACCTGACCTTGCCCCAGGCGCAACTTGGTCTTGATCCGTCCCTGCACTCTCGCCATGGTGCGCACCAGTAAAGCACGGCCGTCACTACACAAACAGCTGTTTGCGGTGCGTTACACGATGAGTTTGGTGTGTCAGTGTGAAGCAGTACCTTAATTACACTACCTGATTGATGTATACACATGCAAGATGTTTGAAAGCACTTTAGGCCTGTCATTTAGCATTCAATGTGATTTCTGCCCTTAAAACGCTGCTTTGCGTCAAATCCAGATTTTTCCCGGGGACTTTTGGCATGTATCCCACTCCGCCATCCCCCCCTCCAGGTGTTAGACCCCTTGAAACATCTTTTCCATCACTTTTGTGGCCAGCATAATTATTTTTTTTTTTCAAAGTTCGCATCCCCATTGAAGTCTATTGCGGTTCGCGAACTTTAACGCGAACCGAACCTTTAGCGAAAGTTCGCGAACCCGGTTCGCGAACCGAAAATCGGAGGTTCGGCCCAACTCTACTGGGAGCATGCTGGGGGTTGTGGTGCCTCAATGTGGGCTCGTGGGAGCATGGGAGGGAGTCCACTAGTGGTTCAGGTAATGCTATGGGGGAACTGCCAGATAACCTGGTGACAGGCCAGCCCGCCCAGCTGAAAGCCAGACCAGCCAGCACAGAAGCCAGGAAACCTAGTTATGTTTAAGTGATACTGCCTATTTATGGGATAATCTGCATTTTTTTTAATGGGGGGGTTGTATTAATGGGGAAGGGGCTTCATCCAACATTTTGCTTGGCAGGCCTACTTAGACCGCTGTTAAGTTTATGTAAATTTGGCTCCACCCACAACCACACTCACATTCTGGTGCATGACCACACTTATTTTCCGTCTGGAGTGCCCAAAAGTGCCCCGGATCTCTTAGGACCCTAGCAACACCCCTGATTAGAAGTCTGTGTGTGGTGGCTAGGGTTAGGCATAGATAGGGAAGGGAAGGTATTAGGCAATAGGCATAGATAGGGTGTATTTATAATAGCCCTGTGAGGAAAAATCGATGCAAAAAGAATAGAAATAGGCACAAAATAATGGAACTATAATATCTGTAATTTAAGCACCGCACAACTGCTGAATGGCGGCTGCAGAGTGGTTCCCCCAGGACCTCCTAACACCGCGCATCAAGTCCTGGGGGGGGGGGGGAAGAATAGTGGGGATCACATGCACAGATGCACGTACATCCCCGCTTGAGTGACGTAGCCTATGCAGCTCCATCAAGAGTCTGCCAGCAGCAATCGCCACTAGCAGACTGAGAAGAAAAGAAATGGACGTTTATTTTTGTTGTACAGCACTGCGATCTAGTGCTGCACTGTACTGGGGACAGACCTGTCACTTGGCTGTCACCTGGATGGGCTGAACAAGTGATCCCTCTCATAGGCTGATGCCTATTGAGAGGTAATCGCCCTGATTGGTTCTCGAGGGGAGGGGGGAGAGAATTTTTTTTTTTTAAAAAGACAACAAAAGTAATTAAAAAAATAATGCCGTCCTAGACAATGGAAACACCTCTGCACCATTTTTTATTTTTTTGTGTGTGTGCTTATTGTGAAATTCTCCATGCTAACTAGTTACATGACCATTCAGACACACGAGATTAAGTGCTAACAGGTCTTTAAGGCCCTTGCCCTTATGTTCCTGGGACTGCATGTGTGCTAAACTTAAAGTGGACCCAAACTAAAAATACAAGATTTCAGAAATAAAATCTATTTTCTAACTTATAATAATAAATAGCAGCCTTTTTTCAGCTGCATAATGACAAATATAAAATATTTTACATTTATTGGAGGAACCCCTCCCTTCTTTTCAAATTGCCGGGATTTTTCCGGCAAACTGGTGGAGTAGATGGTGTCCGGCAATGGAGGAATTGCTAATGGCTGCCCCCAGTATAACCCTAGCTATGAAAAGAGAAGGGTGAAAAGCATGCACTGAAATAATCATAGGTTTGAAGGAGTGTTTATTTATCTTTGTATGTGTCAGAGTGGTGCAACTAAATATTTTTAATTAAAAAAAAATGTTTGGTTTGGGTCCGCTTTAAGGTACCAGACTGGGTGTATAGCACAGGCCAGAAAGTTGGTTCACTAACAGGTCTGTAAGGCCCTTGCCCTTAGTTTCCCAGGGCTGCTTCCCAGGAACCAGAGATGAACGATTCACACAAAATAAACATATCAGTTGATAGCTTGTAAAGAATAAATGCTCTACCTGATAATTTCACCACTCTGGTGTGCATTTTTGAGTGTTTTTTTATCCATTATTGCTTCAGGAAATATCCAATATGGCCGCCGGCTCATATCATTATTATTATTTATTTATTTTATTTATATAGTGCCAGCATCTTCCGTAGCGCTGTACATAATACAAACAAATAATGGGGAACAAATATACATAAGAAATACAAGACACTGTACAGTCATGACATTGTATAGCATAAATATAGATACATACATAGTTGATATGTGTCTGCGCGACCTAGTGGACAGTGCCGTGCGCAGCAGGCTATGAGGGGGGGGATAGGACGGGCTGGGGTGCGGCTGCATAGCTAGCATAGTTGCCCCAGTATAGAGAGTTTAGTTGCCTCAGTATAGCCAGTATAGTGCCCCAGTATAGCCAGTATAGTGCCCCAGTATAGCCAGTATAGTGCCCCAGTATAGCCAGAATAGTGCCCCAGTATAGCTAGTATAGTGCCCCAGTATAGCTAGTATAGTGCCCCAGTATAGCCAGTATAGTGCCCCAGTATAGCCAGAATAGTGCCCCAGTATAGTGCCCCAGTATAGCGCCCCAGTATAGCTAGTATAGTGCCCCAGAATAGTGCCCCAGTATAGCCAGTATAGTGCCCCAGTATAGCCAGAATAGTGCCCCAGTATAGCTAGTATAGTGCCCCAGTATAGCTAGTATAGTGCCCCAGTATAGCCAGTATAGTGCCCCAGTATAGCGAGTATAGTGCCCCAGTATAGCCAGAATAGTGCCCCAGTATAGCTAGTATAGTGCCCCAGTATAGCTAGTATAGTGCCCCAGTATAGCCAGTATAGTGCCCCAGTATAGCCAGAATAGTGCCCCAGGATAGCCAGTATAGTGCCCCAGGATAGCCAGTATAGTGCCCCAGTATAGTGCCCCAGTATAGCTAGTATAGTGCCCCAGTATAGCCAGTATAGTGCCCAAGTAAAACCAGAATAGTTCCCCAGTATAGCCAGTATATTGCCCCAGGATAGCGCCCCAGTATAGCTAGTATAGTGTCCCAGGATAGCCAGTATAGTGCCCCAGTATAGTGCCCCAGTATAGCCAGTATAGTGCCCCAGTATAGCCAGAATAGTGCCCCAGTATAGTGCCCCAGTATAGCGCCCCAGTATAGCTAGTATAGTGCACCAGTATAGCCAGAATAGTGCCCCAGTATAGCCAGTATAGTGCCCCAGGATAGCTAATATAGTGCCCCAGGATAGCCAGTATAGTGCCCCAGGATAGCCAGTATAGTGCCCCGGTATAGCCAGTATGGGTAGGTGGTGCCCCCCGCCCATCCCCGCCGCTGTTATTACCTTAACAGCGGCCGCTCTCCCCTCTCCAGCGCAAGTATTTATTCAAGCAGCGTATCTCCCGGCTGCACTGTGTGATGCGGCAGGAAGCAGAGCAGCGGTTTCCTGTAACGGCGATATGTATCGCCGTTACTATGGTAACCGAGCCCTGCTTCCTGCGCATCACACACAGAGCAGCCGGGAGATACGCTGCTTGAATAAATACATGCACTGGAGAGGGGAGAGCGGCCGCTGCTAAGGTAATAAAAGCGGCGGCCGCGGGGACGGGCGGGAGGGGGAAGGAAGAGGACAGTCCTGCGGACCACAGGTTGGGGATCCCCGCACGGCACACCAGGCAACATCCCGCGGCACACTAGTGTGCCGCGGAACAGCGGTTGGGAAACACTGCCCTAGGCAACGAGCTTTGGGGGTTGATGCTATTGGGGTGTTATCTACATTGATTGTGACAATGGGAGGTGGAACAGAGAGTGAAGGTGGAAATATCACAATCTCCGTTTTGCTCATATTGAGTTTAAGGAAGCGGGATGACATAAATGTAGATACAGCGGATAGACATTCGTGGATTTTTGATAGTAGTGTGGAGAGGTCTGGGGCAGAACAATAAATTTGGGTGTCATCAGCATAGAGGTGATATTGAAACCCAAAAGAGCTTATTATCTGTCCCAGGCCATGGGTGTAAATGGAAAAGAGGAGGGGTCCAAGAACGGACCCTTGTGGTACTCCCACAGACAGTGGGCGTGGAGAGGAGTTGGTATTGGCATAGGAGACCATGAAAGAACGTCCAGACAGGTAAGAGTTGAGCTAGGAGTGTGTTAGGCCCTTGATTCCCAGTGTTGAGAGGGTCTGGAGAAGTAGGGTATGATCAACAGTGTCAAAGGCAGAGGACAGATCTAGGAGTATTAGTACCGAAAATCTGCCTTTGGCTTTAGCAGCTAGGAGGTCATTGGCAACCTTAGTGAGAACGGTTTCTGTAGAGTGTTGAGGGCGGAAGCCAGACTGGAAGGGGTCCAACAGGGAATTAGCAGAGAGAAAGTTAGACAACTCTGAGTAAATGTGGCGTTCCAGAAGTTTGGAGGCAAAGGGAAGGAGAGAGACTGGGCAGTAATTAGAAAGGGCAGTAGAGTCTAAAGAGGGTTTTTTGATTAGTGGTGTTATGATAGCTTGTTTAAATTAAGAAGGGGAAGTGCCAGTTGAGATGGAAAGGTTAAACAGTGTTGTTAAAGCAGGAATGAGGGGGAAGGAGAGCTGGGGGATAAGATGAGAGGGAATAGGATCTGAGGCGCATGTAGTAAGATGAGCTTTTGAGATTAGTGAAGAAAGACGCTGTTCAGTTAAGGCTGAGAAGATTGTTAGCGGGGAGGAGGTTTGAGTGGGTGATTGGTATGTAGAAAGGGATAGTTGATAGTAGGGGAGCTGCCGGGCAGAGAGGAAGAAGGAAGAGGTGATTGGACCGGTGAAGAGGGTTGCTTTTGAACGCTGTTCTGTAGTGTTTCAATTTTGCTCACAAAATATGCTGCAAAGTCTTCTGCAGACAAGCTTGTGGTTGTAGGGGGAGGCGGGGGGTGGAGAAGAGAGCTGAAGGTGTTGAAAAGTTGTTTAGGGTTATGGGATTGTGAAGAAATAAGTGTAGAGAAGAATGACTGCTTTGCAAGTGAGAGAGCGTCCCTGAGCTGCAGCAGCGTGTTTTTATAGTGGGCGAAGTCATCTGCATTGGAGCTTTTTCTCCACTGCCGTTCTGCTGCCCTGGACTGTCTTTTCAGTTGTTTGATGGGTTCAGTCAGCCAGGGCTGTCTGTTGATGCGGCGGGGGTGGAAGTTGGTGAGAGGGGCGGCTGTGTTCATGACAGCGGTGACTGTGGTGGTGTAGTAGATGGATGCTGACTCGGAGTCAGTGTAGGATGACAGGGAGCCCGGGGGTTTTAGAGAGTCAGCTAGGGAACAGAGGTTGAGGTTGCGATAATTCCTGCATAGGCGTGATGGCTGCACTACGGTAGCTGGAGGAGGCAGGGAGGGGCTGATTGTAAAAGTTATGAGATTGTGATCTGAAAGGGGGAATAAAGAGTTATTAAATGTGGAAACTGGGCAGAACCGGGTAAAAACTAGGTCCAAAGTGTGGCCATCTTTGTGGGTGGAGGTTGAGGACCACTGGGAGAGGTCATAGGATGAGGTGAGTGAGAGGAATTTTGTGGTAGTGGAACAGTTAGTGTCTATGGGGATGTTAAAGTCCCCAATGATGATGGAAGGAATGTCAGTGGATAGAAAGTGGAGAAGCCATGTTGAAAAGTGGTCAATGAAGGTGGAGGCTGGTACAGGAGGACGGTAGATGACAGCAACCTGGAAGTGGTGAGGGGAGTAGATACGAACAGCATGAGCCTCAAAAGAAGAGAAATCCAGAGAAGGTGCAGGTGCAAGCGGTGTAAAGGAGCAGTGTTTGGAAAGAAGAATTCCCACCCCACCCCCATGTTTGTCACCTGATCTAGGTGTGTGGCTAAACTTGAGGCCACCGTATGAAAGGGCAGCTGGAGACACAGTATCAGATGGGGTTAGCCATGTCTCAGTGAGCCCCAGGAAGATGAAAGCATTAGTGATAAACAGATCATGGACATGGGCTAGTTTATTGACTACAAAGCATGCATTCTAGAGGGCCCCAAATATGGGAGGGGGAGAGCTGGGAAGGCAAGGAATGGTGATCAGGTTACATCGGTTAATGTGTGTGGAGGAGTGAGGACGGTCAGTGCGGGATGTGGTATTTACCAGAGTGCAGTGCGGTCTAGGAGAGGGTCCTGGATTGGGTGATATGTCCCCAGCAGCAAGTAGAAGTAGTAGGCAGAGATGAGAGAGGTGAGGATGTGATTTGTATGTGACAGAGGGCTGTTTAAGAGATGTGGAGGAAGGTATTAGAGTTGGGCCGAACCTCCGATTTTCGGTTCGCGAACCGGGTTCGCGAACTTTCGCGAAAGGTTCGGTTCGCGTTAAAGTTCGCGAACCGCAATAGACTTCAATGGGGATGCGAACTTTGAAAAAAAAAATAATTATGCTGGCCACAAAAGTGATGGAAAAGATGTTTCAAGGGGTCTAACACCTGGAGGGGGGGATGGCGGAGTGGGATACATGCCAAAAGTCCCCGGGAAAAATCTGGATTTGACGCAAAGCAGCGTTTTAAGGGCAGAAATCACATTGAATGCTAAATGACAGGCCTAAAGTGCTTTCAAACATCTTGCATGTGTATACATCAATCAGGTAGTGTAATTAAGGTACTGCTTCACACTGACACACCAAACTCATCGTGTAACGCACCGCAAACAGCTGTTTGTGTAGTGACGGCCGTGCTTTACTGGTGCGCACCATGGCGAGAGTGCAGGTTTTGGTGGCTTTACAGCCCATATGGTCATCTGGCTGATGTAGCTGAATGACAGAACAGTGACTGTCCAGCTGATCAAATTTGGTCTGACCACAATGAGGCAACGACCTTATTATCGTGGGTGTGCCCCCCGAGACACTCATCTAGGCGCCGGTCATTGCTCCATTGTGATACGCAAGCCCCTTCACCACGGCAAGGTAATGATCACGAAGGGGAATGGGCGCATGTACATGCCTTTTCTTTTGTTGTTGCAGCTGCCCGCAGTGCAGCCAGAAAAATTAGGCAGTCATGTACACGCACCCGAAAAATTATTACAGCGGCCGCTGCTAGCAGCGGCCTAAAAAATTCAGCAATCCGCCTGGAGTCCCGGACCCTGTTGGTGGTGGCGGAGAAGGTAGTCAAGCGGCCTGCAGGCAGACATGCTGTGTGGAGGGACTGGGAGCGACTTAGTCTTCTTGGGGCAGGCCAGGCAGCCAGTCACACGGCGTGCAGGCAGAGATGCTGTATGTGCGGGGACTGACTTAGTCTTGGGGCGGGCAGCAGCCCTCCGGGATCCATGCCTCATTCATTTTGATAAAGGTGAGGTACTTAACACTTTTGTGACTTAGGCGACTTCTCTTCTCTGTGACAATGCCTCCAGCTGCGCTGAAGGTCCTTTCTGAGAGGACGCTTGCGGCAGGGCAGGAGAGAAGTTGGATGGCAAATTGGGACAGCTCTGGCCACAGGTCAAGCCTGCGCACCCAGTAGTTCAAGGGTTCCTCATCGCTGTTCACAGCAGTGTCTACATCCACACTTAAGGCCAGGTAGTCGGCTACCTGCCGTTCCAGGCGTTGGTGGAGGGTGGATCCGGAAGGGCTACGGCGAGGCGTTGGACTAAAGAACGTCCGCATGTCCGACATCACCATGAGATCGCTGGAGCGTCCTGTCTTTGACTGCGTGGACACGGGAGGAGGATTAGTGGCAGTGGTACCTTGCTGGCGTTGTGCCGTCACATCACCCTTAAAGGCATTGTAAAGCATAGTTGACAGCTGGTTCTGCATGTGCTGCATCCTTTCCACCTTCCGGTGAGTTGGTAACAGGTCCGCCACTTTGTGCCTGTACCGAGGGTCTAGTAGTGTGGCCACCCAGTACAGCTCATTCCCCTTGAGGTTTTTTATACGGGGGTCCCTCAACAGGCAGGACAGCATAAAAGACGACATCTGCACAAAGTCGGATCCAGTACCCTCCATCTCCTCTTGCTCTTCCTCAGTGACGTCAGGTAAGTCAACCTCCTCCCCCCAGCCGCGAACAATACCACGGGAAGGTTGAGCAGCACAAGCCCCTTGCGATGCCTGCTGAGGTTGTTCTCCTGCCGCTGTCCCCTCCTCCTCCTCCTCCTCCCCCAAAGAAACACCTTGCTCATCATCCTCTGAGTCTGATTCGTCTTCTGCACACGACTTCTCTTCTTCCTCCTCCTCCCCCCTCTGTGCTGCCGCAGGTGTTGAGGAAACAGCTGGGTCTGATGAAAATTGGTCCCATGCCTGTTCCTGCTGTAACGGTTCCTGGTCACGCTCATTCGCAGCTTCATCCGCCACTCTACGCACAGCACGCTCCAAGAAGAAAGCGTAGGGAATTAAGTCGCTGATGGTGCCCTCACTGCGGCTCACCAGGTTGGTCACCTCCTCAAACGGCCGCATGAGCCTGCATGCATTCTCCATCAGTGTCCAGTTGTCGGGCCAGAACATCCCCATCTTCCCAGACTGTTTCATTCTACTCCAGTTGTAGAGGTAGTGGGTCACGGCTTTCTTCTGTTCTAGCAGGCGGGAGAACATGAGCAGGGTCGAGTTCCAGCGAGTCGGGCTATCGCAAATGAGGCGTCTCACCGGCATGTTGTTTTTGCGCTGAATTTCCGCAAAGCGTGCCATGGCTGTGTAAGACCGCCTCAAATGCCCACAGAACTTCCTGGCCTGCTTCAGGACATTCGCTAAGCCAGGGTACTTTGCCACAAATCTTTGAACCACTAGATTCATGACATGTGCCATGCAGGGTATGTGTGTCAGCTTCCCCATATGCAAAGCGGCAAGCAGATTGCTGCCGTTGTCGCACACCACGTTGCCTATCTCCAGGTGGTGCGGGGTCAGCCACTCATCCACCTGTTTCTTAAGAGCAGCCAGGAGAGCTGCTCCAGTGTGACTCTCCGCTTTGAGACAAGCCATGTCTAAGATGGCGTGACACCGTCGTACCTGGCATGCAGCATAGGCCCTGCGGAGCTGGGGCTGTGTAGCTGGAGAGGAGAAATGCCACTCAGCCAAGGAGGAGGAGGACAGCGAAGAGCATGTAGCAGGAGGAGAGGAGGTGGCAGGAGGCCTGCCTGCAAGCCGTGGAGGTGTCACAATTTGGTCCGCTGCGCCCTGCTTGCCATCGTTCACCACCAGGTTCACCCAATGGGCTGTGTAGGTAATGTAGCGGCCCTGCCCGTGCTTGGCAGACCAGGCATCCGTGGTCAGGTGTACCCTTGACCCAACGCTCTTCGCAAGAGATGACACCACTTGCCTCTCAACTTCACGGTGCAGTTGGGGTATGGCCTTTCTCGAAAAATAAGTGCGGCCTGGCATCTTCCACTGCGGTGTTCCGATGGCCACAAATTTACGGAAGGCCTCAGAGTCCACCAGCCGGTATGGTAACAGCTGCCGAGCTAACAGTTCCGCCACGCCAGCTGTCAGACGGCGGGCAAGGGGGTGACTGGCCGAAATTGGCTTCTTCCGCTCAAACATTTCCTTCACGGACACCTGACTGCTGCTGTGGGCAGAGGAGCAGGAAGCGCTCAAGGGCAGAGGCGGAGTGGAGGAGGGTGCCTGTGAAGGTGGAAGGGAGAAAGCGGCAGAAGCAGATAATGCACCTGATGGAGGAGGAAGAGGAGAAGGAGGGTGGCTTTGCTTTTGTGTGCTGCTGCTGCTTTTGCTCAGGTGGCCATCCCATTGCTGTTTGTGCCTTTTCTCCAGGTGCCTTCGTAAGGCACTTGTCCCTACGTGAGTGTTGGCCTTTCCAAGGCTCAATTTTTGTTGGCAGAGCGAGCAGATGGCTTTGGTCCGATCTGAGGCACACACATTAAAAAATTTCCACACCGCTGAGCCACCCTGGGATGTGGGCACTATGGGGACCTCAGCAGCTGATGCTGAAGGGCAAGTTGGCTGGCTGTACATAGGTGGCAATACATGGTGCCGGACACTGCCACCAGCTGTTTCTGACGAAGAGCTGCCCCAGCTTCTTTCAGCAACTTCTCTCCTCCTCCTACTCTCTGACTCCCCCTCTGAACTGTCCCCCTCTTCATCTCCTCTATTGGGTACATACAGTGGATCCCTATCATCGTCATCATCGTAATCATCCTGCCCAGCTTCGCTTGCCTCAGACAAATCCAAACATGCACCAACATCAGTAGGTCCTTCATCCTCCTTACACGTTACATCCATAATGTTGCCGCGTAACTCAGACATATGAGCTGGTGAAAATTCATCTGGCTGTAACAACAATGGCTGTGCATCAGTGATTTCACCACTAAATAATTCTTGCGAAGTGTCAAATGCAGCGGAAGTGGTGCTAGTAGTAGCACTGGTGGCTGAGCAAGATGAGGTGTTCTGTGTCGCTAAATACTCAACCACGTCCTGACAATCTTGGGAGGTGATGGGACGTGCCTTCTTCTGAGCACTGTACTGTGGGCCAGGTCCACACGAAATTACATTTACACGACCTCGCGCAGACCTGCCGGGTGGCCTTCCTCTGGCTCTGCCACTACCTCTTCCTCTACCTGTTTTGTCCATATCGGGTATGCACTGAGTGGTATATCACACTGCGTGCACTCACGTAGGTAGGTGGGTTCACTTAACTGCACAGGTATGCGCACTGATGCGGTGGGTTCACTGAACAGAACAGGTATACAGTGGCGGGTTCACAGAACAGGTATGCAGTGGCGGGTCCACTGAACAGAACAGGTATGCAGTGGCGGGTTCACTTAACTGCACAGGTATGCGCACTGATGCGGTGGGTTCACTGAACAGAACAGGTATGCAGTGGCGGGTTCACTTAACTGCACAGGTATGCGCACTGATGCGGTGGGTTCACTGAACAGAACAGGTATGCAGTGGCGGGTTCACTTAACTGCACAGGTATGCGCACTGATGCGGTGGGTTCACTGAACAGAACAGGTATGCAGTGGCGGGTTCACTAAACAGAACAGGTATACAGTGGCGGTTCACTAAACAGAACAGGTAAGCAGTGGTGGGTCCACTGAACAGAACAGGTATGCAGTGGCGGGTTCACTAAACAGAACAGGTATGCAGTGGCGGGTTCACTAAACAGAACAGGTATACAGTGGCGGTTCACTAAACAGAACAGGTATGCAGTGGCGGGTCCACTGAACAGAACAGGTATGCAGTGGCGGGTTCACTAAACAGAACAGGTATACAGTGGCGGTTCACTAAACAGAACAGGTAAGCAGTGGCGGGTCCACTGAACAGAACAGGTATGCAGTGGCGGGTTCACTAAACAGAACAGGTATGCAGTGGCGGGTCCACTGAACAGAACAGGTATGCAGTGGCGGGTTCACTAAACAGAACAGGTATACAGTGGCGGTTCACTAAACAGAACAGGTAAACAGTGGCGGTTCACTAAACAGAACAGGTATGCAGTGGCGGGTCCACTGAACAGAACAGGTATGCGCACTGATGCGGTGGGTTCACTGAACAGAACAGGTATGCAGTGGCGGGTTCACTAAACAGAACAGGTATACAGTGGCGGTTCACTAAACAGAACAGGTATACAGTGGCGGTTCACTAAACAGAACAGGTATGCAGTGGCGGGTCCACTGAACAGAACAGGTATGCGCACTGATGCGGTGGGTTCACTGAACAGAACAGGTATGCAGTGGCGGGTTCACTAAACAGAACAGGTATACAGTGGCGGGTCCACTGAACAGAACAGGTATGCAGTGGTGGGTTCACAGCACAGGTATGCAGTGGTGGGTTCACAGCACAGGTATGCAGTGGTGGGTTCACAGCACAGGTATGCAGTGGTGGGTTCAATGAACAGGTATACAGTGGCGGGTCCACTGAACAGAACAGGTATGCAGTGGTGGGTTCACAGCACAGGTATGCAGTGGTGGGTTCACAGCACAGGTATGCAGTGGTGGGTTCACAGAACAGGTATGCAGCCAGACAGGAACAAGCTAAGCCTAACTAATCTTTCCCTGAGAGACAGTCTGCAGCAGCTCGCCCTACTCTGACTAATGCAGGCACACGAGTGGCCTTAATGGCCGCCGCTGCCTGCCTTATATAAGGGGGGGGTGGGGCTCCAGGGGCTAGTGTAGCCTAATTGGCTACACTGGGCCTGCTGACTGTGATGTAGAGGGTCAAAGTTGACCCTCCATGTGCATTATGGGGCGAACCGAACTTCCGCAAAGGTTCGCCTGCGGGACGCGAACGCGAACCACTGAAGTTCGCATGGAACCGTTCGCAGGCGAACCGTTCGGCCCAACTCTAGAAGGTATGTGTGATTTGAGAAATAAGAATAGTTCATGAGTAGAGAGAAGAGAGCATAGTAGGAGAGAGGGAGCAATGTAGATGTCATTGCTGGCAGTGGGAGGGGTGAGTGATGTTGGTATTTTAAGTAATGGGGCTGACAGGATAATGGCTGTAAAAAGGATATTAAACATTTTGCAAGTTGGTGTGTGTATAATTAGGGAACATAAGTGTCAGAGTTAAGGAGTGCAGGGTAGTTTGTGTAATTTTATCAGGTGTATGTGGTTGGTTGAAATGAGGGTAGTTCAGGGTTTGATAAACATGAGCTGATGGTGGAAGTCAGGGAAGCCAAAGAGAAGAGATCATACCAGTGTTAGATCAGCAGATGAGCATCCCTTGTGCTTCCAGGTTATAAGCTGTTCTGGATGTGCTGTCTAGCCTCTATGAGACTATAGACAAGCAGGGCTGCTGCAGCCTTTCATCTGTCTGCTTTCAACTTTATTATTCTGGTATGCTGTGTGGCTGCCTGTAGGAAGTGTCTCTCATAGAAATGAAACTGCATACAGTAGATAATGACTGGCTGCACAGTGCACACAGATAGACTTGTCTGCTTCAGAGCTTCTTTCTCGGCAGCAGCAGCCCCTCCCATGTCAACAGCTCTGAGTAGGGAATCTGAGCCAGGAGGGGGCAGGCTGGGGCTTGAAAAGACTCCACAGAAGAGTGACTCAGTGTTAAGCTTGGTGGTGTATTCTCCACAGTCAGCATGCAACGCATGAGCTGACGTGAAGGAGGTACACACACTAGCACAAGGAAGCAGGCTATCCCTAGTATAGTGGAGGGGAGGACTGACTCCAATAGGAGATTGTGGCGCACAGAGCCAGTGCAGATCCGACAGCCACAAACAATACTTTCGCTATAACGTCTCAGCGCAAAGTAGCGCTGAGCGCATAAACCAGAACTGAGGAAATCAGGACAGGTAGTCAGAATGAACGCTTGCTTAATAGCCACTACTCAGTGACAGCAAGCGTCCACAATAAAACAGACTGGAATGAGGCAGCCAATGCGTTGCGGCGATGGCGTGCCTCACAAAGACAGGACAGGATAGTCAGGAAATAGCAGGATCGAGATAGATGAACGTAACACAGATAAATATACAATAAGTATGTTTCCTAGCGTATTACAATTACAGCTATCAATGAAACTATTTGTAACGTCTGACTAACATATGTATATATCGGCAATGAACCGATATATGACATAAGCAGGAACACTGACTTAGGACTGGAACGATACAGGGAACAGGACTCAGAAGGATTCGCTATCTCTTCGCAGAGATGAACGCAATCCACAAACGGTAACAGGACAGGATTCAGAAGGATTCGTTATCTCCTCGCAGAGATGAACGCAATCCACAAACAGGACCAGGAACAGGATAACTAGCTCAGCACGGGTGATCAACGTGCTAGAACTGACTAGCTGAACACAGGATATAAACAGTTCGTGTACGTATATATCAGCGTCACTGATGTATCAACGTAACACGAATACAAGGAAAATAATAAACGTGCTGGTATGCATATATATGGGCAATGAACCAATATATGATGCAAAACCAGCAAAGTATCTTTAGAACAAGAAACACGATCGGGGGCTGAAGCGACAGCAAGACAGGCTTAAACTGAAGCTATGAAAACCCGAGGAGTCCTGCAGGAAGCAGATCTTTATACTGAGGTCATCCAATGGGAGCAGACATGCAGATTCCCACACAGGTGAATGATAATCAGTCACAAGCTGACAGCAGGGAAAGGCAGACAAAGCTATGCAGCTTGCATGGAAAGAGATCAGAACTGCCTGAGCTGCAGCACTACTACTTCCAGCAACACCTGCTGCAGCAGCGATCATTACACTCAGCTATAATGATTCCAGGTCAAACCTAGACTGAATCATTTGGTGGATTCTTATCACAGTTGATAACAGATATATTAGACTGAGAAGAATAAAACTAAAAGCATGATAGGTGTTTACTGTCATGTTCCCACTGATAAATGTAATAAAATACATGAGGGTGCTTCGTCTCTGGTTCTCTTTAACTGAAAGGACCAGCATGGGTGTGTAGCAGAGACCATAACGATGTTGGCACTAACAGGTAGAGATGTCTCGAACCTCCGATTTTCGGCTCGCGAACCCCGTTCGCGAACTTCCACGGAAGGTTCAGTTCTTCTCGCGAATGTTCGCAAACCGCAATGGACTTCAATGGGGAGGCGAACTTTGAAAACTAGAAACACTTATGCTGGCCAGAAAAGTGATGGAAAACATGTTTCAAGCGGTCTAACACTGGGACCCCCAGGTGGCGGAGTGGGTACATGCCAAAAGTCCCTGGGAAAAATCTGGATTTGACGCAAAGCAGCGTTTTAAGGGCAGAAATCACATTGAATGCTAAATTGCAGGCCTAAAGTGCTTTCAAACATCTTGCATGTGTATACATCAATCAGGGAGTGTAATTAGTGTACTGCTTCACACTGACACAACAAACTCACTGTGTAACGCACCGCAAACAGCTGTTTGTGTAGTGACGGCCATGCTGGACTGGTGCGCAACATGGCCAGAGTGCAGGCCGTGGTGGTTTTCCAGCCGATATGGTCGCCCGGTTGTGGTAGCTCAATGATAGAACAACAGTGACTGTCCAGCTGATAAAACTTGCTCTGTCCACAATGAAGCAACAACCTTATTATCTTCTTGTATGTAGGTAGGCATAGGTAGGAGTCCCAGTATAGGTAGGTAGGCATAAGTAGGTGTCCCAGTATAGGTAGATAGGCATAGGTAGGTGCCTCAGTAGTTAGCTAGGCATAGGTAGGAGACCCAGTATAGGTAGGTAGGCATAAGTAGGTGTCCCAGTATAGGTAGATAGGCATAGGTAGGTGCCTCAGTAGTTAGCTAGGCATAGGTAGGAGTCCCAGTATAGGTAGGTAGGCATAGGTAGGTGCCTCAGTAGTTAGCTAGGCATAGGTAGGAGACCCAGTATAGGTAGGTAGGCATAGGTAGGTGTCCCAGTATAGGTAGATAGGCATAGGTAGGTGCTAATAAATATGGCAGCCTCCATATCACTCTCACCCCGGGTTCACTTTATATTACAGTTAGCTCCGCCCTCATCCGGTCATGGCCGCACCCAATTTTTTGCTGTGGCGTGCTTATCGCGCCGCAAGTTATAGCCCCACCCATTTTTTGCCCCTTTATTTTTTTTTTGGGGGGGGGGGGGGGGGGGGCTTATAATACCCAGCACCGGGTGTCAAATGCCCTAGGTACGCCACTGGGTAGGAGTCCCAGTATAGGTAGGTAGGCATAGGTAGGTCCCCTAGTATAGGTAGGTAGGTAGGTGTCCCCGTATAGGTAAGTAGGTGCCCCAGTAGTTAGGTAGGCATAGGTAGGTGTCCCAGTATAGATAGTTAGGCAGGGCCTGGCTGGCACAGTAATAACAATTACCAAGGTCCAGCTGCAACAGATAGGGCTGAATAATGTCAGTGAGCAACACACACACACAAAATACATCGGGAGAACATTAGCTCTCAAAAGAGCTGTTGAGGGGTGCTATTTTAGCAATAACAATCAGCCAGGAGCAAGCTAACAAGCCAAGAAGAGCCTAACTAATCTTTCCCTAGGAGAAACAGTCTGAAGCAGCTCGCCCTAGTCTGTCTACTAGCAGGCACACTAATGAGTGTAATGGCCAGCGGAGCCTGCCTAATATAAGGTGGGGGGGAGTGGCTCCAGGACTGAGTGTAGCCTGATTGGCTACAATGTGCCTGCTGACTGTGATGTAGAGGGTCAAAGTTGACCCTAATGGAGCATTATGGGGCGAATCAAACTTCCGCAAAATTTCACCTTTGCCGGCGAACGTAAACCACCCAAAGTTCTCCTGGAACCGTTCGCCGGCGAATCGTTCGGGCCATCTCTACTAACAGGTCTGTAAGGCCCTTGCCCTTTGGTGTCCGGGGCTAAATGTGTGCATAACTGAACAGACAAAAGTGGGTGTGTAGCAGAGGCCATAATGATATTGACATTGACATTGGCATATACATTGAATACTTTTTTTTTTTTTCGAAAAACATGTTAGTTGTAGCTACCACAGCAGAGACCAGATTAATGTTGTCATGGATATCAATTTTACATACAAAAAAAAAGTTTTTTTTTAAATGTTTGTTGCAGCCCTGGTGACACTGACAAGAGTTGGGATGGCTTGTCTCTGCACATGATGAATGGTACAGGTTTACATACAAAAGCGGCGGCGTGCGGCGTGTGTATGTACATGTTGATCAGGTAGCATAAGGTTTAGGCTCGCTTTGCACTAACAGACCAAACTCCTCATTTAAAGCACCACAAACAACTGCAAAGAGCATTGTTTTTAATAGTTGACACCCTGAGGACATAAATATTAGTCCTCTCCGTGGCAATCTTTGTGTAGTGCTGTGTAGTGGTGGCCGCGCTTGTGCAAATGTTTGCAAAAGTGCAGGGAATGGCAGTTTTCCAGCCCTATGGTCAGGCTGAGGTAGTTCAATGACTGTAAAGTGACCCCCCCCCCCCCCCGAAAAAAACAAAAACAAAAAAAACACTGATTCTGTATTGTGGGCCCAGTGTTGGCCTGGTAGGCTTTATAGATCACCCAAGGTGACCATTAGAGATGTTGCAAACCTCCGATTTTCGGTTCGCAAACACCGTTCGTGAACTTTTGCGGAAGGTTTGGTTCGCGCGAACTTTCGCGAACTGCAATAGACTTCAATGGGGAGGCGAACTTTGAAAAATAGAAACACCTATGCTGGCCAGAAAAGTGATGGAAAAGATGTTTTAAGGGGTCTAACACCTGGAGAGGGGCATGGCGGAGTGGAATAGACGCCAAAAGTCCCGGGGAAAAATCTGGATTTGACGCAAAGCAGCGTTTTAAGGACAGAAACCACATTAAATGCTAAATTGCAGGCCTAAAGTGCTTTCAAACATCTTGCGTGTGTATACATCAATCAGGGAGTGTAATTAGTGTACTGCTTTACACTGACACACCAAACTCACTGTGTAATGCGCCATAAACAGCTGTTTGCATAGTGACGGCCATGCTGGACTGGTGCACAACATGGCCAGAGTGCAGGCCGTGGCGGTTTTCCAGGCCATATGGTCGCCGGGCTGTGGTAGCTCAATGATAGAACAACAGTGACTGTCCAGCTGATCAAATTTGGTCTGACCACAATGAAACAACGACCTTATTATCTTTGGTGTGCCACCCCCACCCGAGACACTCATATAGTCGGCGGTCATTGCTTCATTGTGATACGCAAGCCTCTTCACCGCGGCAAGGTAATGATCACGAAAGGGGATGGGCACATGTACATGCATTTTGTTTTGTTTTTTTGTTTTTTTTTCCATACTTTTTATTGCATTTTCAATATTAACCGTTGAATATACAAGAAACAACATTTGTCAACTTATCTTTCAGACATTGTTACAGTTTAGTTGCCTTAACCGTTCCATATATCCATGTCAACAAATATCAATCAATCAATATAACCTGAATATTTTCTACCATAAAGTAATATTTCAAAGAAAGAAATTAAAGTAGAATAACATAAAGTGTCTGGCCTGTAGGCTAAGCCTTTCAACCAGATAATAAAAGAATCTATATCTTATTCTGCATCTAAGTGGAGTAAGGCAGTCCTTTACCTGAGGTGTTCATAGAAAAATTCTAGCCTTGTCCTGAGTTTACTTGTATCGAAAGGCAGAGGTAGGGATCTCAATCTCTGGCCTGTTTATCAACAGGTAGATGTGCCTGGGAGATCTGCAATCAGCGGAGAGGGGTGGGTCTGTTAGTGGGGATAAGGCCTCTGGGTGGCCAGGGGGGGGGGGGGGGGGATAAGTATCCTACACTGTATGTGTTTGGTGAAACCTGTGTGTGTGTGAGCGGACATGTTTACCATGTGGTTTCGTATCCATCATTAGGTTGAAGTGGAAAGTAATAATTTCCAGTCAAAAGACCATTCATGGTGCCAAAGGGCTTGATCATATCTTGCCCTTCCTAAACGTTTCAGTTTTAGGTTGTAATAGACTAAGTTGGTGGTTTGTATGGTAGAGGAAGAAAGTCCTTAAAAAATAGCACCTCCCACAGCAAAATTTGAAAAAGTATAACAAAAATCTTTATTCAACATTGGGTATATTAATAATCACAGTACTGATGATTCAATAAAGAATAAAACCATTTAAGAAACAAGCAAATATTCCAACATGATCCCTGCTGCATATGAAACAATCACTCTAAATGCAATATATTGTACAATGACACAATGCTGCTGTCAGATATGAAACCCCACAGGGGGAGAACCCGGGTTCAGTATACAACCTAGTGGGATGCAAGACCAATAAACAACACCTGTGCAATGGAAAAAAAAACCCACATAAATAAATATCGCGTATATAAAATTATGAAATAAAGTGCACAATTGCTATCCAAGTATACAGTATTACTAGTAATAAGATGCCTAGTAAAAAATTAAGGGAAAGGAGCAGCCCATAGGAAAAAGGGCATAAAGTGGAGTAGTGCAAAAAATAGGAGATACTTAGCCCAGAAATGGTGAAGTCAATCTCAGCAGCACAGCAGGGAACAAGGAATCCCCTCAGAGGACAAGATCCCACTAGTTCCGCAAGCGTCACCTCGCTTTATCAAGGAGAGAGGATGGATTGTTGTTCTTCCGATATGGAGGGCAGCTTGAGTTTTGCTAAAAAATTATCTATTAGCGTACTTGTAGCTTGTGGAGTAGTAGAGTTCTCTTTCAAATTATATAAAGCATAATAAAAGTCACTAAATGCATCTGCTATGTGTTGGGGATTTGATAGGGTAGCTTTTGTAAATGGATGAACCAATTTACGTATCTTTGCTTTAGCTTATCTATTTTGGATGATTTTAGCTAGAAGTGGACTGGCTTTATTACTTTGGTGATACTGGGTCAGCTTGAGTCTGGCTAGTCGGAAGTCATAATCCACCGTCAGTGCCTCTCTTAATTTTTGTCGAAGAGTGAATACATTTTGGGTACCAGACAGGGTGGTATTTTTTTTTGATAGGCTAATTCTGCTTTTTTAATGGACGTGAGCAGATTGGTAATCTTGATTTGTTGGGCTTTTTTAGTTTGTGAAGCAAGTTTAATCAAAATGCCCCTTAGAACCGCCTTATGCGCAAACCAAGTTGTAGCCTCTCCAACTTCCTTCCCTGAGTTTCAGGAAAAAATATTCTGTTAATTGATCAGCAATACATTTCCTATTTTTTTCAGACAATAGCAGTGAAGTGTTTAATCTCCAGGGAGGTCTTGAATTTCTGGGAGAAGATAGGTCAATTTTAATGCATACTGGGGCATGGTCTGACCATGTAATATTAGGAATTTTGGCCTCTGAGATTTTCAGTAGTGTGTATCTGTCCGTTAGAAAAAAGTCAATCCTGGAATAGGAGTTGTGTACCTGAGAAAAGTACGTGAAGTCCTTTTCGTTTCCGTGTAAAGCTCTCCAGGGATCATAGAGGTCCAGTTTTGTTAATAAAGTTGCCAATGAGGCTGAAGATTTAATTTTTTGATTGGTCGAGTCCATCTTAGGATCGTAGATCGAATTAAAGTCTCATCCTATTATTAGGCCTGGTGGTTTAGAGTTAACTATTTTTGTTAAAATTTTCCTGATGAATTTCAGCTGGCCTTGATTCTGGGCATATAAATTTAGCAGCGTGTGTAGGGTATTATTAATCTTGCAGTGTATTAGGATAAATCAGCCTTGAGGGTCTTTCTCTGTGAGGGAAATTTGGACATCTAGGTCTTTGTGGAATGCTATCATCACTCCACACTTTTTTTCCCATTGTTGCTGCAGAGAATCTGTGGGTAATTGGGATTGTGACAGGGGGGTACTTTGCCTTCTTGGAAGTGGGTTTCCTGGATAAAAAGAATGTCTGAATGCATCCGTAGTGCATCTTTCCATAGAGAGTGTCTCTTGACTGGAATGTTAAAGCGGATCCGAGGTGAAAAACGAACTATAACAAGTAACTTGTCTTTGTATCTTATCTAAAATTTAGATGGTTTACACAGTAAATCTAGCTGCATACAGCTTAAACAATATATGAACATTTCTTCCTGTGACACAATGAGAGCTGCCATGTTAGGCTTGTAATCATTACACAGGTAATTAGCTATGCATCTCCACACCTCAACCTGTGATAACGCCACGCCCCTCTCCTCCCCTTGTCTCTGAAATCCCGTGCATGCTCAGTGTGAGCTGGGGAGAATGGCAAAGAAGAGACAGGAGAGGTGGGGGGTATAGGGGTGACAGGAGGGGGAAAGTGGCAGAGAGGGCCCCACAAAGGGAGGGGAGGATGGCAGAAAGGTGACAGGTGGCAGAGAGGGGGTCAGCAGGCAAGGAAAGGGTGGCAGAGTGAGGTGGTAGTAGAGGAGGGGAGAGTAGATGAGAAATTCTAGCAACATTCTGAAGGTGATGGGAGAGAGTGGAAAAGTGGTGACAGGCTGCAGCATGGTGAGGAAAGGGTCATTCAGGGTGGGGAGGGGGTTGTGAGAATTCTGGATGGGGGAGCAATAAAAGCTGGAGGGATAGTCGGGGGCTGCAGCTAAAGTACCACCTGACATCTGATCCTCCAGCTCCAGGCAGTGTGGCTGCTTGCTATACAAATTCTTCCCTATCCCTCCCTCACCATGGCCCCCCTCCTCTGCCTGTGTGCATCAGAGCGCAGCATCTCCTATCAGCGCTGCTCCTGGACGTTCCCTGTGTTGAAGCCGTGCAGGCAGAAATTATGGTACGCCGTCCAGCCAGCAGCTCTCACCACTTCCTATTCTCTGCATGTCACGTCTACACAGACATGCAGAGAGCTGCCAGCTGCCTGCACGGATTCAACACATCCAGGGAACGTCCAGGAGCAGCACTGGTAAGAGAAACGCTGTGCTCTGATACACACAGGCAGAAGAAGGGGGCCATGGTGAGGGAGGGATGGGAGCAAAGTGAGACTACACGCTGCGCTCTGACACGAGGGGGGTCCGTGGTGAGTGATGGAGGAGTGAGGTCGGACCCCCCTCCCTGCATCCTCGCTACACTCTGTGTCCGGGTGTCACTCCTCTTAGAATCACCACTGACTGCTGCTCACGCTAGTATCGCGAGAGTTCAGCATCTCCAGACTTGAATCACCGCCTCTGCCTCCTCCTGCCTATAATTAGATCCCATGACCCTTTGCATTCCAGGACTGAACGCCGCGGCGTTAGATGCGCTGGGGGGCGTGGCTTAATATTTTTATAAGGTTTTTATTGTGAAATATATTCAAAACAAAGCATTTAAAGGGTTTAATGCCCCCAAAATATGTCCACCAGCACAAAAATGCGGACATCCTAACTTGGTCTCGGATCCACTTTAAGACCCTTAGTATTAAACAAAGTACAGATTAGCATTTTTAAAACGAGGGTGATAATGTATGTAAGTACCTTTCACACACTCACCAGCTAGGGAACTTAGGGGTGTTTTTTTATACAGACCGTGTAGGATGGGAGATCGGGGAAGGGGCAGATCTGGGTTGAAATTTTCTGCAACTCGCACAAGACTTAAAAGAACAACAAAACTTAATAAGACTTTTATAGGTGTACTTAGCGGAAACAGTAAATTCGGGCGCCTGAGGCTAGTGGACAAATCGGGCGCCGCCATTCACTTCTATAATAAATATCGTTCAATGGGCGCCCGGTAGGAAAAAAGGGCGCCGGAGAAAACTAACGTTTTAAAAGCGGCGCCCGGAGACTTAATGTTTTATTACTGTTTCTCATGATTACACATTATTTAATGATTTATACATGTTTAAATATTATTTTTAAACGAAAACCAGTACAATATTTTTTCCAAACATTATTTTTAAACGAAAAACATTACTTTTTTTTTCTTTTTCTTTTTTTTTTTTTTTACATTATTTTTAAACGAAAAAAATAACAGGGGGGTCTTAGGTTTAGGCACCAAAAGGGGGGTCTTAGGTTTAGGCACCAACAGGGGGTCTTAGGTTTAGGCACCAACAGGGGGGTCTTAGGTTTAGGCACCAACAGGGGGTCTTAGGTTTAGGCACCAAAAGGGGGGTCTTAGGTTTAGGCACCAACAGGGGGGTCTTAGGTTTAGGCACCAACAGGGGGGTCTTAGGTTTAGGCACTAACGGGGGTCTTAGGTTTAGGCACCAACAGGGGGGGTCTTAGGTTTAGGCACTAACAGGGGGGTCTAGGGGTTAGGGGTAGGTACAGGGAGGGTTACTTAGGCACCAACAGGGGGGGTCTTAGGTTTAGGCATCAACAGGGGGGTCTAGGGGTTAGGGGTAGGTACAGGGAGGGTTACTTAGTAATTTTTTTTTTAAACGTTATTATACGTTTCATTATTTAAACGAAAGATTAACGTTTTTACAATTGCCGATTTAATGCACATTATTTAATGATTTATAACGTTTAAAAACATTACTTTTAAATGAAATACATTTTTAAACGTAATCCATGTTTATCGTTAAAAACCCGGCGCCCTTTTTTCCCATCGCCCCTTTTTAACGTACGCGTACTTAGCCATGTAGGGCTACTCTGGAAAACTCCTGGTGGGGGGTCAGAGTCAGACTCCTCTCTTATTTTGAGAGAAATACACATTTGTTGGCTCTGGTTGGTTTGGGGTGATTCCATGCTTTCCCTTAGGATACCGTTTGCCAATCCTGCCTGATTCTAGCAGATGATGAAGATTTCTTAGGGTTAGGTGCCAGTTCTGCTGTTTTCATGTTCCAGGAGGAAAGCAATTTGGTGCCGTCTGTTATGCTTGTTATGGTGAAAATCTTGCCTGCTTTCTGGATTAGGAGTTTAGTGGGAAACCCCCAGCGATAGGGTATATTATGGTCTCGTAGCGCCTTGGTGACAGGCAGCAGAGATTTTCTCTTATTCAGTGTGGCCTGAGAGAGGTCCGAGTAGAGTGTTATATTTTTGTAATGATCTGGCAAGGTTCCCTGCTGTTTGAGGTAATTTAGGAGGGACACTTTAGTGGGATAAAATAGAAATTTGCAGATAACATCTCAGGGGATGTTATCTGGAAGAAACAAAGGTTTGGTCAGTCTGTGTATTCTCTCAATAGCTAGGTCTAGCTCTGTGAGCTGTGGGAGAGCTGTGTGTATGAAGTTTTGTACATACTGTTTCAGCTGAGGCTGTTGAATTGACTTATCAATTCCCCTGAATTTTAAGTTAGACCTTCTGTTCCTGTCTTCTAGATCTTCTGCCTTCATTTTAAGCCAAGTGATATCAGTGTTAGTCTCCTCCATGTAGTCTACAGTCTTATTGTGCTCTGAGGTTAGCAGCGCCTCACTATTTTTCACTGTAGAGATTCTGTCTCCTAAAGTGTTAATGGATTGCTGTAGGTGGCCCGTGACAGCAGCAAATTCAGAGGAGAGAGCTTGTTTCAGGGAAAGAACCAAGTCTTTCATGTAGGCCTGGGTTAATCCCTGATCATTTGTGGGAAATGATTCCAGGGAGCCCCCTTGTGTGGCAGATGGTTGGGACGGGATAGCTGTGGCTGTGGTCGTAGGAGAAGCAGCTACAGATCCTACTTGATCCTCTTGCGGAGAAAGTCTCAGTTTAGACTTTACTGGGCTTCTGGAATCCGGAGAAGCTGTGCCTGGAGAAGAGTCCCCGGTCTCTGGTGTGTGCGGCGGGGTTGGGTTAGAAGTGTCTGCTGGGCTGCCTTCTGGCTTTGTTACTGTGCGCGCGCCGGAGCGTGACCCGGCGCCATCTTTGCCTGCAAATCTAGCCTGCGCCCCAGCAAACATCTCCGGGATTCTCTGCGGCTTTGAGGTGGGTTTCTTCCGCTTGTTGCTGGCCTCCATCTCCATTTGTTCCTCCATCATTTGAGGTCATTTTGATGCGGATTGGCGCGCTTAATAGTCGCTTAGAACAGAGGGAATCATGGAGCTCTGGGTTAAGACGTCCAGCGTGATCATCCGGCAGACACGTCCCCTGCCTTTTGTTTTTTTGTTGCAGCCGCCCGCTGTGCAGCCAGAAAAATTAGGCAGGCATGTACATGCACCAGAAAAATTAGTAGTATAGTGGCTGCTGCTAGCAGCGGCCTTAAAAATTCAGGAATCCGCCTAGAGTCCTGGACCCTGTTGGTGGTGGCGGAGAAGGCAAGCGGCCTGCAGACAGAGATGCTGTGTGTGGGGGCTGACTTAGTCTTTGGTCGGGCAGTAGCCATCCGGGATCCATGCCTCATTCATTTTGATAAAGGTGAGGTACTGAACACTTTTTTGACTTAAGAGACTTCTCTTCTCAGTGACAATACCTCCAGCTGCACTGAAGGTCCTTTCTGACAGGACGCTTGCAGCAGAGAAGTTGGATGGCAAATTGGGACAGCTCTGGCCACAGGTCAAGCCTGCGCACCCAGTAGACCAAGGGTTCATCGCCGCTGCTTGCAGTGTCTACATCCACAGTTAAGGCCAGGTAGTCGGCTACCTGCCGGTCCAGGCGTTGGTGGAGGGTGGATCCGGAAGGGCTATGGCGAGGAGTTGGACTAAAGAATGTCCGCATGTCCGACATCACCCCGAGATCGCTGGAGCGTCCTGTCCTTGCCTGCGTGGACTTGGGAGGAGGAGGATTACTGCCAGTGGTAACTTTATAGCGTTGTACTGTCAGATCACCCTTAAACGCATTGTAAAGCATCATTGCCAGCTTGTTCTGCAAGTGCTGCATCCTTTCCACCTTTTGTTGAGTTGGTAACAGGTCTGCCACTTTGTGCCTGTACTGAGGGTCTAGTAGCGTGGCCACCCAGTACAGGTCATTCCCCTTGAGTTTTTTGATACGGGGGTCCCTCAACAGGCTGGACAACATGAAAGAGGCCATCTGCACAAAGTCGGATCCAGACTCTTTATCTCCTTTTGCTCTTCCTGAGTGACGTCATGAAACTCCTCTTCCTCCCCCCAGCCATGAACAATACCACGAGAACGTGGAGCAGCACAAGCCCCCTCTAATGGCTGCTGTGGTTGTTCTTCTGCCGCTGCCTCTTCCTCTTCCATAGAAACACCTTCCTCACCCTCATCGGAGTCTGAATCCTCTCCTTCCCCACACGTCTCCACTTCTTCCTCCTCCTCCCCCCTTTGTGCGGCCGCAGGTGTCGAGGAAACATCTGGTTCGGATGAAAATCGCTCCCACAACTCCTCCTGCCATAACTGTTCTTCTTCACGCTCCTCCACAGCTTTATCCACCACTCTACGCACGGCATGCTCCAGGAAGTAAGCGTAGGGGATCAAGTCGCTGATGGTGCCTTCAGCGCGACTCACCAGGTTGGTCACCTCCTCTAACGGCTGCATGATACTGCATGCATTTCGCATCAGTGTCCAGTTGTTGGGCCACAACATCCCCATCTTCCCAGATTGTGTCCTTCTACTATAATTGTACAGGAACTGGGTGACGGCTTTCTCCTGGTCTAGCAGGCGAGAGAACATAAGCAGGGTGGAATTCCAGAGAGTCCGGCTATCGCAAATAAGTCGTCTCACTGGCAAGTTGTTTCTTTGCTGAATGTCCACAAAGCGTGCCATGGCCGATTGGCCATGTAAGACCGCCTGAAATGCCCTCACAACTTCCTGGCCTGCTTCAGGACGTCCTCTAAGCCTTGGTACTTTAACACAAATCTTTGCATGACCAGATTCAGCACATGTGCCATGCAGGGTACATGTGTCAGCTTTTACCAAATTCAAAGCGGAAAGAAGATTGCTGCCGTTGTCACACACCACATTGCCGATCTCCAGCTGTTGCGGGGTCAGCCATTGCTCCAACTCTTTGTTAAGAGCAGCCAGGAGAGCTGGTCCAGTGTGACTCTCCGCTTTGAGGCAAGACATGTCTAAAATGGCATGACACCGTCATACCTGGCATGCAGCGTAGGCTCTGGGGAGATGGGGCTGTGTAGCTGGAGAGGAGGAGATGGCAGCACCACTAGAGTTGAACTGCCACTCAGCCAAGGAGGAGGAGGAGCATGACAGTGAAGAGGATGTAGCAGGAGGAGAAGGAGAGGAGGTGGCAGGAGGCCTGCCTGCAAGCCGTGGAGGTGTCACAAGTTGGTCCGCTGCACAGCCACGTACTCCCTGGCTGCCATCGGTCACCAGGTTGACCCAATGGGCTGTGTATGTAATGTAGCAGCCCTGCCCGTGCTTGGCAGACCAGGCATCCGTGGTCAGGTGGACCCTTGAGCCAACGCTCTTCGCAAGAGATGACACCACTTGCCTCTCAACTTTTGGGTATTGCCTTTTTTAAAAATAATTGCGGCCTGGTATCTTCCACTGCGGTGTCCCAATGGCCAAAAATTTACGGAAAGCCTCTGACTCCACCAGCTTGTATGGTAATAGCTGGCGAGCTAACAGTTCCACCATGCCAGCTGTCAGACGCCGGACAAGAGGGTGACTGGCAGAAATCAGCTTCTTCCGCTCAAAGACTTCCTTCACGGACACCTGGCTACTGCTGTGGGCAGAGGAGCAGGAACCGCTCAAGGGCAGAGGCGGTGTGGAGGAGGGTGGCTGTGAAGGTGCAAGGGAGAAAGCGGCTGAAGATGATGCACCTGAAGGAGGAAGAGGAGAAGGAGGGTGGCTTGTCTTTTGGGTGCTGCTTTTCCTCAGGTGCTCTTCCCATTGCTGTTTGTGCCTTTTCTTCAGGTGCCTTCGTAAGGCACTTGTCCCTACGTGAGTGTTGGCCTTTCCACGGCTCAATTTTTGGAGGCAGAGATAACAGATGGCTTTGCTCTGATCTGAGGTACACACGTTAAAAAATTTACAAACCGCTGAGCCCCCCTGGGGTGATGGCACTATAGTGGCATAAGCAGCTGACGTTGAAGGGCATGTTGGCTGGCTGTCCATAGCTGGCGATACATGGCGCTGGACACTGCCCCCAGCTGTTTCTGAGGACGAGCTCCCTCTGCTTCTTTCATGGACTCGTCTTCTCCTACTCCTCTCTGGCTCCCCCTCTGAACTGTCCCCTGGTCATCTCCTCTATTGGGAGCATACGTGGCATCCGTATAATCGTCATCATAATCCTCCTGCCCAGCTTCACTTTCCTCAGACACCTCCACAACTGCACCAAAATCAGGTGCTTCATCATCCCCCTCCTCACACGTTACGTCCATACTATCGCCACCTAACTCAGACGTATGTGGTGGTGTAACTTGCTTAGCGCCTTCATCTTGCTGTAGCAGTATTGGCTGTGAATCAGTGATTTCCCCGCCAAATAACTCCTGCGAAGTGTCAAATGCAGCGGATGTGGTGCTTGTACAGTAGTAACGCTGGTGGCTGCGGGAGATCAGGTTTTCTGTGTTAAATACTCAACCACGTCCTCACAATCTTGGGAAGTGATGGCACGTGCCTTCTTCTGAGCACTGTACTTTGGGCCAGGTCCGCATGAAATCACATCAACATGACCTCGCACAGACCTGCTAGTGCCAGGTGGCCTTCCTCTGGGTCTGCCTCTGCCTCTTCCTCTATCTGGTTTGTCCATTTTGTCCATCTCTGGGGGATGCTAAGTATATGCAGTGAGGTGGGTTCACTGAACACAAAGGTAGTTAGATGCAGTGAGGTGGGTTCACTCAACACAGAAGGTAGTTAGATGCAGTGAGGTGGGTTCACTCAACACAACAGCTAAGTATATGCAGTGAGGTGGGTTCACTGAACACTAAAGGTAGTTAGATGCAGTAAGGTGGGTTCACTGAACACTAAAGGTAGTTAGATGCAGTGAGGTGGGTTCACTGAACAAAAAGGTAGTTAGATGCAGTGGGGTGGGTTCACTCAACACAACAGCTAGCTATATGCAGTGAGGTGGGTTCAATTAACACAACAGCTAGCTATATGCAGTGAGGTTGGTTCACTGAACACTAAAGGTAGTTAGATGCAATGAGGTGGGTTCACTGAACACTAAATGTAGTTAGATGCAGTGAGGTGGGTTCACTGAACACTAAAAGTAGTTAGATGCAGTGAGGTGGGTTCACTCAACACAACAGCTAGCTATATGCAGTGAGGTGGGTTCACTCAACACTAAAGGTAGTTAGATGCAGTGAGGTGGGTTCACTGAACACTAAAGGTAGTTAGATGCTGTGAGGTGGGTTCACTGAACACTAAAGGTAGTTAGATGCAGCTCGGTGGGTTCACTCAACACAACAGCTAGCTATATGCAGTGAGGTGGGTTCACTGAACACAAAATGTAGTTAGATGCAGTGAGGTGGGTTCACTCAACACAACAGCTTGCTACATGCAGTGAGGTGGGTTCACTGAACACTAAAGGTAGTTAGATGCAGTGAGGTGGGTTCACTGAACACTAAAGGTAGTTAGATGCAGTGAGGTGGGTTCACTTAACACTAAAGGTAGTTAGATGCAGTGAGGTGGGTTCACTGAACACTAAAGGTAGTTAGATGCAGTGAGGTGGGTTCACTCAACACAAAAGGTAGTTAGATGCAGTGGGGTTGGTTCACTCAACACAACAGCTAGCTATATGCAGTGAGGTGGGTTCACTCAACACAACAGCTAGGAATATGCAGTGAGGTGGGTTCACTCAACACAAAGGTAGTTAGGTGCTGTGAGGTGGGTTCACTCAACACACAAGGTAGTTAGATGCAGTGAGGTGGGTTCACTCAACACAACAGCTAGGTATATGCAGTGAGATGGGTTCACTGAACACAAAGGTAGGTAGATGCAGTGAGGTGGGTTCACTCAGCACAAAAGGTAGTTAGATGCAGTAAGGTGGGTTCACTCAACACAACAGCTAGGTATATTCAGTGAGGTGGGTTCGCTGAACACAAACGTAGATAGATGCAGTGAGGTGGGTTCACTCAACACAAAAGGTAGTTAGATGTTAGATGCAGTGAGGTGGGTTCACTGAACACTAAAGGTAGTTAGATGCAGTGAGGTGGGTTCACTGAACACTAAAGGTAGTTAGATGCAGTGAGGTGGGTTCACCGAACACTAAAGGTAGTCAGATGCAGTGAGGTGGATTCACTGAACACTAAAGGTAGTTAGATGCAATGAGGTGGGTTCACTCAACACAACAGCTAGCTATATGCAGTGAGGTGGGATCACTGAACACTAAAGGTAGTTAGATGCAGTGAGGTGGGTTCACTGAACACAAAGGTAGGTAGATGCAGTGAGGTGGGTTCACTCAGCACAAAAGGTAGTTAGATGCAGTAAGGTGGGTTCACTCAACACAACAGCTAGGTATATTCAGTGAGGTGGGTTCGCTGAACACAAACGTAGATAGATGCAGTGAGGTGGGTTCACTCAACACAAAAGGTAGTTAGATGTTAGATGCAGTGAGGTGGGTTCACTGAACACTAAAGGTAGTTAGATGCAGTGAGGTGGGTAGTTAGATGCAGTGAGGTGGGTTTACCGAACACTAAAGGTAGTTAGATGCAGTGAGGTAGGTTCACCGAACACTAAAGGTAGTCAGATGCAGTGAGGTGGGTTCACTGAACACTAAAGGTAGTCACATGCAGCGAGGTGGGTTCACTGAACACTAAAGGTAGTTAGATGCAGTGAGGTGGGTTCACTGAACACTAAAAGTAGTTAGATGCAGTGAGGTGGGTTCACTCAACACAACAGCTAGCTATATGCAGTGAGGTGGGTTCACTCAACACTAAAGGTAGTTAGATGCAGTGAGGTGGGTTCACTGAACACTAAAGGTAGTTAGATGCTGTGAGGTGGGTTCACTGAACACTAAAGGTAGTTAGATGCAGCGAGGTGGGTTCACTCAACACAACAGCTAGCTATATGCAGTGAGGTGGGTTCACTGAACACAAAATGTAGTTAGATGCAGTGAGGTGGGTTCACTCAACACAACAGCTTGCTACATGCAGTGAGGTGGGTTCACTGAACACTAAAGGTAGTTAGATGCAGCGAGGTGGGTTCACTGAACCCTAAAGGTAGTTAGATGCAGTGAGGTGGGTTCACTTAACACTAAAGGTAGTTAGATGCAGTGAGGTGGGTTCACTGAACACTAAAGGTAGTTAGATGCAGTGAGGTGGGTTCACTCAACACAAAAGGTAGTTAGATGCAGTGGGGTTGGTTCACTCAACACAACAGCTAGCTATATGCAGTGAGGTGGGTTCACTCAACACAATAGCTAGGTATATGCAGTGAGGTGGGTTCACTCAACACAAAGGTAGTTAGGTGCTGTGAGGTGGGTTCACTCAACACACAAGGTAGTTAGATGCAGTGATGTGGGTTCACTCAACACAACAGCTAGGTATATGCAGTGAGATGGGTTCACTGAACACAAAGGTAGGTAGATGCAGTGAGGTGGGTTCACTCAGCACAAAAGGTAGTTAGATGCAGTAAGGTGGGTTCACTCAACACAACAGCTAGGTATATTCAGTGAGGTGGGTTCGCTGAACACAAACGTAGATAGATGCAATGAGGTGGGTTCACTCAACACAAAAGGTAGTTAGATGTTAGATGCAGTGAGGTGGGTTCACTGAACACTAAAGGTAGTTAGATGCAGTGAGGTGGGTTCACTGAACACTAAAGGTAGTTAGATGCAGTGAGGTGGGTTCACCGAACACTAAAGGTAGTCAGATGCAGTGAGGTGGATTCACTGAACACTAAAGGTAGTTAGATGCAATGAGGTGGGTTCACTCAACACAACAGCTAGCTATATGCAGTGAGGTGGGATCACTGAACACTAAAGGTAGTTAGATGCAGTGAGGTGGGTTCACTGAACACAAAGGTAGGTAGATGCAGTGAGGTGGGTTCACTCAGCACAAAAGGTAGTTAGATGCAGTAAGGTGGGTTCACTCAACACAACAGCTAGGTATATTCAGTGAGGTGGGTTCGCTGAACACAAACGTAGATAGATGCAGTGAGGTGGGTTCACTCAACACAAAAGGTAGTTAGATGTTAGATGCAGTGAGGTGGGTTCACTGAACACTAAAGGTAGTTAGATGCAGTGAGGTGGGTAGTTAGATGCAGTGAGGTGGGTTTACCGAACACTAAAGGTAGTTAGATGCAGTGAGGTAGGTTCACCGAACACTAAAGGTAGTCAGATGCAGTGAGGTGGGTTCACTGAACACTAAAGGTAGTCACATGCAGCGAGGTCAGTTCACTGAACACTAAAGGTAGTTAGATGCAGTGAGGTGGGTTCACTGAACACTAAAAGTAGTTAGATGCAGTGAGGTGGGTTCACTCAACACAACAGCTAGCTATATGCAGTGAGGTGGGTTCACTCAACACTAAAGGTAGTTAGATGCAGTGAGGTGGGTTCACTGAACACTAAAGGTAGTTAGATGCTGTGAGGTGGGTTCACTGAACACTAAAGGTAGTTAGATGCAGCGAGGTGGGTTCACTCAACACAACAGCTAGCTATATGCAGTGAGGTGGGTTCACTGAACACAAAATGTAGTTAGATGCAGTGAGGTGGGTTCACTCAACACAACAGCTTGCTACATGCAGTGAGGTGGGTTCACTGAACACTAAAGGTAGTTAGATGCAGTGAGGTGGGTTCACTGAACACTAAAGGTAGTTAGATGCAGTGAGGTGGGTTCACTTAACACTAAAGGTAGTTAGATGCAGTGAGGTGGGTTCACTGAACACTAAAGGTAGTTAGATGCAGTGAGGTGGGTTCACTCAACACAAAAGGTAGTTAGATGCAGTGGGGTTGGTTCACTCAACACAACAGCTAGCTATATGCAGTGAGGTGGGTTCACTCAACACAACAGCTAGGTATATGCAGTGAGGTGGGTTCACTCAACACAAAGGTAGTTAGGTGCTGTGAGGTGGGTTCACTCAACACACAAGGTAGTTAGATGCAGTGATGTGGGTTCACTCAACACAACAGATAGGTATATGCAGTGAGGTGGGTTCACTGAACACAAAGGTAGGTAGATGCAGTGAGGTGGGTTCACTCAGCACAAAAGGTAGTTAGATGCAGTAAGGTGGGTTCACTCAACACAACAGCTAGGTATATTCAGTGAGGTGGGTTCGCTGAACACAAACGTAGATAGATGCAGTGAGGTGGGTTCACTCAACACAAAAGGTAGTTAGATGTTAGATGCAGTGAGGTGGGTTCACTGAACACTAAAGGTAGTTAGATGCAGTGAGGTGGGTAGTTAGATGCAGTGAGGTGGGTTTACCGAACACTAAAGGTAGTCAGATGCAGTGAGGTGGATTCACTGAACACTAAAGCAGGGGAGGACTGGCCCAGGGGGACGGGGGGCAATTGCCCCCCGGGCCGCCCGAATCTTAAGTAATTAGGGCCAGCCTCTGCTATACGCAGCGGCCGCAGACATACCACAGGTGACAGGTTCGCAGTGGGGATCGCAACCTCGCGCGATATTTCCCGGCAAGTTGAAGTATCCAATCAGAGAAGGGGCTGAGGCGGCTGGCCGTGGTGTGCCCTTGTGCGTGGCTGCGCCTGCGGTGGATGTGAGCAGCACAAGGACACAAATAGCTTAGGTCCTCTCCGGCCCGGTGGGTTGACCCTGCTTTTCTCCGCCCCCGCCTGGAGCCATTGCCGCCCGCAACATGCTGCTGTGCCTGCGGTGTCATCGGAGTGAGCTGTCTCACTCTTCAGCTTTCTGTGCTGGGGGGGCTGGGGGCCTGGAGCTGCGGCTACGAGTGGCTGGCTGTCCTGGCTGGAGGAGTCGGACACTCGGGGGGCTGGGAGTCGGAGATGCCACCTATAGCTGCTTGCTGCTGTGGAGGAGGAGGAGGTGTAGAACTGAGGAGACAGGAGGATAGAGGAAGTCGGGTCCAGGTCGCCAGAGGAGAAGGTGGTTTTTATAAATTTTGTTTCTGTACTTCTTCTCCCTTCTTGTCACTGAGTTACTCACACTTTGCTGCCTGCCTGCTACTGCTGTCAAATTCAATTCTCTGCCCAGACCAGTGCCCTCTGAGTTTTTTTTTTTGTGTGATAATCATCCCCATTCTGACTTTGGCATGAGGGTGATTGGCGGCAGGGGAGGCGGGAGGCAGGCAGTTAGGCACTGTCAAACAGGTAGTTGGAGGGGGGGGGGGGGGGGGTAGGTGTCAGACAAGTAGTTTGTATGGTGGGTGGGCAGGATTGGGGTTAGGCATCACCAGGTAGGTAGGTGTGTGTGTGTGTGTGGGGGGGGGTTGTTTAAAGGAGTTATCAGGCATTTTTAATGAAATAAGTGCTACTTACCCGGGGCTTCCTCCAGCCCCACGCTCCCAGCATGTCCCTCGCCGCAGCTCTGCAGTCAGCCATTCGCTGCCGTTGCCTCCCAGTCCCCGGCGATGGCACCAGTCCGACCTGGATGTCGGCCTGTACTGCGCCTGTGCGAGCAGCACTGTCAATCATCGCCACGTTGTCCGGAGTGTACTGCGCAGGCGCAGTAGTTCTGCGTCTGCACAGTACGCTCTGGTCCATGTGGCGGTGATTGACAGCGCCGCTCGCACAGGCACAGTCGGCCTGACGTCATTGCCGGGGACTGGGAGGCAGCGGACAGCTGACTGCAGAGCTGCGGCGAGGAACATGCTGGGAGCTTGGGGCTGGACGAGCCCTGGGTAAGTAGCACTTATTTTCATAAAAGAAAAAAAGCTAACTCCTTTAACCACTTCCCGACCGCCCACTACACAGGGGCGGCGGGGAAGTGGAGCCCTGCAGGACGGCCTCACCCACAGAGGCGGCGGTCCATTTAAGGGCATGGGCGGAGCGATCGCGTCATCCGTGACGCGATCCTCCGCCGGCGCCTGTCACCGCTCGCTCGCCGCAACATCCCGCCGGCTATACGGAAGCGCCGGCGGGATGTTAACCCCGCGATCGCCGCATACAAAGTGTATAATACACTTTGTAATGTTTACAAAGTGTATTATACAGGCTGCCTCCTGCCCTGGTGGTCCCAGTGTCCGAGGGACCACCAGGGCAGGCTGCAGCCACCCTAGTCTGCACCAAGCACACTGATTTTCTCCCCCCCCGCCCCAGATCGCCCACAGCACCCATCAGACCCCCCCCCTGCCCACCCTCCAGACCCCTGTTTGCACCCAATCACCCCCCTAATCACCCATCAATCACTCCCTGTCACTATCTGTCAACGCTATTTTTTTTTTATCCCCCCCCCTGCTCCCTGCCCCCTCCTGATCACCCCCCACCCCTCAGATTCTCCCCAGACCCCCCCCCCCCCCAGACCACCCCCCCCTGTTTACTGTATGCATCTATCCCCCTGATCACCTGTCAATCACCCGTCAATCACCCGTCAATCACCCCCTGTCACTGCCACCCATCAATCAGCCCCTAACCTGCCCCTTGCGGGCAATCTGATCACCCCCCCACACCAATAGATCGCCCACAGATCCGACATCAGATCACCTCCCAAATCCATTGTTTACATCTATTCTCTCCTCTAAACACCCACTAATTACCCATCAATCACCCATCAATCACCCCCTATCACCACTTGTCACTTTTACCTATCAGATCAGACCCTAATCTGCCCCTTGCGGGCACCCAATCACCCGCCCACACGCTCAGATTGCCCTCTGACCCCCCCTTATCAATTCACCAGTGCATTAATTACATCTGTTCTTCCCTGTAATAACCCACTGATCACCTGTCAATCACCTGCCAATCACCTATCACCCATCAATCACCCCCTGTCACTGCCACCCATCAATCAGCCCCTAACCTGCCACTTGCGGGCAATCTGATCACCCACCCACACCATTAGATCGCCCGCAAACCCGCCGTCAGATTACCTCCCAAATGTATCGTTTACATCTGTTATCTTCTCTAAACACCCACTAATTACCCATCAATCACCCCCTATCACCACCTGTCACTGTTACCTATCAGATCAGACCCTAATCTGTCCCTTGCGGGCACCCAATCACCCGCCCACACGCTCAGATTGCCCTCAGACCCCCCCCCCCTTATCAATTCGCCAGTGCATTAATTACATCTGTCCTTCCCTGTAATAACCCACTGATCACCTGTCAATCACCTGCCAATCACCTATCACCCATCAATCACCCCCTGTCACTGCCACCCAACAATCAGCCCCTAACCTGCCCCTTGCGGGCAATCTGATCACCCACCCACACCAATAGATCGCCCGCAGATCCGACATCAGATCACCACCCAAGCGCAGTGTTTCCATCTATTCTCTCCTCTAAACACCCACTAATTACCCATCAATCACCCATCAATCACTCCCTATCACCACCTGTCACTGTTACCTATCAGATCAGACCCTAATCTGCCCCTTGCGGGCACCCAATCGACCGCCTACACGCTCAGATTGCCCTCAGACCCCCCCTTATCAATTCGCCAGTGCAATATTTACATCTGTTCTCCCCTGTAATAACCCACTGATTACCTGTCAATCACCTATCAATCACCCATCAATCACCCCCTGTCACTGCCACCCATCAATCACCCCCTGTCACTGCCACCCATCAATCACCCGCTGTCACTGCCACCCATCAATCAGCCCCTAACCTGCCCCTTGCGGGCAAACTGATCACCCACCCACACCAATAGATCGCCCGCAGATCCGACATCAGATCACCACCCAAGCGCAGTGTTTC
Source organism: Hyperolius riggenbachi (assembly GCF_040937935.1). Lineage (NCBI taxonomy): Eukaryota > Metazoa > Chordata > Amphibia > Anura > Hyperoliidae > Hyperolius > Hyperolius riggenbachi. The sequence goes on along the minus strand of NC_090646.1, from coordinate 36,756,745 downwards.
CATCTATTCTCTACCCTAAACACCCACTAATTACCCATCAATCACCCCCTGTCACTGCTACCTATCAGATTAGACCCCTATCTGCCCCTAGGGCACTCAATCACCCGCCCACACCCTCAGAATGCCCTCAGACCCCAGCCCTGATCACCTCGCCAGTGCATTGCTTGCATCCATTCCCCCCTCTAATCACACCTTGAGACACCCATCAATCACCTCCTGTCACCCCCTAGCACACCTACCCATCAGATCAGGCCCCAATTTGCCCCGTGTGGGCTCCTGATCACTCGGCCAAACCCTCAGACCCCCTTCCGATCACCTCCCCAGTGCATGGATTGCATCTATTTTCCCCTCTAACCACCCCCTGAGACACCCATCAATCACCTCCTGTCACCCCCCTAGCACTCCTATCCATCAGATCAGGCCCAATACAACCTGTCATCTAAAAGCCCACCCTGCTTATGACCGGTTCCACAAAATTCGCCCCCTCATAGACCACCTGTCATCAAAATTTGCAGATGCTTATACCCCTGAACAGTCATTTTGAGACATTTGGTTTCCAGACTACTCACGGTTTTGGGCCTGTAAAATGCCAGGGCGGTATAGGAACCCCACAAGTGACCCCATTTTAGAAAAAAAAGACACCCCAAGGTATTATGTTAGGTGTATGACGAGTTCATAGAAGATTTAATTTTTTGTCAAAAGTTAGCGGAAATTAATTTTTATTAGTTTTTTTTCACAAAGTGTCATTTTTCACTAACTTGTGACAAAAAATAAAATCTTCTATGAACTTGCCATACACCTAACGGAATACCTTGGGGTGTCTTCTTTCTAAAATGGGGTCACTTGTGGGGTTCCTATACTGCCCTGGCATTTTAGGGGCCCTAAACCGCGAGGAGTAGTCTAGAAAACAAATGCTTCAAAATGACCTGTGAATAGGACGTTGGGCCCCTTAGCGCACCTAGGCTGCAAAAAAGTGTCACACATGTGGTACCGCCGTACTCAGGAAAAGTAGTATAATGTGTTTTGGGGTGTATTTTTACACATACCCATGCTGGGTGGGAGAAATTTCTATGTAAATGGACAATTGTGTGTAAAAAAATCAAACAATTGTCATTTACAGAGATATTTCTCCCACTTAGCATGGGTATGTGTAAAAATACACCCCAAAACGCATTATACTACTTCTCCTGAGTACAGCGGTACCACGTGTGGCACTTTTTTACACCCTAAGTACGCTAAGGGGCCCAAAGTCCAATGAGTACCTTTAGGATTTCACAGGTCATTTTGCGACATTTGGTTTCAAGACTACTCCTCACGGTTTAGGGCCCCTAAAATGCCAGGGCAGTATAGGAACCCCACAAATGACCCCATTCTAGAAAGAAGACACCCAAAGGTATTCCGTACGGAGTATGGTGAGTTCATAGAAGATTTTATTTTTTGTCACAAGTTAGCGGAAAATGACACTTTGTGAAAAAAAACTATTAAAATCAATTTCCGCTAACTTGTGACAAAAAAATAAAAACTTCTATGAACTCACCATACTCCTAACGGAATACCTTGGGGTGTCTTCTTTCTAAAATGGGGTCATTAGTGGGGTTCCTATACTGCCCTGGCATTTTAGGGGCCCTAAACCGTGAGGAGTAGTCTTGAAACAAAAATGACCTGTGAAATCCTAAAGGTACTCATTGGACTTTGGGCCCCTTAGCGTACTTAGGGTGTAAAAAAGTGCCACACATGTGGTACCGCCGTACTCAGGAGAAGTAGTATAATGCGTTTTGGGGTGTATTTTTACACATACCCATGCTAAGTGGGAGAAATATCTCTGTAAATGACAATTGTTTGATTTTTTTACACACAATTGTCCATTTACATAGAAATTTCTCCCACCCAGCATGGGTATGTGTAAAAATACACCCCAAAACACATTGTACTACTTCTCCCGAGTATGGCGATACCACATGTGTGGCACTTTTTTGCACCCTAAGTGCGCTAAAGGGCCCAAAGTCCAATGAGTACCTTTAGGATTTCACAGGTCATTTTGAGAAATTTCGTTTCAAGACTACTCCTCACGGTTTAGGGCCCCTAAAATGCCAGGGCAGTATAGGAACCCCACAAATGACCCCATTTTAGAAAGAAGACACCCCAAGGTATTCCGTTAGGAGTATGGTGAGTTCATAGAAGATTTTATTTTTTGTCAAAAGTTAGCGGAAATTGATTTTAATTGTGTTTTTTCACAAAGTGTCATTTTCCGCTAACTTGTGACAAAAAATAAAATCTTCTATGAACTCGCCATACTACTAACGGAATACCTTGGGGTGTCTTCTTTCTAAAATGGGGTCATTTGTGGGGTTCCTATACTGCCCTGGCATTTTAGGGGCCCTAAACCGTGAGGAGTAGTCTTGAAACGAAATTTCTCAAAATGACCTGTGAAATCCTAAAGGTACTCATTGGACTTTGGGCCCTTTAGCGCAGTTAGGGTGCAAAAAAGTGCCACACATGTGGTATCGCCGTACTCAGGAGAAGTAGTATAATGTGTTTTGTGGTGTATTTTTACACATACCCATGCTGAGTGGGAGAAATATCTCTGTAAATGGACAATTGTGTGTAAAAAAAATTAACAAATTGTCATTTACAGAGATATTTCTCCCACCCAGCATGGGTATGTGTAAAAATACACCTCAAAACACATTATACTACTTCTCCTGAGTACGGCAATACCACATGTGTGGCACTTTTTTGCAGCCTAACTGCGCTAAGGGGTCCAAAGTCCAATGAGCACCTTTAGGCTTTACAGGGGTGCTTACAATTTAGCACCCCCCAAAATGTCAGGACAGTAAACACACCCCACAAATGATCCCATTTTGGAAAGTAGACCCTTCAAGGTATTCAGAGAGGGGCATGGTGAGTCCGTGGCAGATTTCATTTTTTTTTTGTCGCAAGTTAGAAGAAATGGAAACTTTTTTTTTTTTTTTTTTTTCCTCACAAAGTGTCATTTTCCGCTTACTTGTGACAAAAAATAATATCTTCTATGAACTCACTATGCCTCTCAGTGAATACTTTGGGATGTCTTCTTTCCAAAATGGGGTCATTTGGGGGGTATTTATACTATCCTGGAATTCTAGCCCCTCATGAAACATGACAGGGGGTCAGAAAAGTCAGAGATGCTTGAAAATGGGAAAATTCACTTTTGGCACCATAGTTTGTAAACGCTATAACTTTTACCCAAACCAATAAATATACACTGAATGGGTTTTTTTTTATCAAAAACATGTTTGTCCACATTTTTCGCGCTGCATGTATACAGACATTTTACTTTATTTGAAAAATGTCAGCACAGAAAGTTAAAAAAATCATTTTTTTGCCAAAATTCATGTCTTTTTTGATGAATATAATAAAAAGTAAAAATCGCAGGAGCAATCAAATAGCATCAAAAGAAAGCTTTATTAGTGACAAGAAAAGGAGCCAAAATTCATTTAGGTGGTAGGTTGTATGAGCGAGCAATAAACCGTGAAAGCTGCAGTGGTCTGAATGGAAAAAAAGTGGCCGGTCCTTAAGGGGTAGAAAGCCCTAGGTCCTCAAGTGGTTAAGGTTAGGCATCAGACACAGACAGGTAGATTGTGCGGAGAAATGGGGTTAGGCATCAGGTACAGTGTGTGTGTGTGTGTGTGTGTGTGTGTGTGTGTGTGTGTGTGTGTGTGTGTGTGTGTGTGTCATCACAATTTGAAGATTTGCACACAAGAAAGATATGGCTTTGGGCTGGGGATGCCGTGAAATGGGCCTCTAGTTTGTGTTGTCCCCCCAGGCCAAAAGGCCCCAGTCCTCCCCTGCACTAAAGGTAGTTATATGCAATGAGGTGGGTTCACTCAACACAACAGCTAGCTATATGCAGTGAGGTGGGTTCACTGAACACTAAAGGTAGTTAGATGCAGTGAGTTGGGTTCACTTAACACTAAAGGTAGTTAGATGCAGTGAGGTGGGTTCACTGAACACTAAAGGTAGTTAGATGCAGTGAGGTGGGTTCACCAAGCACTAAAGGTAATCAGATGCAGTGAGGTGGGTTCACTGAACACTAAAGGTAGTCAGATGCAGTGAGGTGGGTTCACTGAACACTAAAAGTAGTTAGATGCAGTGAGGTGGGTTCACTCAACACAACAGCTAGCTATATGCAGTGAGGTGGGTTCACTGAACACTAAAGGTAGTTAGATGCAGTGAGGTGGGTTCACTGAACACTAAAGGTAGTTAGATGCAGTGAGGTGGGTTCACTCAACACAACAGCTAGCTATATGCAGTGATGTGGGTTCACTGAACACTAAAGGTAGTTAGATGCAGTGAGGTGGGTTCACTCAACACAAAATGTAGTTAGATGCAGTGAGGTGGGTTCACTCAACACAACAGCTTGCAAAATGCAGTGAGGTGGATTCACTGAACACTAGAGGTAGTTAGATGCAGTGAGGTGTTTTCCCTGAACACTAAAGGTAGTTAGATGCAGTGAGGTGGGTTCACTCAACACTAAAGGTAGTTAGATGCAGTGAGGTGGGTTCACCGAACACTAAAGGTAGTCAGATGCAGTGGGTTGGGTTCACTCAACACAACAGCTAGCTACAGTGGCTTGCAAAAGTATTCAGCCCCTTGAAATTTTCCACATTTTGTCACATAACTGCCACAAACATGAATCAATTTTATTGGAATTCCACATGAAAGATTGATACAAAGTGGTGTACACGTGAGAAGTGGAACGAAAATCATACATGATTCCAAACATTTTTTACAAATAAATAACTGCAAAGTGGGGTGTGCGTAATTATTCGACCCCTTTTGGTCTGAGTGCAGCCAGCTGCCCATAGACATTGCCTGATAAGTGCTAATGACTAAATAGAGTGCACCTGTGTGTAATCTAATGTCAGTACAAATACAGCTGCTTTGTGGCTCCCTCAGAGGTTGTCTAAGAGAATATTGGGAACAATAACACCATGAAGTCCAAAGAACACACCAGACAGGTCAGGCATAACGTTTTTGAGAAATTTAATGCAGGCCTAGGCTACAAAAAGGTTTCCAAAACCTTGAACATCCCACGGAGCATTGTTCAAGCGATCATTCAGAAATGGAAGGGGTATGGCACAACTGTAAACCTACCAAGACAAGGCCGTCCACCTAAATTTACAGGCCGAACAAGGAGAGCGCTGATCAGAAATGCAGTCAAGAGACCCATGGTGACTCAGGACTAGCTACAGAGATCTACATCTCAGGTGGGGGAATCTGTCCATACGACAACTATTAGTCGTGTACTGCACAAAGTTGGCCTTTATGGAAGAGTGGCAAGAAGAAAGCCATTGTTAACAGAAAAGCATAAGAAGTCCCATTTGCAGTTTGCCACAAGCCATTTGGGAGACACAGCAAACATGTTGAAGAAGGTTCTCTGGTCAGATGAGACCAAAATGGAATGTTTTGGCCAAAATGAAAAACGCTATGTGTGAGGGAACATTAACACTGCACATCTCTCTGAACACACCATCCCCACTGTCAAATATGGTGGTGGCAGCATCATGCTCTGGGGGTGCTTATCTTCAGCAGGGACAGGGAAGCTGGTCAGAGTTGATAGGAAGATGGATGGAGCCATATACAGGGCAATCTTGGAATAAAACCTCTTGGAGTCTGCAAAAGACTTGAGACTGGGGTGGGGGTTCACCTTCCAGCAAGACAATGACCCTAAACATAAATCCAGGGCAACAATGGAATGGTTTAAAACAAAACATATTTGTGTGTTAGAATGGCCCAGTCAAAATCCAGATCTTAATCCAATCGAGAATCTGTGGCAAGATCTTAAAACTGCTGTTCACAAATGCTGTCCATCTAATTTGACTGAGATGGAGCTGTTTTGCAAAGAAGAAAGGGAAAGGATTTCAGTCTCTAGATGTGCAAAGCTGGTAGAGACATACCCTAAAAGACTGGCAGCTGTAATTGCAGCAAAAGGTGGTTCTACAAAGTATTGACTCAGGGGGCCAAATAATTACGCACACCCCACTTTGCAGTCATTGATTTGTAAAAAAATGTTTGGAATAATGTATGATTTTCATTCCACTTCTCACGTGTACACCACCTTGTATTGGTCTTTCACGTGGAATTCCAATACAATTGATTCATGTTTGTGGCAGTAATGTGACAAAATGTGGAAAACTTCAAGGGGGCCGAATACTTTTGCAAGCCGCTGTATATGCAGTGAGGTGGGTTCACTGAACACTAAAGGTAGTTAGATGCAGTGAGGTGGGTTCTCTCAAAACAAAAGGTAGTTAGATGCAGTGAGGTGGGTTCACTCAACACAACAGCTAGCTATATGCAGTGTGATGGCTTCACTGAACACTAAAGGTAGTTAGATGCAGTGAGGTGGGTTCACTGAACACAACAGCTAGCTAGATGCAGTGAGGTGGGTTCACTGAACACTAAAGGTAGTTAGATGCAGTGAGGTGGGTTCACTGAACACAAAAGGTAGTTAGATGCAGTGAGGTGAATTCACTCAACACAACAGCTAGCTATATGCAGTGAGGTGGGTTCACTGAACACTAAAGGTAGTTTGATGCAGTGAGGTGGGTTCACTGAACACTAAAGGTAGTTAGATGCAGTGAGGTGGGTTCACTCAACACAAATGTAGGTATATGCAGTGATGAGGTGGGTTAACTAAACACAACAGGTACTAGTAGGTATATGCAGTACTGGGTAGTACAATATGCAGCTCCCTGTCATGCACACAGGTAGTCACTGAATGTGCTGCTGCTGGCTGGGCTGCTGGCAGTGGCACACACACAGTATGAATTAGCAATGCTGTCTATGCAACACAAGTGTCAGTTTGACACACAGAAAAAAAACTAAAACAAAATGATCACAAGAACAGGATTAGCTCTGAAAAGAGCTGTTGAATGAGGGGTGCTATTAAAGCAATAAGATTCAGCCAGGAGCAAGCTAACAAGCCAAGAGCCTAACTAATCTTTCCCTTGGAGAAAAAATCTGCAGCAGCTCACACTAGTCTGCCTATTTTCAGGCACACGAGTGAGTGTAATGGCCGGTGAGCCTGCCTTATATAAGGGGGGTGGGGCTCCAGGGCTGAGTGTAGCCGAATTGGCTACAATGTGCCTGCTGACTGTGATGTAGAGGGTCAAAGTTGACCCTCATAGTGCATTATGGGGTGAATCGAACTTCCGAGAAAGTTCGTCTTCACCGGCGAAGGCGAACCACCCGAAGTTCGCCTGGAACCGTTCGCCGGCGAACCGTTTGGGTCATCTCTAGTGGCCATAAAATTTTTTGCCAAAAACTTATCCAGCCATATTACTTTACTCTGTCCACAATGAAGCAACAACCTTATCATCTTGGGTGTGCCAACACACTAATATAGGTCATTGCTTCATTTAAATACGCAAGCCCCTTCACCACGACAAGGTAACTATCATGAGGAGGAATTGACATGTACATGCCTTTTTGTTTTGTTTTTGCAGCCACTGTGCAGCACAAGAGGCCAAGACTAAAAAAAATAAAAACCCAAAATTAGCATGTACAGGTAGTCCCTGGGCTATGAATGCCCGACTTATGAATGACCCACGGATACGAACACCCGCAGACCCACCATGTTGACTTCACACAGCCCAGGGACTACCTCTTGTGTCCCCTTTCCTAATGCAGAGTATGCGCAGCATAAGCGACTTTCACCTCTTCCATGGCGGCTGCGGGCCAATCAGCGACGTCCTCTCTCCCCTCAATGCTCTTCCCAGCGGCTTCCCTAGCGTCACGTAATGATGAAATAAAAAAGAGCCCCCGTGACTCCTTCTGATTGCGTCATTACACAATGCTACTAGTGAAGCCACTGGAAAGAATGGTGAAGGGAGAGAGGATGTCGCTGATTGGCCCGGAGCCGCCATGGATGAGGTGAGAGTCGCTTCTGCTGCGCATACTCTGCACTAAGATGCACGAGAGGCACAAGGAGACACAGAGGGGGCAGAGATGACACAGAGGGGGACAATGTAAGCACAGGGAATAAAGAAGGCACAGCATTCCGACTTAAGGACAGATTCAGGTTAAGAACAAGCCTACAGTCCCTATCTCGTTCGTTAACCCGGGGACTACCTGAAAAAAATAGGTTTGGACCCTAGTTGGTGGTGGTGGAGAAGGACAGCTCTGTGGGTAGTCATGTGACATGCAGAGAGGAAAAACAGGTTAGTAGGGACTGAATCACAAGTCTTCCGTGACCTAGGCGACGTCTCTTGTCAGTGACAATCCCTCCTGCTGCGCTGAAATTTATTTCTGACAAGACACTGGAGGCTAGGCAAGCCTAAATTCCATGGCAAATTGTGACAGCTCTGGCCACACGTCAATCCTGCACACCCAGTAGTCCAGGGGTTCATTGCTCCTCAGAGTGACAATATCAGCAGTTAATGGCAAGTAGTCCACTAGACCACTACCTGTCGGTCGAGGCATTTTCATAGGGTGGATCCCGAAGGGTTGTGTTGATGCATTGAACTAAAAAAAGTGTGCATGTCCGACGTCACCAACACATCCATGAAGCATCTTTCCTTGCTAGCATGACTGTGGGAGGAGGATTACTTGCACCTCTTCCCCTGTTATATTGCCATCCTGCTGTGACATCACCCTTAAACGCATTGTACAGCAAATTTTGCAGGCTGTTTTGCAAATGCTGCATCCTTTCTGACTTGTAGTAAGTTGGTAACATTTCCACCACTTTGTGTTTATACAGAGGGTCTACCATTATTGCCGCTCAGTACAGGTCCTACTCCTTAAAGTGAATGGGAACCGCATTTAAAAAAATGAGACAGATACTTACCCAAGGAGAGGGAAGGCTCTGGGTCCTATAGAGTCTTCCCGCTCCCCTCCTGGTCCCCTCGTTCCAGTGCTGGCTCGCCCCCGGTAGCAGTATTTGACTAATTTAGTCAAATACTGCGTTACCCAGCCAAAGGAGGCTTCAGAAGTCTTCAGGGAGCCCGAGTGCTCGTGAAGAAGGGCGGCCCTGTACTGCATCTGCGCAAGCACGCTCTCTTGCACGCTCACACCTGTGCAGTATGGAGCCACACGTCTTTGGGAGGACATGGCTCCTGAAGACTTCCAAATACCCTTTCGATGGGGAATTAAAACAGGGGGCGGGGGGAGCCAGCACAGGATAGAGAGCACCGAGACCGAAGGCTCTATATGACCCAGAGCCTTCCCTCTCCTTAGGTAAGTATTTGCTTCATTTTTTTAAATGTGGTTCCCATTCACTTTAAGCCTTTTTTACAGTGGGATGCGAAAATTTTGGCAACCTTGAAAATCTTCATGATTTTCCTGTGTAAATCGATAGTTGTTATGATAAAAAGTGTCAGTTAAATATATCCTACTAGCGTGCTAAGTAGTTTGCACGTCCAAAGCTCTTAGTGATCATGTGCAAAGTTTAGCTCTGTTAAATTTAAAAACAATAATGGTGCACAAGCCAGCCTGGGGCCCCAGGAACTCTCACTGCCCGGGGCCCCAGAACCAGCATGCAACACCATATGTGAGCACAGCCAAGCCCTGGATCTGCCACACCCAGGAGCTTGTCCCCAACTGCTCTGAGACTTACCAAACACACAGGAGATACTCACTTCCCAAACAGTTCTCTGCTGCTTATATAAAGCCTGCAGGCTGCTTGTAAGCCAATCAAGAAGTGCACACACACACATTACACCTAGTCTGCAGTGATTAATTCAAACAGAAGCTGAGCAAATTCAGCTAGTCGTTGGAGAGGGTTTCAGTTGCATATAGACAATGGCTATATGGCCAGCAGGGGGCACCAGCGTGCAGGATATTCCCTCTCATCTGCCCCCCTCCTAACTAAACTGCATGGGAATCTACAATAAAATGTAAAAACAATAATGAAGCACAAGCCAGCCTGGGGCCCCAGGAACTCTCACTGCCCGGGGCCCCAGAACCAGCATGCAACACCATATGTGAGCGCAGCCAAGCCCTGGATCTGCCACACCCAGGAGCTTGTCCCCAACTGCTCTGAGACTTACCAATACCAAAGTTTAGCGCTGCACGGTGCGCAGATAACGTCACGCGGTGCGCCGATAACGTCACACTGGTGCATGTGAAAGGTCGCACCGTTCGCGTACAAAATACCTGTTCAAGCTATTTAGAGTAGTGTAATATATTATATTACTAGGTGATTGCCCGGCGTAGCCCGGTTAGGTCTTTCGCGGGTATTGGCTCTGCCCATTTTTCTAACCCTTAACACACAATTACTCAATCACCAAGTTTGTGAGCTTTGTGGACTTTGGCATCAATATTTTGCATTGAAATGAAACAAATCAGATTGCTTGTTTGTGACTCCATCCCCTTTGTCTTAGTTTAAACCCCGGCAGCCACCCAATGACAAACTATACCAGGTTTGAGGCTTGTGCCATTAACAGTGGAAGATAGGCAGCAATCACATATTGCATTTGAAAATCTATAGGTGAGTTTTGATTGGCTTTTGTAGGCTCCACCTACTTTTATGAATATTAATTCCAGTCACCCAGTGACCAACTGTGCAAAATTTGAGATCCCTACCATTAACAGTGTAAGAATGGCTGCAGTTTACATTTTTCCAGTGAATTTTGTATTTGTCTCCACCCACTGATGACCCGGCATTGCCCGGGTATGTATTTACTGGTGTTGGCTGTGCCCACTTTTTATAACCCCACCACACAATTACTCAATGACTAAGATTGTGAACTTTGCGGTCTTTGGCATCAATAATTTGCATTAAAATGAAGCAAATCAGATTGGCTGTCTGTGGCTCCACCCCCTTTTCTCAATTTAAACCCCAGTCACCCAATGACAGACTGTACCAAGTATGAGGCTTGTGCCATTAACAGTGCAAGAATGGCAGCAATTAAATATTCCCCTTCAAAATCATTGAGTGAATTTTGATTGGCTTTTGTAGGCTCCACACACTTTTCTGAATATGAACCCCAGTCACCCAGTAACCAACTGCACAACGTTTGAGAACCCTGCCATTAACAGTGTAAGAATGGCGGCAGTTTACATTTTCCCAGTAAAATTTGTAGATGTCTCCGCCCACTTATGACCGCGCGTTGCCCGCACAATTAATCAATTATTTAATTACCAAGTTTGTGAGCTTGGGGTGAAAATCAATAGGTACATTTTGATTGACTTTTATAGGCTCCACCCTGTTTTGTGAATATTAATCCCAGACAACCCGTGACCAACTGTGCAAAGTTTGAGAACCCTACCATTAACAGTGTAAGAATGGCTGCAGTTTACATTTTCCCAGTCAAATTTGTATTTTCCCTACACACACTGTTGACCCAGCATTGCTTGGCTATGTATCTGGCTGGTGTACGCTGCATCCACTTTTTCTAACCCTAAGGCTAATTTCACACCAGGACGTTGCGTTAGAGGGGGCGTTAAGGTCGCATAACGTCCCCCTAACGCAACGCCTGGTGGTGCTGGATCTGGACGTCAGAGTGAGCCGCGTTGTGCAGCTCACTCTGGCATCAGTGATGCCGTGATGCGCACTCTTGTGGTCACGTGGTCCCGCCGGCCAATCGCCGCACAGAGCGGCCGCTCCAGGAAGTAAACACTGCACGTCACGACGTGCAGTGAATATTAATTAGCCATGTGCCTGGCCGCTCGCCGCTCCTCCCCAACATTACAGCGCATGTGCAAGCAGTCTAACACGGCTCAGCCGCGTATAAAGTACTGCATGCAGTACGTTGGCTTGTGACGCAGCGTGGGCACTGTGAACAGCCCATTGATTTTTCATTACTGTGCGGTGGGCTGCGTTACAGGCTGCTCTAACGTGCGCCTGTAACGTCCCACTGTGAAACCAGCCTAACACACAATTATTCAATTACTCAATGACCGAGTTTATGAGCTTTCCGGTCTTTGGCATCAATAATTTCAATTTGCATTGAAGTTCAAGAAATCTAATTGGCTGTTTGTGGCCCCACCCCCTTTTCTATATTTGAACCCCAGTCACCCAATGATCAACTGTACCAGGTTTGAGGCTTGTGCCATTAATAGTGCAAGAATGGAAGCAATTAAATATTTCCCCTTGAAAATCAACAGGTGAAGTTTGATTGGCTTGTGTAGGCTCCACCCACTTTTCTGAATATTTATCCTAGTCACCCAGTGACCAACTGTGCAAAGTTTGAGAACCCTATCATTAACAGTGTAAAAATGGCAGCAGTTTACATTTTCCCAGTGAAATTTGTATTTGTCTCCACCCACTTTTTTGGTTATGGAAATAAAAAGTATCCTACATATTATTCTAAGTAATGTACTATGTGTGTGCCAAATCTCATTCAATTCCGTTCAGCCATTTTTGCGTGATCGAGTAACAAACATCCAAACATCCGAACTTTCCTCATTTATAATATTGATAGGATAGGAAACAAACACAGTGCTATTTGAGAAGTAAAATTAAGTTTACAGTATTTACAGAAAGTGTGCAATAATTATTTAAACAAAATTAGGCAGGTGCATAAATTTGGGCACCACAAAAAAGAAATGCAATCAATATTTAGTAGATCCTCCTTTTGCAGAAATGACAGCCTCTAAATGCTTCCTGTAAGTTCCAATGAGAGTCTGGATTTTGGTTGAAGGCATTTTGGACCATTCTTCTTTACAAAACATCTCTAGTTCATTCAGGTTTGATGGCTTCCAAGCACGGAAAGCTCTCTTTAATTCACACCACAGATTTTCAATTATATTCAGGTCTGGGGACTGAGATGGCCATTCGAGAACATTGTACTTGTTCCTCTGCATGGATGCCTTTGTAAATTTTGAGCAGTGTTTAGGGTTGTTGTCTTGTTGAAAGATCCAGCCCCGGCGCAGCTTCAGCTTTGTCATTGATTCCTGGACATTGGTCTCCAGAAAGCTGATACTGAGTGGAATCCATGCTTTCCTCAACTTTCACAAGATTCCCAGTCCCTGTACAGGCCACACTACCCCACAGCATGATGGAACCACCACCATACTTTACTGTAGGTAGCAGGTGTTTTTCTATGCTGTGTTGTTTTATCTCCATGCATAACGCCCCTTGGTATGCCCAAATAACTCAGCACCTTATTCCCGAATGAAGCTGGATTGTCCAAATGTGCTTTAGCATGCCTCAAGTGGCTCTGTTTGTGCTGTGGGCAGAGAAAAGTCTTTGTCTGCATCACTCTAGCATACAGCAACTCCTTGTGTAAAGTGTGCCCAATGGTTGAACAATGCACAGTGACTATCTGCAGCAAGATGATGTTGTAGGTCTTTGGTGGTGGTCTGCTGGTTAACTCTGACTGTTCTCACCATCTGTTGCTTCTTTTTATCCGAGATTTTTCTTGATCTGCCACTTCGAGCCTTAACTTGAACTCAGCCTTTGGTCTTCCATTTCCTCAATATGTTCCTAACTGTGGAAACAGACAGCTGAAATCTCTGATACAGCTTTATGTATCCATCCTCTAAACCATGATGGTGATCAATCTTTGTCTTCAGGTCATTTGAGAGTTGTTTTGAGACCCCAATGCTGTTACTCTGAAGAGAAAATTAAAAAAGGAGGGAAACTTACAAATGACCCTCTTAAAGAGAACCTGTACTGAGTAAAAATATTTAAAATAAACACATGAGGTAACTTCAAATGAACATTGCATAGTTACCTTGCCATCAGTTCCTCTCAGAAGCTCACCATTTTCTTCTGACAATAATCCCTTCCAGTTCTGACAATATTTTGTCAGATCTGAAATATATCAGTTGCTGTCAGTAAAATATCAGTTGCTGTCAGTTATAGCTGAGAGGAAAACTGATGTACCAGGTAATGTCCATGTTTCCCTATGGCTCAAGTGGGCGATGTTACAGTTTAACTGTGTGCTGACCAGGACGCTGTTATGGGGTAATGGTCATTTTCAAAATGGAGGATGGAAAATTCCCTTGATCACAGTGAACAAATAGGACGCGGGAGAGGAGAAAGACACTGAGGAGTAGACTACATGGAAGGTAAGTATGACTTGTGTATGCTTATTTTGACTTTTAATTTTCAGTTCAGGTTTTCTTTAAATACTCTATCATAATTGGATTCACCTGTGTATGGAGGTCAGGGGTCACTGAGCTTACCAAGCCAATTAGAGTTCCAATAATTAGTTCTAAAGGTTTTGGAATCAATAAATTTATGCACCTGCCTTATTTTATTTAAGCAATTATTGCACACTTTCTGTAAATGCAATAAACTTAATTTCACTTCTCAAATATGCGTGTCTCCCTCATGATATATTTAACTGAAATTTTTTATTGAAACAACCAACGATTTATACAGGAATATTATGATGATTAACAAGGTTGCCCAAACTTTTACATCCCACTGTATATAATGGGAGCCCTTCAGCAGGAAGGACAGCATGAAAGACCCTATTTTGACAAGGTTGGCTGTCGAGGGAGCCATCTCTGATTCTTGTCCTTATTGTTGTCATCGGAGGTCTTCTTCTCCACCCCCCAGCCATGTACAATACCAAGGGACCCCAAAGGTGATGAGAAGCCCCCCTGGGATGCCTGCTCTGGTTTGTCTTCCACCTTTAGAAAGCCACCTTCCTCCTCTGACTCCTCTACTTCAGAGTCCTTTGGTCACACTGATCTACAACCTTATCCAGCACTCTTCGCAGGGCACACTCCAGGAAGAAAACGTATGGTATGAGCAGTATATTAAAATACTAATGTGCTCTCCACAGACATCAGAATCTAGAAAGGAGACACAAGGCTTCCATAGCGTAATACTTCAACTTCAGATAGTCTGCAGCAGATACTGCATAAAATGCATAAAATGGTATGAGGTCGCTAATGGTGCCTTTGGTGCGACTGACAAGGTTTGTTACCTCCTCAAAAGGATGCATGAGTCTAAAGCATCGCTCATGAGCAGCCAATAACATGGCAAAAAATTCCCCAGCTCTGCTATGCTATGAGGGGTATTTTGCATGCAAGGTACTGTACACCACTATAGCAGCAATGTGCACACCTGTGTCTGTCCAACAGCTAAAGTCAGTGCTCTAAGGACAGTCAGACAGACAGAACTGCAATGTAACAACAGGAATAGAGAGGTAAAAAAATGGACTGTTGACAATGGCAATAACGTGTTTGAACTTGTATTTCTGTGTCTGATTCCAGCCCCCAGTATCTCTATGCAATGACCCCTGCTTGCCTGGGAGCAGAAAAATGTCTGGATCTTCCCTTCACATTTGCTGCTATGAGTGTGTCCCATGTCCTGATGGCCACATCTCCAACACAACTGGTACACTTTCTTTTCTTACCTGAGTTATGCAACTGTTATTGTTGTAGCCAGTGGAGGGGTTCCGATTCAGCTGTGTTTATTTGTGTAATTACACCAGTAATGTGTATGTAAGAAACCACCCAAATCCCATAAACATTGTGATACTATGTAAAATGCAAAGCAAAACAGAATTTTTTAAACATTTGTATTTCATTGAACTTAGAGATAATCTGTATTGTTAAAATTGCACAAAAGTAAACATACCAGTGCGTTAGGGGACCTCTCCTATTCCCCTCTGTCACAATTTTGACGCTCCCTGCCGCATTAAAAGTAGTCAAAAACTGTTTTAAAAAGTTTGTTTATAAACAAACAAAATGGCCACCAAAACAGGATGTAGGTTGATGTACAATATGTCCAAACATAGAAAATACATCCATACACAAGCAGGCTGTATACAGCCTTCCTTTTGAATCTCAAGAGATCATTTGTGTGTTTACCTTCTTTCCCCCTGCAGCTCTCATCCACTGAATAGTGACAGGCTGCAGACAGCCCTGCCCCTGTCTGTGATTCCTCAGTATGTGTCAGCCCAGCTCGTTTCACAGCCTAACAGAGAAGGATTTTTATCCAGCTCTCTTTCACTGATATCAGATAGCAGAGAAGCTGCTGGCTTATGTAAATAACACACACACTGGAGTGTGCATAGAGGGGCCTGGAGAGGGGTGTGCATAACAGATCAGCACGGAAGAGTTGGCAGCCTTCCAGACACAGGGCAGAAACAGTGATAGTAGAAAGTGCTGCAGTAAGCCAGAGCACATTAGAATAGGTTTAGGAACTTGTAGGATGGTAGAAAAAAGGATGACATTTTTGTTACAGAGTCTCTTTAATGCAAAGGCAACATGCAAAATTGTTTAAGAAATTGTGCTCATTTTCAGTTTGATACTGTCAACATGTTTCACAAAAGCAGGGACAGCAACTGAGGCATTGTCCTGGGCTAGTAACAGAGCAGATGTGACAATATCACTCTGTACAAGTTTGGGAACTGAATGAGGAGACCAGTAACTGCTGTTTTTAAAGTAAAAAGTTGTCCCATTGTTTTCTTTTTCAAATATTCTTTTTTGAAACACATACGCTAATTATCAATTTGATGCTAGTGATATAGTTTACAAAACTCAATGTCCAGGGGACCCAGAAGACTGTAAAGTTGCACACTGCTAAAAAATACACAAGTAACTAAATATAACTATAAAGAAAAAAAAATGTAGTGGAGCAGCCAACAGATAATTTTATTATTTGTCAACAGAGTAATAATATGACTGAGTATAAAAAGAGCATCCCTGGAATCTGCATGTCTAAGAAGCATATATATGGGGGGGGGGGGGGGCATTTTTAGGAAAACAATTGTTTATTTAGGAAAAGTTTTGCACTAAATAAACAATTGTTTGTATTTTCACTGTCAAAATAAAGATTTATTACACTTTCACCATTTTTTGTCATATTATGGAAATACATTTTCCAAAATATTTTCTCAAAATCAAATATACCATTTCTATGTGAACATGACTGCTGTAGAAGCACAATATATATGTACTCCAATTAGTCAGTCGTTTGTTATTTTTCATATATATTCTTGATTGTTGATTTCTCATCTACCGACCTTTTTCTAGTTCCAGACTTCGCTTTAGCTTCATCCTTCTGTACGATGGCCATCTGATTCCTGTTATTGACTCTACCTGACTTAGACTTCACCTCTGGGATATCCCTACAAACTGACTGCCATCTGATACATGTGTATGACCCTACTTGAATTTGACGCTGATTTTGCTTAACAATTTTGTACCTCGACTTTGTAAAACTTGTGCACAAGTTCTGACCAGACTGGTATACTCATTGTACAATTACTGTGTATTTATCTGTACGTTATCTGTACGGTATCTCGTCATGCACCAGCGTGATATTATCAAGGCCCCTAACAAACATCATGGAGGCAATGCAGGAACAGATTCAGACACTTGTTGGTGCGGTGAACCACCTCACTAAGCATCTGTATAACCAGCATACTCAGGTTACGCAGCTATCAACTGCTATCGCTCAGATTAACATACCTGGCAATGTTCCGCAAACACCTCCACCGGCTCTCATTCCACCTATCATAGAGCCAAGAATGCCTTTGCCCGAAAGGTTTTCAGGTTCACGTGTTGATTTCAGTAATTTTTGTAAAAGATGTATGTCATATTTTGAGGTTAGACCTAGATCGTCAGGCACTGAGTCACAAAGGATTAATCTGATTAAAACTTTGCTATAAGGTGATTCTCAAACATGAGCCTATGGCCTACCCTCTGAGCACGAGGCGCTCACCTCCGTAGAAAGTTTTTTTCAATGAGATGGCTACAATTTACGCAGATCCCGATGTTTCAGCTACTGCAGCTCACAAACTAAGGGATCTCCGACAGGGAAGACACATGGCGGAGTATGCCGCAGAATTCCGAAAATGGGCAGTTTCGGTCAAATAGTGTGGGGCAGCACTCCTTGATCAATTTCTTTTTGGGTTGTCTGATTCGGTGAATGATGCTCTCATTAGTCATCCTGAACCTAAAACTCTTGAAGAAGCTATTTCCCTGGCCATCCGTGCTGATAGACGTATCAGACACCATTGGCAGGGAAAAGCTTACTCCTCCACTGGTTATTTTAGTACCAATGTTAGCTCTTCCTCCACTTCAGGTGAAGAGCCTATGCAGTAAGGCCATTCTAAACTATCTGCAGCTGAGAAAAATAGAAGAAAGACTGAAGGTTTATGTATGTATTGTGGAGGCAAGGGTCATTTTGCTCAAACCTGTAATGTCAAAAAGTTGCCGGAAAACTCCAAACGCCAATGTGAAGCTGGGGAACTTCACGTGAGCAAGCAATCGCTTCCCCTTCAGAAAAAAAAATATATATTATTACCAGCTACGCTCATTTGGAAAGGAAAGTCTATTCACTCACAAGCCTTCATAGACTCAGAGGCCGCTGGTAATTTTATTAATGTTACTTTAGCCTCAGATCTTGGTATTCCAGCTACATCACTGTCAAGTAAAATGTATGTTACTGCTATTGATGATACACCTTTACAGCAGAAACAACCCGAGTCCATTACTCCTGAAGTGACATTACAGGTGGGGGCTATGCATGTAGAAAAAAAACAGTTTTATGTGTTCAAAATGCCTTCTACCCCGATGATTTTGGGGTTACTGTGGTTGTAAAATCACAATCCTTGCATTGATTGGCCTTCTGGTCAGTTGATTAGTTGGTCATCCCAATGTAGCCTTTGCTAAACCTTCCTGGCGGTAAGTCCGAGCTGACCTCGGGCTATGCCGCGCAGGAGGATTGCTCAGGCCCTGCTGGGCTGATTTTCGTAATATTTTTCTGTTGCACGCAGCTAGCACTTTGCTAGCTGCGTGAACTCACCGATTACCACCGCTCCCCGCTGATTTGCCGCCACTCACCATGTTAGAGGGCGTCCCCCCCAGACCCCTGCGCAGCCTGGCAAATCAGTGCCAGGCAGCGCTCAGGGGTGGATCAAGACTTCCTCTGATGTCACAACGTCCATGACTTTGGTGACGCCATGGCGACGGGGGAAGCCCTAATGGAAATCCCGTCCAGAACGGGATTTGCTGACGGGCCTGATCGCCGGAGGTGATCGGAGGGGGTGGAGGGATGCTGCTGCTCAGCGGCTGTCATGTAGCTAGCGCTAGGCTAGCTACATGATTTAAAAAAGAAAAACATAAAAAAAATTGTTGTGCTGCCCCTGGCGATTTTAATTTACTGCCAGGGCGGTTAAAGGGCATACCTCTTATGTCTGTAGGTATGGAACAGGCTAAAATTTCAATACCTTATCAAGAGTTCTCTGACGTGTTTTCTGCTCGTTCTGCGGATAAATTACCGCCACATAGGTTATATGATTGTCCTATAGATTTGTTATCTGGCACCATGCCCCCTAGTGGTCACTTGTGTAATTTGACTGGTCCAGAAAATAATTCTATGAAAGAGTATATAAAAGACAACCTGGAGAAAGGTTTCATTCGACCTTCCGCCTCTCCAGCAGGGGCAGGGTTTTTCTTTGTAGAAAAAAAATAGATGGGGGTTTGCGCCCTTGCATTGACTATTGAGGGCTGAACAAAATAACTGTGAAGACTCGTTACCCCTTGCCCCTGATTGATCTTTTTGCTCAAGTTTCAGGAGCAAAAACCTTCACCAAACTGTACTTGAGGGGAGCATACCACCTGATAAGAATGCGACAAGGTGAGTAGGTGCAAATGGAAGACAGCGTTTAACACACAAGACGGCCATTATGAATACTTAGTAATGCCATTTGGTCTTTGTAATACTCCTGCCGTCTTCCATCACTTTATTAATGATCTATTCAGAGATGTATTGTGAACATTTGTGGTTGTCTATTTAGATGACATTTTGATTTACTCCAGTAATCTGACTGAGCACCGTAGTCATGTGAAACATGTACTACAGATTTTGAGAGAAAATTATTTGTATGCAAAACTGGAAAAATGTCTGTTTGAGGTCAGTCAAGTGCCTTTTCTGGGTTTTATAATCTCTGATGCCGTTCTTTCTATAGACCAACACAAACTATAAGCAGTATTAGAATGGCCGCAACTCAAGGGACTAAAAGCAATCCAAAGGTTCTTGGGTTCTGCCAACTATTATCGCAAATTTATTAGGGATTTCTTAGCTCTTGCAGCCCCTATTACTGATCTGACAAAAAAGGATGCAGATCCTGTTCATTGGTCTCCACAAGCTTATAAAGCATTTTCTGTCCTCAAATCAGCATTCTGTTCTGCGCCAATTCTCACTCACCCTGACATATCTTTGCCATTTTTTATTGAGGTGGATGCCTCTGAGGTTGGAGTCGGGCAGTTTTATCACAGTTTTCTGGTAAACCTAAGCGTCTCCACCCGTGTGCTTTCTTTTCAAACGAATTCTCACCAGCAGAATGCAACTATGATATTGGCAACAGGGAATTACTTTATTATCAGTATACACTGATCATAAAAACTTAGAGTATGTGGAAAAGGCTAAAAGACTCAATCCCAGGCAGGCACGCTGGGCAATGTTCTTTACTCGTTTCAATTTCATACTAACATATAAACCAGGGTCAAAAACCGTGAAAGCTGACGCTCTATCCAGAAGCTTTAAAACAGAAGTGTATCCACCAGTGTCTCCAGAAACCATTCTCCCATCCCAATGTGTGTTGGCAGCGCTCAACACTCAAGAGTTACCAGATTTGAGTGTCAAATTGCAACCTTTCCAGCTGGAGTGTCCAGCTGGTAAACCTCTGGTGTGTACTACGCACCTTTGCACCTCCGTCTTCAGACTCTACAGCTATTCCATGCATCTAAGTTAGCAGGACACCTGGGCAAGACAAAGACCATGGAGCTTTTGTCTCACCATAAATGGTGGCCGTCATTGGTGAAAGATTGTAAAACTTTTGTGGCAGCTTGCGCCACCTGTGCCAGAAGTAAGGCTTCTTGGGCTGCCCCCCAAGGTTATCTGGTGTCTCTCCCTGTACCTCCTAAGCCTTGGACTCACATAGCCATGGATTTTATTGTGGATCTACCTCCGTCAGGGGAAAGACGGTTATATGGGTAGTTATCGATCGATTCAGCAAGATGGCACACTTCATTCCTTTGACTGGCTTGCCATCTGCCAAAGAGTTGGCAAAATTATTTATCAGTAACTAGCTGATTGCCCGGCGTTGGCCGGTATGTATTTGGCTGGTGTTGGCTCCGCCTACTTTTTCTAACCCTAACACACAATTACTCAATGACCAATTTTGTGAGCTTTGCGGTCTTTGGTATCAATAATGTGCATTGAAATGAAACAAATCTGATTGGCTGTGTGTGGCTCCACCCCCTTTTCTGAATTTTAACCCCAGTCACCCAATAACCAACTGTACCAGGTTTGAGGCCTGTGCCATTAACAGTTCAAGAATAGTAGCAATTAAATATTCCCCTTGAAAAGCAACAGGTGAAGTGTGATTCACTTTTTTAGGCTCCACCCACTTTTCTGAATATTAATCCCAGTCACCCAGTGACCAACTGTGCAAAGTTTAAAACCCTGCCATTAACAGTGTAAGAATGGCTGCAGTTTACATTTTCCCAGTGAAATTTGTATTTGTCTCCACCCACTGATGAACCGGCATTGCCCGGGTATGTATTTGACTGGTGTTAGCTCCGCCCACTTTCTAACCCTAACACACAAACACTCAAGGACCAAGTTTGTGAGCTTTGGGGTCCTTGGCATCAATAATCTGTATATTCCCATAGAAATTAAACAAATCAGATAGGCTGTTTGTGGCTCCACCCCTCTCCAGCATTTGAACCCCAGTCACCCAGTGACCAACTGTAGCAGGTTTGAGGCATCTGCTATTAACAGTGTAAAAATGGCAGCAATTTAAATATTCCACTTGAAAATCAACAGGTGAATTTTGATTGGCTATTATAGGCTCCACCCAGTTCCCTGAATATTAATCTCAGTCACTCAGTGACCATCTGGGCAAAGTTTGGGAACCCTGAAATAAACAGTGGGCCCGTTCACACTGCACGCGTTTCCAGCCGCGTTTTGGAAATGCGTGCAGGTGGCCAAAACGCACGACATCAGACATTGCATAGAGTGCAATGTCTGATGTTCACACAGCATGCGTTCCGGACCTGTGCGGTCCGGGAACGCATGCTGCACGCAGATTTTACAAAAACGCGCGGCTGTCCCATTCACTTTTCAGTGATGGGATCAGCCACGCAACGCATACGAACGCGGACATGCGTGCGTTCGTACGCGTTGCGGTCCGCATGCGTTGCGGTCCGCATTTTGTAGTCTGAACGGGCCCTAAGAAGAGCTGCAGTTTACACTTTCCAAGTGAAATTTGTTTTTGGCTCTGCCCACTTTTTGTAACCTGGACATAAAGTCACTACTCAATGTCCAAGTTTGTGAGCTTTGGGGTCCTTGGCATCAATAATTTGTATTTTTCCCATGAAATGAAACAAATCTGATTCACTGTTTGTGGCTCTGTCCCCTTTTCTGAATTTGAGCCTCAGTGACCCAATGACCAACTGTACCAGGTTTGAGGCTTGTGCCATTAACAGTGCAAGAATGGCAGCAATTTTAATATTCTCCTTGAAAAGTGACATGTGAGTTTTGATTGGCATTTTTAGGCTCCACCCACTTTTCTGAATATTAATCCCAGTCACCCAGTAACCAGCTATGCTAAGTTTGAGAACCCTGCCATTGAAAGTGAAGAAGGGCTGCAGTTTACAATTTCCCAGAAAAATCTGTTTTTAACTCCACCCACTTTTTGTAACCTTGACACACAGTCCAATGACCAAGTTTGCGAGCTTTTGGGTTCCTGGCATCAAAATTGTGCTAATGGAAGCAGTTTATCCAGCAAAGAAATCTGGCTGTTTTTGGCTCCGCCCCTTTACTAAATTTGAACCCCAAACACTTAACGACCGACTGTAGCAGGTTTGAGGCCTCTGCTATTAGCAGCGTGAGAATGGCTGCAGTTTCAATATTCACCTGGAAAATCAATAGGTAAATTTTGATTGGCTCTTGTAGGCTCCACCTACTTTTCCGAACATTATTCCTAGTCACCCAGTGACCAACTGTGTGAAGTTTGAGAACCCTGCCATTAACAGTGTAAGAAAAGCTGCAGTTTACATTTCCCCATGTAAAAAGTTAGTTGTTTTTGGCTCCCACTATTTCTAATCTTGACAAACAGTCACTTAATGACCAAGTTTATGAGCTTTGGGGTCTTTGGCATCAATAAGTTGCATTTTACCACTGAAATTAAACAAATCTGATTGGCTGTTTTTGGCCCGCTCCCTTCAGAATTTAAACCCCAGTCTCCCAGTGACTGACTGTAGCAGATTTTAGACCTCTGTCATTAAGAGTGCATGAATGGCA
Organism: Hyperolius riggenbachi; assembly: GCF_040937935.1. Taxonomy (NCBI): domain Eukaryota; kingdom Metazoa; phylum Chordata; class Amphibia; order Anura; family Hyperoliidae; genus Hyperolius; species Hyperolius riggenbachi. The sequence goes on along the minus strand of NC_090646.1, from coordinate 36,733,545 downwards.
GCAATGTAAATATTCCCCTTGAAAATCAAAAGGTGAATTTCTATTGGCTGCTGTAGGCTCCACCCACTTTTCTGAATATCAGTCACCCAGTGGCCAGTTGTGTCACGTTTGAGAACCCTGCCAAAAACAGAATGGCTGAAATCAATCTAACAAATCTGATTGGCTGTTTGTGGCTCCACCCCTTTAGTGAATTTGGACCCTAGTCACCTAATGACTGACTGTATCAGGTTTGAGGCCTCTGTCACTAATAGTGAAAGAATGGTAGCAATGTGAATATTCCCCTTGAAAATCAATAGGTACATTTTGATTGGCTGTTATAGGCTCCACCCACATTTCTAAATATTCATCCCAGTCACCCAGTGGCCAATTGTGTAAAGTTTGGGAACCCTGCAATGTAAAAAATGAAGTTGTTGGCACAACCCACTTTGTCTGACCTTAACATACAGTCACTCAGTTATCAAGTTTATCAGCTTTGGGGTCCTTGGTATCAATAATTTGTATATTCCCATTGAAAAATAACCAAATATGGCTGTTTGTGGCTCGGCCCCCTTTCTGAATTTGGACCCTAGTCACCCAGTGACCAACTGTACCAGGTTTGAGGCATCTGCTTTAAACAGTATAATCGAATGGTAGCAGATGAAATATTCTCTTTGAAAATCAAAAGGTGAATTTTTATTGGCTGTTGTAGGCTCCACCCACCTTCCAAAATCTTAATCTGTCACCCAATGACCAACTGTGCAAAGTTTGAGAGCCCTGACATTAACGATGTAAGAATGGCTGCAGTTTATATTTTCCCAGTAAAAGTTGTTTTGGCTCCGCCCACTTTTTGTAACCTTGGCACACAGTCACTCAATGACCAAGTTTGTGAGCTATCAGGTTCCTGGAATCAAAAATGTGTGAATGGAAGCAGTTTATCCACCAAGGAAATCTGATTGACTGTATGTGCCCCGCCCCTTTAGTGAATTTGGACCCCAGTCACCCAATGACAGACTGTAGCAAGTTTGAAGCCTCTGCCATGAAAAGTGTAGCAGCAGTGTAAATATTCCCCTTGAAAATCAATAGGTGAATTTTGATTGGCTGTTGTAGGCTCCACCCATTTTCTTGAATCTTAATCACATTCACCCAGTGACCAAGTGTGGCAAGTTTGAGAACCATGCGATTAACAGTCTAAGAATGGCTGCAGTTTACATTTTCCCATTTAAAATAAACGGCTGAAATTTGATTGGCTGTTTTATGCTCCACCCATTTTTCCTGGATTTGTTACCTCTGTCACCAAGTGACCACCTGTGCCACGTGTGGGGACTGTGGCTTGATTACTGTGAGAATGGCAGCCTTTTACATTTTTTCCATTGACTTGAATGGGTGGAATCTGATTTGCTGTTTGTAGCTCCGCCCAGGTGTGCAGGGGGGCCGCGAGACCCCCAGAACATATCATCCCAGGTAGTAAGGGATCTGTGTACCAAGTTTCGTTCAAATCGGTCAAGCCGTTTTCGCGTGATCGCGGCACATACACACACACATACACACACACATACACACACACATACACACACACACATACATCCGATTTTATATATATAGATAGATGTCTTCAGATTACATGGAATACCAGAAAATATTGTATCTGACCGAGGGGTACAGTTTGTCTCCAAATTCTGGCGTGCTTTTAGTTCTTTATTGGGGTTCAAGCTGTCGTTTTCATCAGGTTACCACCCTAAAACCAATGGTCAAACAGAAAGGACCAATCAGACATTGGAGCAATTTCTGAGAAGCTTTGTGTCTGATTGCCAAGAGTCTTGGTTGGAGTATCTACCTTTTGCAGAATTTGCATTTAAAAATCTATCTAGTGCCTCTACCAAAATGTCTCCATTTTTCATTGTATTTGTTCAGAATCCTCGCTTTACCTGTTTCAATTCCTCATCACCCCCTTCTCCTGACTTGGAGGATTGGGGTGCTCAGGTAAAGCGAGTGTGGTCACAAGTGCAAACCAATTTACAACATGCAGTAGATCATCAAAAAACATATGCAGATGAGAGACGTTTGCCTGAATTTGAGTTTTCCCCTGGGGACTTGGTGTGGGTCTCCCCTCGAAATATTCCTCTGCGTCAACCATCTCATAAATTGGAACCTAGATACATTGGTCCTTACCCCATTGAGGAAAAAATTAATAATGTTGCATACCGTGTAAAATTACCTTCATCTATTAAAGGGGTTAAGTCATTTCATGTGTCACTCTTGAAACCTGCAGTTAATATACTCACCTCTACTGATCCTCCACCGCCTGTAGAAATAGATGGAGAAATTGAGTATGAAGTTAAGGAAATTCTTGATTCTCGTAAGGTCCATAACTCTTTGCAGTATCTGGTAGATTGGGAGGGATATAGTCCTGAGGAGAGATGTTGGGTTGCAGCTAATCAGGTTCATGCAGAACAGTTGGTGGAAGCATTTCATTCTGAAAATCCTGATAAACCCAGTAATGAATGTTCAGAGACCACTCCTGGGGGGGGGGGGGGGGTGTTAATGTAACAATCTTACCTTCCAGTGACAGGTCCTGCGGCGTCTACGGCAGCGGCGGGACTGCCGTGCTGGAGTCCTCTGTCGACATCCCCGGCATCCCTCCGGTGGTGTCTTCCGGCTTGCGTGCGACCCGAAGGTCGCATCGTGCAAGCGCGAGCCCTGCCGAGCCTTATAGGCTCAGGAGGAGGATTTAACAGGTGAGGCCATGTGTGACCTCACTAGGCAGAAGTGGCCACGGATTGTGGCATTTGTATATAAGGCCAGGAGCATCAATTGCTCACTGGCCTTGATACTAATCAGTTCGCTGGTTCTAGGTCTAGCTAGAAAGTCTCTCTGAGCTACATTAATATATTGTGTATATGCACAATATATATGTACTCCAGTTAGTCAGTCGTTTGTTATATTTCTTATATATTCTTGAATGTTTATTTCTTGTGTACCGACCTTTTGCTAGTTCCAGACTTTGCTTTAGCCTCATCCTTCTGTACGATAGCCATCTGATTCCTGTTACTGACTCTGCCTGACTTAGGCCCCGTTCACACTTGCGTTTTGGCATGCAAACGGACCGGATCCGGATTGGATCAGGACCTGATCCGGATCGGAACCGTACGGTTCCGATCCGGATCCGATCCAGATCCAGTCCGTTTGCATTGGGAATGTATCAGGCTGCCATCCGGATCCGTGTGGTAAAAACAGCGAAATTACTAATAAAATTGTTGGGGTCAGCAGAAGGTGCACCTGGTGCACATGTAGAATCAGGTCCTCCACTGTTTAGGATTCACCTCCACCTCCAACATACTGCCAAACAGCTCCAGCACGTTAGTCACTGCTGCTCCACTGCTGCCCATGTGTCCCCATCTGAAATGGCCGCTAGAGTACGCATAGGAAGTGGGGTAGAACGTCAGGTGTTTGTATCCTGTGTGTTCTGTGCTTTCCGTTCCCCATAGGTTTCTATTTCCGTATGGTGCCGTCAGGCTCAGGTCCGGGTGCGTGGGCCGGATGATCTGGACCCAAAAATAGCGCAATGTTGGAAAAGTGTCCGGAGTCCGGATCCGATCCAACTCCGTTCTGTACGGAACGTACACATGTGAACGTCCGCATAGACTTTGCATTGCTATGCGGAACGTACGTTCCGTTTGTACAGTATACGGTCGGGATCCGATCAGGCGGATCTGGACAGGGAACGCTAATGTGAACCAGGCCTTAGACTTCACCTCTGGAATATCCCTATAAACTGACTGACATCTGATACACGTGTATGACCCTGCTCAAATTTGACGCTAATTTTGCTTAACGATTTTATACCTCGATTTTGTAAAACTTGTGCACAAGTTCTGAACAGACTGGTATACTCATTGCACAATTACTGTGTATTTATCTGTACGTTATCTCGTCACGCACCAGCGTGATAGTTATGTAGCAGATTAGTGGGCCTTCTCTAATGCATACTTGCATCTGCTGTTACAGGACATCCAACATTTTCTATAGCATGTAGTCAGATTTACACACAACAAATGTATAATTGGGCATGTGTACTATGAATGACTTGTGTGTATAGAGCTTACATGAAATAGAGGCCCAGGGAAATTTGGACGCCTGTGATATCAGTTTGTAAAATATCGCTAAAATTACCAATAATTGTACTTTTGCCTCATCCAAACCCATTCTCCCTCTACTCTCCCTCCTTAGAATTAATATGTTGATTGTGTTTCTTTATATATGCCTGCAGACAGTGAAAATTGTATGAAATGTCGTGATGAAGAATGGTCAAATAAGAAGGACCGCTGTGTTCCAAAACTGGTGGTATTTCTCTCCTACTCCGAGGATACAATTGCTGCAGTATATTCATCTGGCTCAATTTTGGGTTGTCTTCTGACTTGTTTGATATTGGGGATTTTTATGCATTACAAAGACACACCTATTGTTAAGGCTAATAACAGGAACCTGAGCTATCTTCTCCTGGTCTCCATCATGCTGAGCTTCCTCTGTGTCTTCTTGTTTCTTGGTCGTCCATCAGATGTAACCTGCAGGCTACGTGTGACAATTTTTGGTGTCATCTTCTCAGTAGCCATCTCCTCTCTACTTGCTAAAAGTTTAATTGTCTGTGTTGCTTTTAAATCCACCAAGCCTGGGAATTTCTGGAACAAATGGATGGGAACCAAATTATCCTATTTTGTAATATATGTGTGTTCAATTGTACAATTAAATATCTGTGCCATTTGGTTGTCTACTCGTCCTCCATTCCAGGAAGAAGATACTCACTCTTTTCAGGACATAATTGTCATTCAGTGCAATGAAGGGTCAGCCATTGCATTTTACTCTGTCCTGGGATATTTGGGGATTCTGGCATCTGTTAGTTTCATAATAGCATTTTTAGTCAGGACATTACCGGACAGCTTTAATGAAGCCAAGTACATCACATTCAGCATGCTGGTGTTCTGCAGTGTCTGGATTGCCATGATCCCGGCCTATCTGAGCACCAAAGGGAAATACATGGTGGCTGTGCAGGTATTTGCTATTATGACATCAAGTGTTGGACTTCTTGGCTGCATTTTTTTCCCAAAATGTTACATAATTTTGTGTAGACCCGAACTTAACACAAAAATAGGTTTGCTTGAAAATAAAGCAAGATAGTCTTATGCAATAGATGCTAATTGGACAATGCAAGTCTAAAAAAAAATTACATTGAGTATTGGAATAAAATATATGTATTTGTGTTTGTATAGATAAAATGTATGCATCTATGGATTCATTTTTGTATGTGAGTTATATATTCTAGCTCTTCTGCTTTGCGTTACTGAGCAGTTGTATAACACTAGTCAGACAGCTTAACAATAAGTAATCCAGTAGTAAGACACGTGAGACCCTGAGTCTGTATTGAATCTTTGATGAATTACACTTTACAGTAAAACTGTAACATAAACAAATACAGAATGCACAAATCAGTACATATAACATCACACAGGAACACCTTAAAGAGACTGTAATGCTAAAAGAGGACTTCTCATAAAATAACCCCTCTTGTTAATATATATAGATGTGGGGTAAAGATTAAAACAAAAACTTACTGCAAAGTAATGTATTTCTGTTCTAATCCGTGAAGCCGCGCCCCCTGTCTAATTTTTGCCCCTGGCGATTTTCCCTGGCCAGCGCGCGTAGCATTGTGGGATTGCTGTCCTCATTGGCAATCCCAGCTACTGAGTCCGGCCCACGAATGGCTTCTTTCTCGAAATCTCGCGAGATGACGTGTTGTAAACACCTGCGTCATCTTGTGTGCGCCGCCATTGGGACCGGAGCGTTGGACGGAGAGGCTGCATGGGACAGTACCGGCGGAGATCAAGCAGAGAGGCTGCGAGGGACACCGGCGAGCGACGGAGATAGGCTGAAGCGTGGACCAGGCTGAAGTGGAGGAACAGCGGGGAGAGGCAGACAGAAGAGCGGGCCCAGCTGAGGCAGCACAGCGGGGAGAGGCAGACAGAAGAGCGGGCCAAGCCGAGGCAGCACAGCGGGGAGAGACAGTAAGGAGAGCGGGCCCAGCCGAGGCAGCACAGCGGGGAGAGGCAGTAAGGAGAGCGGGCCCAGCCGAGGCAGCACAGCGGGGAGAGGCAGTAAGGAGAGCGGGCCCAGCCGAGGTAGCACAGCGGGGAGAGGCAGACAGAAGAGCGGGCCCAGCCGAGGCAGCACAGCGGGGAGAGACAGTAAGGAGAGCGGGCCCAGCCGAGGCAGCACAGCGGGGAGAGACTGTAAGGAGAGCGGGCCCAGCCGAGGCAGCACAGCGGGGATAGACTGTAAGGAGAGCGGGCCCAGCCGAGGTAGCACAGCGGGGAGAGGCAGACAGAAGAGCGGGCCCAGCCGAGGCAGCACAGCGGGGAGAGACAGTAAGGAGAGCGGGCCCAGCCGAGGCAGCACAGCGGGGAGAGACAGTAAGGAGAGCGGGCCCAGCCGAGGCAGCACAGTGGGGAGAGGCAGTAAGGAGAGCGGGCCCAGCCGAGGCAGCACAGCGGGGAGAGGCAGTAAGGAGAGCGGGCCCAGCCGAGGCAACACAGCGGGGAGAGACAGTAAGGAGAGCGGGCCAAGCAGAGGCTAAAGGGTGCATTTCGTGGAGAGACTGAGACATTAGAGGCGGCTGCAGGATTGTATAAACAAGTAAGTTGTAGTTGCAAAGAAAGCCAGTTTCCTTCCAGTAAAGTATAAGCACAGCTGGCTGGCTCACTTTTGGATCCTTGTTTATTCTGTGTGGCACGTGTGTATGTGAACTGCTGGTGGGGGCCAGGTGCATTTGATGTTCGGTGTGGGGGGGCCATGTGCATTTGATGTTCGGTGTGGGGGGTGGCCATGTGCATTTGATGTTCGGTGTGAGGGGGGCCATGTGCATTTGATGTTCGGTGTGTGTGTGTGGGGGGGGGGGGGGCATGTGCATTTAATGTTCAGTGGGGGGGGCATGTGCATTTGATGTTTGGTGTGGGGGGAGCCATGTGCATTTGATGTTCGGTGTGTGGGGGGGCATGTGCATTTGATGTTCGGTGTGGGGGGGGGCATGTGCATTTGATGTTCGGTGTGGGGGGGGGGCATGTGCATTTGATGTTCGGTGTGGGGGGGGCATGTGCATTTGATGTTCGTGTGGGGGGTGGCCATGTGCATTTGATGTTTGGTGTGGGGGGAGCCATGTGCATTTGATGTTCGGTGTGGGGGGGGCATGTGCATTTGATGTTCGGTGTGGGGGGGGCATGTGCATTTGATGTTCGGTGTGGGGGGGGCATGTGCATTTGATGTTCGGTGTGGGGGGTGGCCATGTGCATTTGATGTTCGGTGTGGGGGTGGCCATGTGCATTTGATGATCGGTGGGGGGGGGGGGGGGGGCAGGTGCATTTGATGTTCGTGTGTGTTAGGGGGGGGGCAGGTGCATTTGATGTTCGGTGGGGGGGGGGGCAGGTGCATTTGATGTTCGTGTGGGGGGAGGGGGGGGCAGGTGCATTTGATGTTCAGTGTGGGGGGGGGGGGGGCATGTGCATTTGATGTTCGGTGTGGGGGGGGGGGGCAGGTGCATTTGATGTTCGTGTGGGGGGGGGCAGGTGCATTTGATGTTCGGTGTGGGGGGAGGGGCCATGTGCATTTGATGTTCGGTGTGTGGGGGAGGGGGCATGTGCATTTGATATTCGGTGTGGGGGGGGGGGGGGGGCATGTGCATTTGATGTTTGGTTTGGGGGGGGGGGGCATGTGCATTTGATGTTCGGTGGGGGGGCCATGTGCATTTGATGTTCGGTGGGGGGGAGGGCAGGTGCATTTGATGTTCGCGGGGGGGGGGGGCAGGTGCATTTGATGTTCGGTGTGTGTGTGTGTGTGGGGGGGGGCATGTGCATGTGCATTTGATGTTCGGTGGGGGGGGGGGGGGGCATGTGCATTTTATGTTCGGTGTGGGGGCCATGTGCATTTGATGTTCGGTGTGGGGGGAGGGGCCATGTGCATTTGATGTTTGGTTTGGGGGGGGCATGTGCATTTGATGTTCGGTTTGGGGGGGGGCATGTGCATTTGATGTTCGGTGTGGGGGGGGGGGGGCATGTGCATTTGATGTTCGGTGTGTGTGTGTGTGGGGGGGGGGGGAATGTGCATTTGATGTTCAGTGTGGGGGGGCCTTGTGCATTTAATGTTCGATGTGGGGGCGTGTGCTTTTGATACTTGGTTTGTCATGTTCATTTTATGTTTGTGGGGATGTGCATCTGATTTGCGGATGGGCCATGTTCATTTGATTTATGTGGGTTATTTGTAGAGATGTCGCGAACCTCCGATTCTCGGTTCGCGAACTTCCGCGGAAGGTTCGGTTCGTGGAAAAGTTCGCGAACCGCAATAGACTTCAATGGGGATGCGAACTTTCAAAAATAGAAAAAATTATGCTGGCCACAAAAGTGATGGAAAAGATGTTTCAAGGGGTCTAACACCTGGAGGGGGGCATGGCGGAGTGGGATACATGCCCAAAGTCCCAGGGAAAAATCTGGATGTGACGCAAAGCAGCGTTTTAAGGGCAGAAATCACATTGAACGCTAAATTGCAGGCTTAAAGTGCTTTAAAATGTCTTGCATGTGTATACATCAATCAGGGAGTGTAATTAGAGTACTGCTTCACACTGACACACCAAACTCACTGTGTAACGCAGCGCAAACAGCTGTTTTCGTAGTGACGGCCATACTGGACTGGTGCGCAACATGGCCAGAGTGTAGGCAGTGGCGTTTTTCAAGCCCATATGGTCGCCGGTCTGTGGTAGCTCAATGATAGAACAACAGTGACTGTCCAGCTAATCAAATTTGGTCTGACCACAATGAAGCAACAACCTTATTATCTTTTGTGTGCCACCCCCACCCGAGACACTCAAATAGCCGGCGGTCATTGCTTCATTGTGATGGGCAAACCCCTTCACCGCGGCAAGGTAATGATCATGAAGGGGGATGGGCACATGTACATGCATTTTGTTTTGTTGTTGCAGCCGCCCGCAGTGCAGCCAGAAAAATTAGGCAGGCATGTACACGCACCAGAAAAATTAGTGTAGCGGCCGCTGCTAGCAGCGGCCTTAAAAATTCAGGAATCCGCCTAGAGTCCTGGACCCTGTTGGTGGTGGCGGAGAAGGCAGTCAAGCGGCCTGCAGGCAGAGATGCTGTGTGTGGGGACTGACTTAGTCATCAGTCGTGCAGTAGCCCTCCGGGATCCATTCCTCATTCATCTTGATAAAGGTCAGGTACTGAACACTGTCGTGACTTAGGCGACTTCTCTTCTCAGTAACTATGCCTCCAGCTGCACTGAAGGTCCTTTCTGACAGGACACTTGCGGCAGGGCAAGAGAGAAGTTGTATGGCAAATTGGGACAGCTCTGGCCACAGGTCAAGCCTGCGCAACCAGTAGTCCAAGGGTTCATCGTCGCTTTTTGCAGAGTCTACATCCACACTCAAGGCCAGGTAGTTGGCTACCTGCCGCTCCAGGAGTTGTTGGAGGGTGGATCCGGAAGGATTATGGCGAGGAGTTGGACTAAAGAATGTCCGCATGTCCGACATCACCCTGAGATCGCTGGAGCGTCCTGTCCTTGCCTGCGTGGACTTGGGAGGAGGAGGGTTACTGCCAGTGGTACCTTGATTGCGTTTTGCAGCCACATCACCCTTAAATGCATTGTAAAGCATCATCGACAGCTTGTTCTGCAAGTGCTGCATCCTTTCCGCCTTTTGTTGAGTTGCTAAGAGGTCCGCCACTTTGTGCCTGTACCGAGGGTCTAGTAGCGTGGCCACCCAGTACAGGTCATTCATCTTGAGTTTTTTGATACGGGGGTCCCTCAACAGGCTGGACAACATGAAACAGGACATCTGCACAAAGCTGGATGCAGACGTACTCTCCATCTCCTCTTGCTCTTCCTCAGTGATGGGACACAACTCCTCTTCCTCCCCCCAGCCACGAACAATACCACGGGAACGTGGAGCAGCAGAAGCCCCCTGTGACGGCTGCCACGGTTGTTCTTCTTCCACCGCCTCTTCCTCCTCCACAGAAACACCTTCCTCATCATCATCATCAGAGTCTGACTCCTCTCCTTCCCCACACAACTCCTCTTCTTCCTCCTCCTCCTCCCCCCTCTGTGCTGCCGCAGGTATTGTGGGAACATCGGGTTCGTGTGTAAATGGCTGCCGTAACTCTTCTTGTTCACGCTCCTCCACAGCTGTATCCACCACTCTACGCACGGCACGCTCCAGGAAGTAGGCGTAGGGGATCAAGTCGCTGATGGTGCCCTCATCGCGACTCACCAGTTTGGTCACCTCCTCAAAGGGCTCCATGACCCTGCATGCATTTTGCATCAGTGTCCAGTTGTTGGGCCACAACATCCCCATCCTCCCAGATTGTGTCCTTGTACTGTAATGATACAGGTACTGGGTGACTGCTTTCTCCTGGTCTAGCAGGCGAGAGAATATCAGCAGGGTGGAATTCCAGCGAGTCGGGCTATCGCAAATCAGGCGTCTCACCGGCAAGTTGTTTCTACGCTGAATGTCCCCAAAGCGTGCCATGGCCTTGTAAGAGCGCCTGAAATGCCCACACAACTTCCTGGCCTGCTTCAGGACATCCTCTAAGCCTGGGTACTTGGACACAAATCTTTGCACGACCAGATTCAGCACATGTGCCATGCAGGGTATGTGTGTCAGCTTTCCCAAATTCAACGCAGCAATCAGATTGCTGCAATTGTCACACACCACGTTGCCGATCTCAAGCTTGTGCGGGGTCAGCCATTGCTCCACCTGTTTGTTAAGAGCAGCCAGGAGAGCTGCTCCAGTGTGACTCTCCGCTTTCAGGCAAGACATGTCTAACACTGCGTGACACCGTCGTACCTGGCATGCAGCATAGGCCCTGGGGTGCTGGGGCTGTGTAGCTGGAGAGAAGATCGTGGCACCAGCCAAGGAGGAGGAGGAGAATGATGACAGCGAAGCGGTGGTAGCAGGTGGAGAGGAGGTGGCTGGAGGCCTGCCTGCAAGCCGTGGAGGTGTGACAAGTCGGTCTGCTGCGCAGCCACGTACTCCCTGCTTGCTGCCATCGGTCACCAGGTTGACCCAATGGGCTGTGTATGTAATGTAGTGGCCCTGCCCGTGCTTGGCAGACCAGGCATCCGTGGTCAGGTGGACCCTTGATCCAATGCTGTGTGCCAGAGATGACACCACTTGCCTCTCAACTGCACGGTACAGTTTGGGTAGGGCCTTTTGTGAAAAATAATTGCGGCCTGGTATCTTCCACTGCGGTGTACCAATGGCCACAAACTTACGGAAAGCCTCCGACTCCACCAGCTTGTATGGTAATAGCTGGCGAGCTAATAGTTCCGCCACGCCAGCTGTCAGACACCGGGCAAGAGGGTGACTGGCAGACATTTGCTTCTTCCGCTCAAATACTTCCTTCACGGACAGCTGGGTACTGCTGTGGGCAGAGGAGAAGGAACCGCTGAAGGGAAGAGGCGGTGTGGAGGAGGGTGGCTGTGAAGGTGCAAGGGAGAAAGTGGATGAAGACGATGCACCTGAAGGAGGAAGAGGAGAAGGAGGGTGGCTTGTCTTTTGAGGGGTGCTGCTTTTCCTCAGGTGTTCTTGCCATAGCTGTTTGTGCATTCTCTCCAGGTGCCTTCGTAAGGCACTTGTCCCTACATGAGAGTTGGCCTTTCCACGGCTCAATTTTTTCCTGGCAGAGACAACAGATGGCTTTGCTCCGATCTGAGACACACACGTGAAAAAATTTCAAAACTGCTGAGCCCCCCTGGGCTGATGGCGCTACGGTGGCATCAGCAGCTGACGTTGAAGGGCATGTGTGCTGGCTGGCCATAGCTGGCTATACATGGCGCCGGACGCTGCCCCCAGCTGTTTCTGAGGACGAGCTCCCTCTGCTTCTATCATGGAGTCGTCTCCTCCTACTCCTCTCTGACTCCTCCTCTGAACTGTCCCCCTGGTCATCTCCTCTACCGGGAACATATGTGGTATCCGTATAATCGTCATCATAACCCTCCTGGCCAGCTGTGCTTTCTTCAGACACCTCCTCAAGTGCACCAACTTCAGGTGGTCCACCATCATCCCCATCCACACACGTTACGTCCATATTATCGCCACCTAACTCAGACGTATGAGGTGGTGTACCTGCGCCTTCTTGTTGTTGTGGCAGTAGTGGCTGGGAATCAGTGATTTCACTACCACCACCAAATAACTCCTGCGAAGTGTCAAATGCAGCGGATGTGGTGCTTGTTTTAGCGCTGGTGGCTGGGGGAGATGAGGTGTTCTGTGTTAAAAACTCAATCACCTCCTCACGATTTTGGGAAGTGATGGCACGTGCCTTCTTCTGAGCACTGTATTTTGGGGCAGGTCCGCACGAAATCACAGCAACACCACCTCGCACAGACCTGCCGGTGCCTGGTGGCCTTCATCTGGGCCTGCCTCTACCTCTTCCTCTACCTGGTTTGTCCATTTTGTCCATCTCGGGGGGATGCTAGCTATATGCAGTGAGGTGGGTTCTCACTCAACACAACTAGTAGTTAGATGCAGTGAGGTGGCCAGGTGGGTTCTCACTCAACACAACAGGTAGTTAGATGCAGTGAGCTGGATTCACTCAACACAATGCTAGGTATATGCAGTGATGAGGTGGGTTAAGAATACACAACAGGTACTGGGTAGTTAGATGCAGTGAGCTGGGTTCACTGAACAGTGAAGGTACTTAAGATGCAGTGAGGTGGGTTCTCACTCATCACAACCGGTAGTTAGATGCAGTGAGGTGGCCAGGTGGGTTCTCACTCAACACAACAGGTAGTTAGATGCAGTGAGATGGGTTCACTCAACACAACGCTAGGTATATGCAGTGATGAGGTGGGTTAAGTATACACAACAGGTACTGGGTAGTTAGATGCAGTGAGCTGGGTCCACTGAACAGTGAAGGTACTTAAGATGCAGTGAGGTGGGTTCTCACTCAACACAACTAGTAGTTAGATGCAGTGAGGTGGCCAGGTGGGTTCTCACTCAACACAACAGGTAGTTAGATGCAGTGAGCTGGGTTCACTCAACACAACGCTAGGTATATGCAGTGATGAGGTGGGTTAAGTATACACAACAGGTACTGGGTAGTTAGATGCAGTGAGCTGGGTCCACTGAACAGTGAAGGTACTTAAGATGCAGTGAGGTGGGTTCTCACTCAACACAACCGGTAGTTAGATGCAGTGAGGTGGCCAGGTGGGTTCTCACTCAACACAACCGGTAGTTAGATGCAGTGAGGTGGCCAGGTTGGTTCTCACTCATCACAACCGGTAGTTAGATGCAGTGAGGTGGCCAGGTGGGTTCTCACTCAACACAACAGGTAGTTAGATGCAGTGAGATGGGTTCACTCAACACAACGCTAGGTAGATGCAGTGATGAGGTGGGTTAAGTAAACACAACAGGTACTGGGTATATGCAGTACTGGGTAGTACAATGTGCAGCTCCCTGTCACACACACAGGTAGTCACTGAATGTGCTGGGCTGCTGGCAGTGGCACACACACTATCAATTAGCAATGCTGTGCATGCAACAAAAGTGTCAGTTTGACACACAGAAAAAAAAAAAGTACAGGATGAGCTCTGACAAGAGCTATTGAGGGGTGCTATAAAAGCAATAACAATCAGCCAGGAGCAAGCTAAGCAGCCAAGAACCTAACTAATCTGTCCCTAGAAGAACAAGTCTGCAGCAGCTCTCCCTAGTCTGTCTAATAGCAGGCAGACGAGTGACTGTAATGGCCGCCGGAGGCTGCCTTATATAAGGGGGGGTGGGGCTCCAGGGCTTAGTGTAGCCTGAATGGCTACAATGTGCCTGCTGACTGTGATGCAGAGGGTCAAAGTTGACCCTCATAGTGCATTATGGGGCGAATCGAACTTCCGCAAAAGTTCGCCTGGAACCGTTCGCCGGCGAACCGTTCGCTACATCTCTAGTTATTTGCATTTGATACGTGGGGTGACGTGACGTCACCAAGCCGCGTACTGTAATTACACAGACCGGGACTTCGACGATGAAGGAGGAGGGTGTCCATCACGGCCGGCGCAGGAGAAAGCCCTCAGGTGAGTAAAGCAGGGCTTCTGACAGGGGGGAGACACGGGATCGGGGGGGGGGGGGGCGGGGGACAGAGAGGGAGGGATGGGGGAAGATGAGGGAGAGGCCATCCACTGCTGGCATGGAAGGGAACACCCACCGCCCCCCCTCCGCACAGAAGGGGGTGTCCCCGACCAGCCAAGACCAGCCCCATAGAGGGGGATACCCCCCTCCCCCCACACACACACACACAAAAGGGTCACCCGCACGCACAGTATGGGGATCCCCCCCCCCACACAGAGAGGATCCCCGCACCAGCCACCAGCCGGCACAGAAAGGGAATCCCTGCACAGCCCCACACATTCTCTGCCCCGCCAGCTGCACACGGGGATTTCCAGGGTGGCTGGATGCTACTTCAGTATGCTGTGGGTAGAACAGATCGCTACCCACAGCGTGCTGACAGGCATTCAGCCATCCTGGGGAATGCCTCTGATGAGGGAAAAGTGCAGCCGGCGGGGCAGAGAAACAAGAAATCTCCCTGGCGGTATTGACGAGCTCAGCTCGTCAATACCGCTTTCAGCAAGTTTTTCCTGGACGAGCTTAGCTCGTCAATACCGGCAGGGTGGTTAAAACACTGCTTTGTATTAAATCCAGATTTTTTTCTGGAACTTTTTATGTGTATTTCACTCAACCATGTCTTCCTCCAGGTATTAGACCCCTTGAAACATCCTTTCTATCATTTTTCTAGTCAGGAGAAATTTTTCAAAATTTTTAAGTTTGCCTCCCCATTGAAGTCTATTGTGGTTCGCAAAAGTTTGTGCAAACCAAACCTTCCGCGAAAGTTAATGAATGGGGTTCGCAAACCGAAAATCGGAGGTTCGCGACATCTCTAGACCTAAGCACAACACAAGTTCATGTGAAGCAGTGGAAACAAGTGCAATGCTTGGCAGACAGTTTTTGGAAAAGATGGAAGAAGGAGTATCTGTCCACTTTGCAGTGCAGAAGGAAATGGAATGAAGATTATCCAAACATAAAGGTGGGCGACATTGTTCTCCTAAAAAAAATGACCAAGAGGGCCGGAATGAGTGACCCATGGGACTTGTTGTTAGCCCACTGCCAAATAGAGATGGCAAGGTTAGAAAGGTGGAGGTCAAAATCACCAAAAATGGGATTGTCGGTGTTTATCAGTGCTGCTCATCAGGATACCGGATATCCGAATAGACTCGGATATCCGAACTTTTTAGGCCTATCCGATCGGATCCAGATTCCGGATAGCTGGTCCAGTATCCGGATAGCTATCTGCGGATAGTTGGCTGGGCTATGCGGATATCCGCGGATAGTGCGGATATCCGCGGATATCTGGACCAGTGAAACACTGCATGAGGTCCAGACGTCATGGAAGCCAATCAGAGGGCTCCCAGCAGAAGCACCAGAAACCAATCACAGAGGGGAACCCTGGCCAGCCCCACCTGACCTCATTAAGCCAATCAGAGGCCTCCCAGCCTAAACCCTGGCACCCAATCACAGAAAGGAACACTGGCCAGCCCCCCTTGTATAATAAGGAGGGCTGCCATGATGAGACAGATCGTCCTGGCTTGCTGAATGCTTCCTGAGAGACATGCTTCTGCTCCATTGCTGGTGCCCTACAAAGGGCTGTACATAGTTATAAACCTAAGCTGTTCAGTGATTAACCCCTTCACTATCACTACAGTATAGTTAAATCATTCATTTGCTTGATTGATGTCATAAATGTGACATTAAGAGTGTGTGCTGCAGTGCTGCTGCAGCTGCTATGTGATTGTGTGTGTGTTGTACACACACCAGGCCAGGTGCTGCCTGCCTGCCACGAGCAAACACGTGCAAAGTGCCACGTGCAAACACATGCACAGTGCAAACACGTGCAAAGTGCAAACACGTGCAAACTGCAAAAATGTGCAAACACGTGAAAACACGTGCAAAAATGTGCAAACACGTGCAAACACGTGCAAAGTGCCACTTTGCACATGGCACTTTGAACGTGTTTGCACGTGTTTGCACTTTCCACATTTTTGCACTTTGCTTGTGTTTGCACTTTGCACATTTTTGCACGTGTTTGCACATTTTTGCATGTGTTTGTGCGTGTTTGCACAATTTTGCATGTGTTTGCACGTGTTTGCACATGTTGGCACTTGGCACTTTGCACATGGCACATGGCACTTTGCCCTTGGCACTTTGCATTTGGCACTTGGCCCTTTGCACTTGACACTTGGCCCTTTGAACTTGGCACTTTGCATTTGGCACTTGGCCCTTTGCACTTGACACTTGGCCCTTTGAACTTGGCCCTTTGCATTTGGCACTTTGCACTTGGCCCTTTGCACTTGACACTTGGCCCTTTGAACTTGGCCCTTTGCATTTGGCACTTTGCACTTGGCCCTTTGCACTTGACACTTGGCCCTTTGAACTTGGCCCTTTGCATTTGGCACTTTGCACTTGGCCCTTTGCACTTGACACTTGGCCCTTTGAACTTGGCACTTTGCATTAGGCACTTGGCCCTTTGCATTTGGCACTTTGCACTTGGCCCTTTGCACTTGACACTTGGCCCTTTGAACTTGGCCCTTTGCATTTGGCACTTTGCACTTGGCCCTTTGCACTTGACACTTGGCCCTTTGAACTTGGCCCTTTGCATTTGGCACTTTGCACTTGGCCCTTTGCACTTGACACTTGGCCCTTTGAACTTGGCCCTTTGCATTTGGCACTTTGCACTTGGCCCTTTGCACTTGACACTTGGCCCTTTGAACTTGGCACTTTGCATTAGGCAATTGGCCCTTTGCATTTGGCACTTTGCACTTGGCCCTTTGACAGCCTTTTTTTGTGGGGGGGGGGATTTTAAGTCCCCACATCATCAATTAGTGTTCCCCTTTGAAAAAGAATGATGCTACATGCCTAATTGACCCTTAAAAACCTTTTTAAAGCAATTTAAAGGCCATTTCCGGTTTTCAATCCGGATATCCAAATCCGGTCAGATACTAGGGTCGGATATCCGAATCGGATTCGGATCGGAAAATTTTAAATTCGGATATCCGACCCGGATCGGATAGAGGGGTATCCGGATCTGAATCGGATTCGGATTTTGAAAAGGGGTATCCGAGCAGCACTGGTGTTTATCGTAGACCCGTCACTGACGTTATTCTAGTCTCAGATTAGTCAAGATTTCAGTTTCTTGTTTCTGTGTTCTCATCATAGTGGTAGTTTATATAAGTAGTGACATAATAAATTATGCCAGGCAGGGAGTGTTCTGCCCATATCTACTAAAATGGACATTAATTCATTAAGCTAAAATGTGATGTTATGCTGTAGTACTGAGCAATTGTGTTAAATCAGTTCAGATTTACAGGATGTTGTAATTTCATGGGAGGATTTTGACCCTTGAACTGTACCTTACTTTCTTTCATTTTGTGAGAAGCTTTCAGCTGAAACAGCATTGTAATGATTAGTGTCAGCAAAACAGATTTTCTGATTATGTGGTGATCTGCAGAATCACCAATAATGCTAGTATAGCCAGACACAGGACAACCAATGTGAGATAGTGTTTGGTGCAACAGTAATGAGTAAGAGGAGATCTCCCGAGGAGCAGGTGATTTAGACTGCACTGCAGCCAGTGGACACCTGAGGAGCAGGGACCACTGATTGTGCTGCAAGGATGATTACCTGAGGAGCAGGCAATTAAGACTATACTGCAGCTAGTGGACACCTGAGGAGCAGGTGTTACAAACAGTGCTGCAAAGGCTGATCACCTGAGGAGCAGGTGATTAAGACTATACTGCAGCTAGTGGACACCTGAGGAGCAGGTGTTACAGACAGTGCTGCAGCTGAGCTTCACCTGAGGAGTAGGTGTAAGCTACTAGAGATCCCTCACCAGTGGCAAGGCCCACCGGTGAGGACAGGAAGGTCAGACAAGCAGAGTAGGCAACGTACGGACAGATAAAGTACAAAGACAGAAGGCTGATTCAGTGTCACGTTTAGGCAGAGTTTGGCAACAGGAATCAGATGGGCAGAGGTACAGAATCAACAAGCAGGAGAATAGTCAACAGAAGCAGAAGGTCATAACAGATAATACAATTGTAACAAATACGCCGCCCAGCGGCGTTTCTCGGAAGGATTGTGGATCTTTGGCCGCATCCGCTCCGGTAAGCGTACCTTCTATTGCGGCATACGGAACTCTGTCAGCATCCTCCCCGCAAGTCCGTGCGGGCACATTGCGCCAAACTCACCGGCATGTTACTCTGTGTGACTCCGTTTCCCCCACTATAGGGAGTGCGCATGCACACTGGCCTCCCTTTTATACTATGAAGAAATGTGCCAGCTGACTTGGAGGCAGGTCCTTGAGCCAGGCAGGTCAGGCAGGTCCTTGAGCCTGCTCTGATTGGTTGCAGCTCTGGGAGGTCCTTCATGTCCCAGGCAGTATATAAGGAAGTGTTTGACACTGGCACTTCGTCTGTGTTTGCGACACCCTGTGTTAGCGCTCAGACCTTAGTCAGTTCCCGGTGTGTAAAGTGCGGCAGGACCCCGTTACTTGCACACGCAGTTTGCCTGATTGATCTCATTGTATTTGACTTTTGCCTGTTTCTTGACTATTCTCTCGCCTTCTGATATTGTACTTTGCCTCTCTGATCTCCTGTTGACCTTGGCTTGTTTCCGACTCTGATATCCGTCTCCTGATTCTGTACCTCACTGCCTGTATCGTTGCTGAGCCTATTTCTGTCCGACCTTCCTCTCTTCAGTGGCTCGTCTCCCACTGAGGGGTTTCCGTTATAGAGGTTCACCTCTCTGAGACACCTGGCCTCTAGTACACCATTATTACTAGAGGCTGAGACTCCTCCACTTCTTCCCTTGGAGGATCTCACACACGGGGTTCCCATTCAGAGGTAACCACACCTCTGAGGAATCGCAGTGTGGTGGATATTTCCACAAAGCTTCTCTCATCTTGAATTGTATTTTTGTGTGTTCATTCCTGTGCTGTTACCTGCATTATTTGGTGATTCTGCAGATCACCATGTAATCAGTTAGCCTCTGCATTACTAGTGATACTGCAGATCACTAGTGATCAGGGATCCTGAGTCTAACACATTCATTACATAAACACAGACCTTAGAAAAGTAATATGGAGGGGGCTGCCAACCAGCTTCAGACTAAGGGCCTGATTCACAAAGTGGTGCTAACAGTTAGCACGCTGGTGAATCAGAATCAGAATCAGAATCAGATTTTATTATCGCCAAGTGCAGCAGTTGCCACACTCGGAATTGTTTGTGGTACACATCAGCATAGAGCATAGTACATCAAAGCATGCAATGACGAGCAGACAAAGACATTAAACGAGGTAGTGCAAAAAACATGTGCAGTTCAGAAGAATTAAGGTATGTTAGAGCAAAAACTACCTGCGGTAATCCACAGGATAAGTACATATTTATTTAGGCCTGGGTCACAGATGTGCTATTTAGTTATTCTGTGTGTGAGATTTGAGTTCAGAAGGCACACTGCTTGGGGGAAAAAGGAGTTCCTGTGCCTGGAGGTTTTGGTGGAAATAGCCCTGTAACGGTATTCTGAGCGCATGCGGTTGAAGAAGCGGCTGCCGGGATGGAGCCGGTCATTCGTGATCCTGTCTGCCCTTGTTCTCAGTCTGGATGCGTGGAGGAGGTCCAGAGGTGGCAGGGGGGAACCAATTATTTTTTCCACTGTATTTATTACTCTTTGCAGTCTGTACCGGTCGCTAGACGTGGCTCCACCATACCACACGATGATGGAGGAGCACAGGATTGACTCTATGGTGGCAGTGTAGAAGCTAGACAGCAGCTCCTGCGGCATACCAAACTTCCTGAGTTGTCTTAGGAAGAACAGCCGTTGCTGCGCCTTCTTTTGGCATTTAGTGGTGTTTTCACTCCATCTCAAGTCGTTGGTGATAGTAGTGCCCAGAAACCGAACGCTAGGTACTCTGGTGACTTCCGTGCCTTCAATGAGTACCGGGCTGAGTGGGGGGGGGGGCATTTCCTGAAGTCGATAACCAACTCGACAGTCTTAGCAGCGTTTAGGACAAGCATGTTGTCTTTACACCAGTTGCAGATCCGCTCGATCTCGCTGCGGTAAGTGCGTTAGTCCTCCTCACTGATGAGACCAAGGATGGTGGTGTCATCCGCAAATTTAATTACCTTAACGCAGTCGGCAGTGGAGGTGCATCTGTTTGTATACAGGGAAAACAGGATCGGAGACAGAACACAGCCTTGGGGGGCGCCAGTATTTGTGGTCCTCAATTGGGAGAGGCAGCTGCCAAGTTTAACCTGTTGTGTCCTGTTTGTGAGGAAGTCCTTGATCCAGTTGCAGAGGTTTACGTCAAGCCCTATTTGTGCTAAGTTGTTATACAGGATGTTCGGGCAGATCGTATTGAAGGCAGAGCTAAAATCCAGGAAAAGGATCCTGGCGTAGGTGTTGGGTCTGTCCAGATGTTCCATAATGTATGCCAGACTGATGTTGATGGCATCCTCTATGGACCTGTTTGCCCTGTATGCAAACTGAAGTGGATCTAGGAGGGCGTTTGTGGAGTTTTTCAGATGGGTAAGGACTAGTTTTTCAAAGATCTTCATGACAGTTGAGGTAAGGGCCACGGGTCTGTAGTTGTTGAGATCCGTAGCACCTGGTTTTTTAGGTACCGGTATGATAGTGGACCTTTTAAAGCAGGATGGTACTTTGCCAGCCGACAGGGAGTTCTGAAAAATAGAGGTCAGTACCGGGGCTAGCTGGCTGGCGCATGATCTCAGGCACATGGATGACACGCCGTCCGGGCCAGAGGCTTTCCTAGGGTTTAGTCTCTGGAGGTGCCTGAGTATGTCTGTCCCCTGGACTACTACTGGTTCTGGGAGGGCACTGCCAGTACTAGGAGAGGTGGATATGGGGGGTGCCCAGTGGGTGGCCTTCGGGTCCCCTACATGGGTGGGTTGATGTTCGAACCTGCCATAGAATTCGTTGAGTTTTTCTGCTAGTTCGAGACTCGGGGGTGCTTGTTGAGGAGAGGGTTTGAAATTTGTGGCTGCCCTAAGCCCTTGCCAGACCTCCCGTGTGTTGTTTGAGCGTAGGCGGAGCCCCAGCTTGTTGGAGTAGGCCCTTTTTGCGACGCTAAGTTCGCGCTTGAGGGAGTACCTGGCTGCCTTGAACTCCTCTGGTGTTCCAGACTTGTGCGCTTCTTCCTTGATTTTCCGGAGCCGGCGTAACTTGCCGTTAAACCAGGGCTTGTTGTTAGGGTAGACCCTGAAAGTTTTTGTGGGGATGCACAGCTCCTCGCAGAAGCTGATGTAGGAGGTGACGTTCTCTGACCATTCCTCCAGGCAGGCTGACTCGAGGGTTGCCCAGTCGGTGCAGTCAAAGCAGGCCTGTAGTTGTAGCTTAGCCTCTTCTGTCCACTTTCTCACAGTCCTGAGGACTGGCTTGGATGATTCAAGGTGCCTTCTGTAGGTGGGAATTAGATGGATTAGGCAGTGGTCTGAGTTTCCTAGGGGAGCCTGTCGAATAGGTTTGTACGCATCCTTGAGGACCGTGTAACAATGATCCAGGGTGTTCTGATTCCTGGTGGGGCAAGTAATGTGCTGTTTGTAGCGAGGCATCTCTATGCGGAGGTTAGCGCTGTTGAAGTCCCCGCAGACGATGAAGAGGGAGTCTGGGAGGGATGTCTCCCACCGTGAGATGGCGTCGCTGAGTGTGCGCTGAGCGACCTTGGTGTTGGCACTGGGGGGGATATATACTCCTACAAGAATGTAGGAGGAGAATTCTCTTGGTGAGTATTGAGGTTTGCAATTTATGAGTAGGAGCTCAATATCAGGGGAGCAGTGTCTGTCCATGATGGATGTGTTTGTGCACCAGGTGGCCTTGATATAGAAGCAGATGCCACCCCCCCCCCTCTGTTTCCCGGAGAGTGTGCTATCACGGTCCGCACGGAAGAGGTTGAAGCCAGGTAGTTGGAGGGAGTTGTCCGGGATGGTGTCGTTCAGCCACGTTTCGGTGAAGCAGAGGACTGGGGTGTTCGCGCCCATTGAACGATTGCATCCTAGTACTATGAGCAGTTCATCAAGCTTATTTGGGAGGGAGCAGACGTTGGCCAGGAGAATGGCTGGGATGGGTGACCGCAGGCCCTTTCCTTTTAGCTTCACTTGTGCTCCTGCTCTCTTTCCCCTGGGGCGGTATATCCTGCTGGCCCTCCTGGTAAGTAGCCCGATGTGTGCCCATACTGTGTCCCACAGAGATGCATCGGATGCTGCACTGCAGGCCTCCCATAGCAGGAGTTCCTCTCTGGTGTGTGTGATGATGCACGTCGTGCTAGGGGAGTGCGGCGGCTTCAGGGTCATGGAGCCGCTGTGGTATATGGAGCAATAGATGGCACGTGCAGGTAACAGGCAAACAGACAGGTAGCAGGCAAAGACAGACTAAGCGGTCACTGTGGCAGGCAGGCGGCTGGTGGCAGGCGGCTGGCGAAGCAGGACCAGCAGGGTGCAGCCGTAACAGTCCAGCGGTGTGGCAGGCAGCTTGTAAAGCAGGACCAGCAAGGAATGCAGACAGCAAGGTGTGCAGAGCAGATGGGGCAAAGGGGCACAAGTACAGTTCAGGTCACAGCAATTCTGAGATGTAGCAAGACAGCAAGATATACGTTAATTGTCAGTGGCCAGTTCCACTTGTATAAGCCACCTCAAGATGGCTAGTCAGCCCAGCTTCAACAGAATGTCCAAGTGCGGCTCAGTATTTGCTATAAGTGTCCCTCACAGGGACTGCACATAGTGCTGAAGTTGTGCAGCAAGTGGTACGTGCTTAGATTATAGATTATACAGTGTACACACCTTGTGACAGTTCTGCAGAGACTGGCAGAGACGCTGATCCTGGGACTGGGATGGATGCCACGTGGGTGGCCTAGCAGCAGGACCTCCGGGGCTGCGGTGTTCCTCCACGTCTGTTTGAGCACCTCCTGGTGCTGGAGGGCCTGAAGAAGGAGCAGGGTGGAAGAGCAGGTCTGCAGTTTAGGCATGATAAGTTTAGGTGTGATAAGTTTAGGTGTGATAAGTTTAGGCATGTTAAGTTTAGGTGTGATAAGTTTAGGCATGATAAGTTTAAGCACCAACTGGGTTAGCACCGCAGTGCACAGCTGATCAAAAGTTTTGCGCTAGCAAAGTCTGGTGCACTTCGCATAGAGTTTAATGGCGCTGCTTTGCATGCGGGACTTTGCGTGCAATCTAAACTTATCTAAACTTAGCATGCCTAAACTTATCACACCTAAACTGGCTTTTCACCAGCGTGGTGCAATGGTTATCACGCCTAAAGTCTCTAACTGGGTTAGCACCACTTTGTGAATCAAGCCCTATGTCTGCTGAACTAGTACAACTGTAAATTACTGTTGCTGCTCAGCAAGCACAAATTAATCAGTTGACTGAGGCTGTTCAGAAGCTGCAGGCGCCAATTAATGTCCTACCTCCCCAGGGTTCTAGGGAGCCAAAAATGGCACTTCCGGAAAGGTTTTCAGGTTCTCGTTCAGACTTTCGGAATTTTCGCAACAGGGTTCAATCATACTTTCAGATGAGACCTGAGTCCTCAGGAACTGAGTTACAGAAAGTAACTCTCATCAAAACCCTGTTGCATGCAGATTCCCAGACCTGGGCCTACAGCTTACCGGAGGGTCATTTAGCTCTATCCTCTGTTGAGGAATTTTTTAAGGCTATGGCGGTCATATATGATGATCCAGATGTGGCCGCCACAGCTGAATGCAAACTTAAAAGTCTTAGGCAGGGACATGGTACAGCTGAGGATTATGTCTCTGAGTTCCGGAAGTGGGCAGTTTCCTCACGTTGGGAACGCTACGCACTTCTAGACAGGTATTTATCAGGATTGTCTGAGCCTGTCATCGATAAGATGATCAGTCATCCAGAACCTAAAGTCTTAGATGAGGCCATTACACTTTCCATCAAGATAGACAGACGCCTCAGACGCCATAAGAAAGGCAGATTGTCCTTGTTTCCTAGAGATTCTGGTGCAAGCAGTTCATCCACAGGGGACGCTGAAGAGCCTATGCAATTAGGCCATGGGCGTCTTACTGAGGCTGAGAAAACCAGGAGATGCAGAGAAGGTCTCTGCTTGTATTGCGGGGAGAAGGGACACCATGCACAAACCTGTGGTAGAAAGTCGGAAAACTCTTTCGCTTAGGTGTGATCGGGGGTACCACCCTAAGCGAACCCGTTTTACCTCCACAACAAGAGAAAATTTTATTGCCCTGCTCCATAATTTGGGAGGGGCAAAACTTTCCTACCACAGCCTTTGTGGATTCTGGTTCAGCGGCCAATTTTATTGACTTAAATGTTTTAGTAAGTTTAAATATCCCTGTTCTTCCCGCGGAGAAATATGTATATGTCACGGCAATAGACGATTCCCCTTTGCAAGGAAAGTCCCCACTGTGTCTAACCCCTCATCTTTCATTTCAAGTAGGAGTATTACACAAGGAGGTCATTCAATTTTACATTCTTAAAATGTCTACCTCCAAGGTAATTTTGGGATTACCTTGGCTACGGAAGCACTCTCCACAGATTGATTGGAGTAGTGGGCAATTGACTGCTTGGTCTCCCCATTGTTCATCGCATTGTCTGGAGAATGTTTCCCTATGTACGACAAACATTCACGTAGAAGGGGTGCCCCCACAATACAAAGATTATTCTGATGTTTTTTGTCCTCAATCAGCAGATCAATTACCCCCTCATAGACCATTTGATTGTCCAATACATTTGAGGCCAGGCACCATGCCTCCCAGGGGTCGCCTTTACAATGTGTCCAGTCCAGAAAAACTTGCCATGAGGGAATACATTTAGGAAAACCTGAAAAAAGGTTTCATTCGTCCTTCAAAGTCTCCTGCTGGTGCAGGATTCTTTTTTGTACAAAAGAAGGATGGAGGTTTGCGGCCCTGTATTGATTACAGGGGTTTGAATAAAATCACAATTAGTTTCCGAGGCCTCTCTGTTCTCAAAATTAGACTTAAGAGGGGCTTACAATTTGATCCGTATTCGAGAGGGTGACGAATGGAAGACGGTGTTCAACACTCCCGACAGGCATTAGGAGTATTTAGTGATGCCCTTTGGGTTGTGCAACGCACCTGCCGTAAGTCCTTTCAGAGGGACGAAATGAGCCATCTTACTGAACCTATCAACTACCACCCAAATGACCGTCTTGCCCTCAGACCTGGGGAGTTCTCCTACAAAGTCCATAGACAAATGAGTCCAGGGTTCATTTGGCACTGGTAAGGGTTGTAATGTACCCACTGGTGCCTGGCGAGAGGGCTTACTTCTAGCGCAAACTGAGCACTCTCTCACAAACTCTTTACAATCAAGTGCCAGCAAGGGTCACCATACACATCTAGCCAATAGATCCTGAGTTTGGGCAGCTCCGGGATGCCCAGCATTCTTATGGGAATGGAATAATTGTAAGAGTTGTAGGCGAAAAGGAAGTTTTACGAACATAACCCCCTCAGGCTTCCCTTCTGGAATGTCCTGTTGGTAAGGCCCCAGAGTAGCCATCCAGTCCTCCCAGGTTTCAGTAGCTGCCAGCACTACTTTTTGAGGTAAGATGGTCTCAGGGGTTGAAGGCTGAACTGTCTCTGGCTCGAAACACCTAGATAGAGCGTTTGCTTTGATGCTCTTACTACCTGGCGTATACGTTATGATAAATCTGAACCTTGAAAAGAATAGGGACCAGCGGGCCTGTCGGGGACTAAGTCTTTTGGCCCGTTCTATGTACTCCAATTTTTATGATCTGTATAGACTGTGATGGTATGTTCTGCCCCTTCCAGCCAATGGCGCCATTCTTCAAAGGCTAACTTAATGGCCAAGAGCTCTCGATTGCCAATATCGTAGTTCCTCTCGGCAGGAGAGAACCTACGAAAAAAGAAGGCACATGGGTGTAGTTTGCCTTGCAGACCGGAGCGCTGAGACAGTACAGCCCCAACCCCAATTTCTGATGCATCAACCTCAACAGTGAAGGGGAAGGTGACATCCACATGTCTCAGAATGGGAGCAGAACAGAACAATTATTTCAATGTGGCAAAGGCGGACTGTGCCTCTGTCGACCAGTGGTAAGTGCCCCTTTCTGTTAAGATTGGTGAGGGGTGACACTACAGAGGAGAACCCCTTGATGAACTTTCTGTAGTAATTGGCAAAGCCAAGAAATCTTTGGAGTGCCTTCAATCCTACAGGTTGGGGCCACTCCAAAACAGCAGAGACTTTTTTCTGGATCCATGGAGAGACCAGAAGTGGAGATAATATATCCCTAAAAAGGAACTTTAGTGACCTCGAAGAGGCACTTATCTAGCTTTGCGTACAGCGAATTCTGTCTTAATTTTCTTAAAACAAATTTGACGTGCTTACGATGTTCTGTTAAATTAGGAGAGAAAATCAGTATGTTGTCTAGATACACTAGCACAATTTTTCCCAGCACCCCTGAAAACTTCATTGATTAACTCCTGGAAGACGGCAGGGGCATTACACAACCCGAAGGGCATAACCAGATACTCGTAATGCCCGTCGGGCGTGTTGAACGCCGTCTTCCATTCGTCACCGTCCCTAATGCGTACCAGGTTGTATGCCCCTGGCAGGTCTAATTTGGAGAAGATACTGGCATTGGTCACCTGAGCAAACAAATCGTCAATCAGAGGCAACAGATAATGATTTTTTTACAGTGATCTTATTTAACCCTCGATAGTCAATACAAGGTCTAAGCCCACCGTCCTTTTTCTGTACAAAAAAGAACCCAGCCACAGCTGGTGACCGGGAAGGACGGATGAAGCCCTTGGTCAAGTTTTCTTTAATGTATTCCTGCATCGCCAGTTGCCCTGACAGATTATAAAGATGACCTCTAGGGGGCATACAACCAGATCTTAATTCTATGGGACAATCGAAACTCCGGTGGTGCGGGAGTTTATCTGCAGACTTTAGACAGAACACGTCAGCGAATCCTGCGTACTGTACTGGCACCCCTTTGACCTGTATCTTGGTGGCGAAAAAAGCAACCCTCTCCAGACAATGATGATGACAATGGGTTGACCAGCTCTGTAGCTGATCTGAAGCCCAGTCAATCTGAGGGGAGTGGAGTTGCAACCAGGGCATACCAAGAATAATAGTAGAGGTTGCCATTTGCAGGACAAAGAACTGTAATTTCTCTTTATGTAACACCCCTAAATTACACAATAATAAGGGGGTCTGGGAAAGAGGCTGTCTACACTGTATGGGAGAGTCATCTACCGCTGTGACCAAAGTCTGCCAGTCTAAAGGGAGTAAGCGAATCCCCTATTTTTTTACAAAGTCATAGTCTATAAAATTGGCTGCAGATCCGGAGACCACAAAGGCTTCTGTGGGTGTGGTCTGACCTTCCCAGGTAATGGAACAAGGAAGGAGCAAACGATTATTGTTTAGAGGTAAAGACTGCTTGCCTAGGGTATTACCTCTGACTACACCTAGGCGGCAGCGTTTCCCGACTTCTTAGGGCAATTCTGGACAATGTGACCCTCCTCAGCACAGTATAGACAGAGTCTTTCTGACCTTCTGCGATTCTTTTCCACTTGTGTCAACCTAGAGTGTACGATTTGCATCAGCTCGTGCGGAGGTGATGAGGGTGGAGAGGAGGCGTAGGAGGCAGATCTTACAGCATTTCTGCCATGAGTTTGTTTCTGGTAGTGTAGGCGGCGATCTACCCATACTGCCAAATAAATTGCGTCGTCTATGGATTTGGGCTCAGGATGTCCTAATATCAAATCAGCAACTGCATCGGACAATCCTGACAGAAAACAGTCTAGCAATGCATATGTTCCTCATCTAGCTGACACAGCCCACTTCCTAAACTCCGCAGCATAAACCTCCACCGGATTACGACCCTGCCTGAGGGTCTTTAGTTTGCTTTCAGCAGTGGTTGCAATATCCGGATCATCATATATAATGGCCATGGCCTTAAAAAATTCCTGAACTGAGGATAACGCCTCATGCTCTGAATGAAGACAATATGCCCATGTTTGTGAATCTCCTGAAAGAGGGTCTTTATAAATGTTACCCTCTGGTGCTCTGTTCCTGAAAAGTTAGGCCTGAACTCAAAATAAGATAGCACACGATTCCTAAAGTTCTGAAAGTCAGATCTATGCCCCGAAAACTTCTCGGGTACGGACATGCGAATGTCAGTGACTGGAGGGGATCGCACTGTATCAACAGCCGTTTGAAGTACCCGTACTGTCCCAGACAGTTGTGTGATCTGAGTCTGTTGGGTATTAATAACCCCGATGAGATTATTCACCGAGGTGGTCAGGACTTCAACTTGGCTGTGCAGTGTGTCCATAATGTTTGGTCTGCTGTTCTGTAACGATCGGTGTCAGCAAGCACAGATTTTCTGATTATTGGTGATCTGCAGTATCACCAATAATACAGATGCTATACCTGATTATGTGGTGATCTGCAGAATCACCAATAATGCTAGTATAGCCAGACACAGGACAACCAATGTGAGATAGTGTTTGGTGCAACAGTAATGAGTAAGAGGAGATCTCCCGAGGAGCGGGTGACTCAGACAGTACTGCAGCCAATGATCACTTGAGGAGCAGGTGATTCAGACTGTACTGCAGCCAGTGGACACCTGAGGAGCGGGGACCACTGACTGTGCTGCAAAGGATGATCAACTGAGGAGCAGGCGATTAAGACTACACTGCAGCTAGCGGACACCTGAGGAGCAGGTGTTACAGACAGTGCTGAAGCTGAGCTTCACCTGAGGAGTAGGTGATTAAGACTATACTGCAGCTAGTGGACACCTGAGGAGCAGGTGTTACAGACAGTGCTGCAGCTGAGCTTCACCTGAGGAGTAGGTGTAAGCTACTAGAGATCCCTTACCAGTGGCTAGGCCCACGGGTGAGGACAGGAAGGTCAGACAAGCAGAGTAGGCAACATACGGACAGATAAAGTACAAAGACAGAAGGCTGATTCAGTGTCACGTTCAGGCAGAGTCGGCAACAGGAATCAGATGGGCAGAGGTACAGAATCAACAAGCAGGAGATTAGTCAAAGGAAGCAGAAGGTCATAACAGATAATACAATGCAATTAGTACTTTAAGCTATCAACAGAATCTGGCTAAGTGTGGATCCCCAGCTCCAGCTGGTTCTAGCACACTTTGGAATCTGACTGGGGTCTGAGCGCTAACAAGTTAGCATTCGCAACAGCAGACACGGGGCAACTGACAGACTAGTACTATATATAAAGAGATACCCCGCAGCGCCGCCCCCATCACTCAGCCAATCCAAAGTACCGTTGGAGTCAGCTGACTTGGCAGATCAGCTGACTCCCCTTCTATTCGCATAAAGGTCCTGGCGCGCGTGCGCGTAGCCCTCAATCTATGTGCAATAGAAGGACCAGGCAGAGCAGCAGCATGTAACTGCGCGGCAGAGGCCGCCGGCTGATACGCAGAGATAGCCGCCATGCCTCTGTGGCGGTATCTCCGCTATCTATTACAGGCTTCAAGTAGCTCTATATGTACAGCCTGGGTAGACAGAAAAGTGAAAAGTAATGCCCAGCGTTAGCTATCTGCACTGTCTCTTCTAGTGCGGCAGGTTAACACTGACCAAGGACCGAACACATCCAAACCTACATTAGTGAAAGGTGGTTCAGCAACCACTCTGTCCTTTGGTAGCTCTGCCATCTTTTGAGTCTGTAGTTTCCCTCTCAGCTTGTTACAGGTGACACATTTATGTCTGGCTGCTGATACCAAGCGTTTGCCACCAAGGATCCAGAAACCTGCAGATTAGATATGTCGCGAACCTCCGATTTTCGGTTCGCAAACCCCGTTCGTGAACTTCCGCGGAAGGTTCAGTTCGCGAACGGCAATAGACTTCAATGGGGAGGTGAACTTGGAAAACTAGAAACACTTATGCTGGCCAGAAAAGTGATGGAAAACATGTTTCAAGGGGTATAACACCTGGAGGGGGGCATGGCGGAGTGGGATACATGCCAAAACTCCCAGGGAAAAATCTGGATTTGACGCAAAGCAGCGTTTTAAGGGCAGAAATCACATTGAATGCTAAATTGCAGGCCTAAAGTGCTTTAAAACATCTTGCATGTGTATACATCAATCAGGGAGTGTAATTAGTGTACTGCTTCACACTGACACACCAAACTCACTGTGTAATGCACCGCAAACAGCTGTCTGTGTTGTGACGGCCGTGGTGGACTACTGCGCAGTGCGCACCATGGCAAGATTACTCTTCCTCACTGTGATGTCTGGTTAGGTAATGTCTGTCTGCCTTATCAACTTTCGATGGTTCTTTCTCTACCATTATTAAAGCTTACATCTATTTTTTTTACATTACATTTTTTACTTGCTGTTCAGTACCTGCAATGAGAATCTATTATGGAGGGCAAGTCTGCCATTGTAACCACGGGTAATGGCGGGGGAACCCTTCCTGGTGTGATTCCGGTCCGGAGTTGTAGCCTAACAAACGGCTACCACCGCACATCCAGGCAAGGAGGGCCGCAGGCATGCCCGCCCCGAGGTAGTGACCAAAAACAACAATACAGGACTCAGGAGGACTTTTGAGGCCCTAATGTAATGAATCAACTTTAAATCCTTTAACGAGAATGCAGTGAAAGGTATGCAGTGACTGCAAACAGCCGTTTGTGTAGTGACGGCCGTGCTGGACTGGTGAGCACCATGACGAGAGTGCAGGTGATGGTGGCTTTACAGCCCATATGGTCGCTCGGCTGTCTGGAACATAGGCCTAATGTTAACTGACAGCCATTTTGTTTTGGGGGGGGATTTTAAGTCCCCCCATCATCAATTAGTGTTCCCCTTTGAAAAATAATGATGCTACATGCCTCATGGACCTTAAAAAATAAATGTTCTTAAAGCAATTTAAAGGCCACTTCCGGTTTTCTACCTTGCTATCCGAATCCGCCGTATACTAGGGTCGGATATCCGATCCAGATTGGAAATTTTTGAACTCGGATATCCGTCCCGGATCGAATAGCGGAGTATCCGGATCTGTATCTGATCTTGAAAAGGGGTATCCAAGCAGCACTGGTATTCACATTCTACAGGATGCACCCTGAATGGTTTCTTGTCATCTCTTATATAGATGTTAGATGTCTGTCTCCACTTCTCGTCCTACCCATCCATCACTGTCCATTTTCTTAAAGGTCCATAGTCCTTCCTCCTCCAATTGAATGTAAACTTTCATGCATATGTATTCAATTTAGATTTTATACATATTAGATCATTCCATTTTTCTGCATTCACTTTAAAGACTTTTAATCCATAAAGATAAAATAAAAAAAAAGTTAAAAAACACAATTTTCCCTAAAAGATACGAATAAAAGCATGCATATCCTTGGATGCAAAAAAGTTTTATTTCTGCAAAATTATATATAAACCACATAAAAAAAACTTGCCTCATTCTTACTAGGGGACCCAGAGCTCCAAAGACACCAAAAGGCTCTTACATTCACCGCCCAAAAAAACAAATATTTCCATTTCTTCATTAAGGCCCATTGGCGCCATAGTGTTTAAATTAAATATCCACTGACTTTATTTCCTCGACATTTTCGAGATATAGTCCCCATCCCTCGGATCTTTGGATCTTTGGATACAACTTCTACCTCCCCAAAAAATTACATTATAAGCATTACATCCACGTTATATTTAAAGTGCTTAGACAATGTGCCTCCCATCCCTTCCCAATGTTGGTTAAATGCTCTCCAATTCTATCAGCCAATTTTATTTTTGTCCTACCAATTTATCTTTTTTCTGAAGGGACAAACCAAGCAGTAGATAACCCCCTTAGTATCACACTTAATCAATAGTTTGATCTTGCATTGCACTTTATCTCCAGTAATCTCTGTTATTTTTCCATATCCCTTAGTTTTTCTGCAATTTGCACACCTCCCACATCTTACAAACCCCCCATTTTGTTCTATCCCCCCCCCATTCTAGCAGCAGTCGCAATCTTTAACCCAATATTGCCCGACTTCCTATATACAAAGGAGGGATAATCTGGAAGTATTTCACACAGTACTTTATTCCTCCTTAGTACCTGCCTACTTTGTTCAATATATTTCAAGTTTATTCGTAATGAGTGATCCGTTATTTCTACTCTCTTTCGTTTCTTCAAACGTTCCTTTCTATCTATAGTCTGTACTTCATTCATTGCTTTTTCTACTATGTCTTCTCTATATCCTTTTTCATGGAACTTCCCTCTCAAAGTACTCGCTTCCCTCTAATACTCTTCATTTTTCATGCAATTTATCTTTAATCTCATCAATTTTCCCTTTGGTGCATTATTTAACCAGAGCGGTAAATGGCAACTCGTAGTCAAGATGTAGCCATTTACATCGGTCAGTTTTGTGTACATTTTCATTTTTAATTCACCCCTTTCAACATAAATATTCAGGTCCAGGAAGTTCACCTTTTCCCAATTATATTCCATGGTGAACTTCAGATCACGATCATTATCTTGGATTCTTTCCAGAGACCTAATGAGGGATTCCTCCTCACCCTCTCAGATGAACAGGACATCGTCTATAAAACGTTGCCACAGGACCAGGTCCGCACCCGTTCCCCACACCAATACACATGGGAATCTCCCCAATGGGCCATGAAAATGTTAGCATACCCGGGCGTGAACCGGGTCCCCATGGCTGTCCTGCCCACCTGGAGGAAGTGTTCCCCCTCATATTCAAAGTTATTATGAGTCAATATGAAATGTATTGCCTCCAGAATAAATTCCCTCTGTTCCTCAACCAAGGTGCCATCCAACTCCAAAAAGGATGCTACGCATCCAGTCCTTTTTCATGTTTAATTACCGTATTCAAGGATCTCACGTCCAGGGTTCCTAAAATCCACCCATCCTCCCACTCGATTTCTTCCAGTATGTTTAACACTGTCTGGTGTCCTCCAGGAAAGCCAGTGTCTGTTTTACATATTTTTGCAGAAACGTATCCCCGTATTTAGATAAATTTGCCATGTTCAAACCTATACCCGATATACTAGGCCTTCCTGGAGGATCAACCAGACTTTTGTGAATCTTCGGGAGGTGTAAAGCCTTAACATAGAAAGACTAAGATACTTACCACACAGGCTCCCCATATCCTCTGCACTCCAACCACTGCTGGCCGGGACCCTCTTCATCTTTGTGGTTGCACTACCATCCATGTATGCATGCAGCTGCAGTGCTCCTGTGCAGTAGGATGGAGGAAAAGTTGAGCACAAGTGGCTTCATGCTACTGCCCAGGAACGGACCATAGTCACTCAGGCACAGTATGGCTAGCGACACTGGTAAATGGATTGGATAGGAATATAACTAATGGTGGCCATACACAGTACAATTTTTTTCATACAAGCTTACCATTTCTATGTAGTATAAGGGTAAATTTAGTTATTATATACTAAAGGATAATTTAGGTAGTTCCCTTATATTACATAGAAATGGTAAGATTGTATGAAAAAATTGTACCATGTATGACCATCATAACAAGCACTTGTCAAATATGCTTAAAGAGTCCCAACACTACTTAGTGGGGTTGAGGAGGATGGACTATGAATCCAGAGGTTTCCCTCTACTCAGGTAAGTATACATCTTTTACTTTTGTTTTTCTTCATGGGTATACTATAAGGTACAAGCCTACAACATACGCTCCTGAATTAGTATGTCTTCAGGATTGCTGGTACTATATGGTACGTAATTTTCTGTAAAAGGCTCTCGGTTTGATCACTGACCTGTCTTCTATATCCGAGAACTGTAAGTAGAGAACTGATACTCAGTGAAGGAGCCAACCTGATCTCCTATGACTAGATTTGCCCTTATACACTGCTTAATTAGGCCTTGTTTGTGCCAGAGTCCACAGACTACTCTGCTGCCGCACACTACTGCTGGTGGTGTATTGTCTTGTTGTGTTGTTTGGGTTGTTTATTGGACACAACTGTAGCTTTACGACCATTGTTGAATCATCCTGCTGACCGTTATTGTTTAAGTTAATTCCTGTTGTGTTCCCACAATCAGGGTCTATGACCTACTATGCTTTCACACGCTACTCCTTCTGCAGCTGCTGCATTTCACTCCTATTGTCTGTGTTCCCACCGCCAGGGTCCAAAGTCTATGCTGCTGCCACACACTACTGCTGTTGCTGTAGTGTCAGAAATAGCTTATAGGTTCCACAAAACTACCACAAATTCCTCCTCCGTCTGCTGTTATAATTTCTTTTAATTGTTGCTGTGGGTACCATCGCCAGGTTCCATAGCCTACTCTGCAGGCAGCCACCAATTCTTCAACCTCATATTTTATTATGTTTTTATATTATTATTATTATTACTGTGGTACCACCACCAGGTTCAATAGCCCACTCTGATAACAGCTAATACTTATGCTGCTCATGTCAATGTTACATGCCACAGAGAATAAGAAGAGGAAGCAAAATTAGAGGAAGAAGAAAAAGAAGAAGAAGGAGATTATCACTGAACCGAAGCAACATACTTGAATACCTGTGATAAAGTGCAGAAGGTGCTTTGAATTTTCAGGCACTGCAAAGATGAAACATTTCTGGAAATTATTTTTTTAGATAAACATTTTATTCATTTCTAATTGCTATAAAAATGAAGGTGGACACAATTCTAACTTTATTTCTAAATATTCACACAAATAATTTTATTTTACATAGTTTGTTTGTCTTATAAACCTTTGCAAAACAAATTATGCATTTACAATAAAGCTAATACAGTCAGAGATATGCCTGTGATTACTATTATTTTATTTTTCACAATTCCTGATTAATAAAGTTCAACTGAATAGAGTTAAAAAAGAGCTTTCAGTGACATCATTGTTGTGCTATACTGCAAGACTTTGTCTATTTCCTCAGCATTGCCAGCATTGTAGGCGGTTATTCTCTAGTGAGACTCGCTAGCCCGGTACATAATGATAGTGGTGCAACCAGAATGCTGGATTTAGTAGTAAATATCTACTTCAAAGAAGCCAGAGTTTGTTCTATTGGCTGAAAGTTCCCGTGAAACCCTTGAGGAAAAGGAATCTGAAGATGGAGTTCACCATCTGCTCGCCGAGAGAAAAACAGCCTCAAACATGGACTCCTGTAATTATGTTCTATTTCATTCAGAAAGTTTAAAAACAAAGTGTATTGTATCGGCCAGGTTGCATCAGTCTCCCCTCAGGAAATAACAGCTTCATTTACAGCCGGTGACGTGTCGGTCAAACAAAGAGAAAAAATATCTGCAAAGTACGGCTTACACAGAATAGCAAAGCGAGTTACGTCATGCCTCAGATTGCCAGTAATACCAGGTAAACCTTTATTATTCAGTTCCCTTTGGATTATACAGACGGGTGAGCGGAGCAGGTGCCTGGTGACAGGAATACCACCGGCCCGGCACATGATTACAGTGGTGGGATGGCTCCGTACACCAAGTACATAGAAAACACTTATTCACAGGAAAACAACCTATTTCCATATACTAAATAATACAGTCACCATCTGTGTTCTACTGCAAACAGGCTTCTTCATACAAGTGACTTATGTGTCTTTCACTTTAACCCTTACCTGTCCTATCCAGTCACATTAATACAAGTGAAGAATAAAACTAATAATGTTGATAATGAAAAGAAAAAAAAAACATTATTATAAACAGTGTGAATGCTGCATACACTTTCATTAAAGGGAATCTGAAGTGATAATAACCTTATGAAATAATGATATGTATGTGTAGTACAGCTCAGAAATAGAACATTAGTAGCACAGCTATGAATCTCATATTGTTTTCCAGTTAAGAAACATCAATTATCTATGCAAAACAGCTTCTCTGAGCTCTCCAACCCAACTTGGGTCAGCTACAGTGCTGTTTGCTGAAGCACTTATCTCAACCTCTCAATGTTTCTTGTTTGTTTAAGGTTGAAGGTCATTAGTAGTGTTGGGCGAACAGTGTTCGCCACTGTTCGGGTTCTGCAGAACATCACCCTGTTCGGGTGATGTTCGAGTTCGGCCGAACACCTGATGGTGTTCGGCCAAACCGTTCGGCCACATGGCCGAACTAAGAGCGCATGGCCGAACGTTACCCGAACGTCTGGCTAGCGCTGTGATTGGCCGAACGGGTCACGTGGTTAGGACCCGAACGCGCTCTGATTGGCCCAAACGGTTCACGTGGTTCGGGTAAATAAATACCCGAACCACGTCATATCTCCGCCATTTGTCTGTGGGTTTAGCTTTGGGTAGGCAGGCAGGGTAGTTTGCGCTCCTGCCTTGCTAGCCAGGGTCCCCCCAGTCATTGTGTGTCGCTGCTGGGAACAGTAGTACACCGCTCGCTCAGCCAGACTATATAGCATTGTGTGTACTGCCACTGTGTACCTCGCTCAGCCACGCTATATATAGCATTGTGTTTACTGCCACTCTGTGTACACGGCTCAGCCAGACTATATAGCATTGTGTGTACTGCCACTCTGTGTACACCGCTCAGCCAGACTATATAGCATTGTGTGTACTGCCACTCTGTGTACACGGCTCAGCCAGAC
This sequence comes from Hyperolius riggenbachi, assembly GCF_040937935.1. Lineage (NCBI taxonomy): Eukaryota > Metazoa > Chordata > Amphibia > Anura > Hyperoliidae > Hyperolius > Hyperolius riggenbachi. Next base: position 36,696,919 of record NC_090646.1, on the reverse strand, counting down.
TATATAGCATTGTGTGTACTGCCACTCTGTGTACACGGCTCAGCCAGACTGTATAGCATTGTGTGTACTGCCACTCTGTGTACACGGCTCAGCCAGACTGTATAGCATTGTGTGTACTGCCACTCTGTGTACACGGCTCAGCCAGACTATATAGCATTGTGTGTACTGCCACTCTGTGTACACCGCTCAGCCAGACTATATAGCATTGTGTGTACTGCCACTCTGTGTACACCGCTCAGCCAGACTGTATAGCATTGTGTGTACTGCCACTCTGTGTACACGGCTCAGCCAGACTATATAGCATTGTGTGTACTGCCACTCTGTGTACACCGCTCAGCCAGACTATATAGCATTGTGTGTACTGCCACTCTGTGTACACCGCTCAGCCAGACTATATAGCATTGTGTGTACTGCCACTCTGTGTACACCGCTCAGCCAGACTATATAGCATTGTGTGTACTGCCACTCTGTGTACACCGCTCAGCCAGACTATATAGCATTGTGTGTACTGCCACTCTGTGTACACCGCTCAGCCAGACTATATAGCATTGTGTGTACTGCCACTCTGTGTACACCGCTCAGCCAGACTATATAGCATTGTGTGTACTGCCACTCTGTGTACAGGTACCTGCATTGGTGAGTGTTTGCCGGTCTGACCGTAGATCACGCATCCCTCATCATGGACGCCAAAGCAGCTCCTCGTGTCCAGCGTGTAGGCCACGCCCACAGAGTGATCTACGGTCAGACCGGCAAACACTCACCAATGCAGGTACCTGTACACTGCGGGACGCCGCAGAATGAAGCCCTTGCCATGAGAATCCACGGCGAGAAGGTAATACCTTTATGCTGATGGGAAAGCTGGTTGGAAACTATCCTGATACATAGAAACCGGCAAGTAATCATGATGGCATGGTATTCAGAAGAGGAACTGTATACAGATATTCACATAGTGAAGTGTTAAGAGGCATAGCTATGCAGGTGAATGTCGCAGTCATCTGAAGATTAAAATCTGGAATGTGTACGTATGCTGCAGTAGTTGTAGTCCATAGGCAATAATCCGGAGTGAATAATTGAGTGGACTTTTGCATTTTGCAGACCGAGAAACGACGCATCAGCCTCAATTCATCTAGGTCTCGGATTGATCAATCCTTGTTGGATGAATGCGGGTGAATGAGCATGGTTGGCCAGGAGCGCTCCTTGGTATTCCAGCGTGGTTTTTGGGAGGTTTTAATAGGTGGGGGGATATTGGAGGGATACTGTTGTTATTTTGACTGAGTGATTAAATAAAGTAAACATTGGTAGAAGAGTGGCGGCCCTCGAGTTTTGTGTTGGTTGTATGGTAATAGCTGGTGAGCTAATAGTTCCGCCACACCAGCTGTCAGACGCCGGGCAAGAGGGTGACTGGCCGAAATTGGCTTCTTCCGCTCAAAGACTTCCTTCACGGACACCTGGCTACTGCTGTGGGCAGAGGAGCAGAAACCACTCAAGGGCAGAGGCGGTGTGAAGGAGGGTGGCTGTGAAGGTTCAAGGGAGAAAGCGGCTGAAGATGATGCACCTGAAGGAGGAAGAGGAGAAGGAGGGTGGCTTGTCTTTTGAGGGGTGCTGCTTTTCCTCAGGTGTTCTCCCCATAGCTGTTTGTGCCTTTTCTCCAGGTGCCTTCGTAAGGCACTTGTCCCTACGTGAGTGTTGGCCTTTCCACGGCTCAATTTTTGGAGGCAGAGAGAACAGATGGCTTTGCTCCTATCTGAGGCACACACCGTAAAGTATTTCCAAACTGCTGAGCCCCCTGGGGTGATGGCACTACGGTGGCATCAACAGCTGACCTTGAAGGGCATGTTGGCTGGCTGGCTGGCCATAGCTGGCGATACATGGCACCGGACACTGCCCCCAGCTGTTTCTGAGGACGAGCTCCCTCTGCTTCTATCATGGAGTCGTCTCCTCCTACTCCTCTCTGGCTCCCCCTCTGAACTGTCCCCCTGGTCATCTCCTCTATTGGGAACATACGAGACATCCGTATAATCGTCATCATAATCCTCCTGCCCAGCTTCGCTTTCCTCAGACAACTCCACAAATGCACCAACTTCAGGTGGTTCATCATGCCCCTCCTCACACGTTACGTCCATACTATCGCCACCTAACTCAGACGTATGAGGTGGTGTACCTGCGCCTTCTTCTTGTTGTTGCAGTAGTGGCTGTGAATCAGTGATTTCACCACCACCAAATAACTCCTGCGAAGTGTCAAATGCAGCAGATGTGGTGCTTGTTGTAGTGCTGGTGGCTGCGGGAGATGAAGTGTTCTGTGTTAAATACTCAAACACGTCCTCACAATTTTGGGAAGTGATGGCACGTGCCTTCTTCTGAGCACTGTACTTTGGGCCAGGTCCGCATGAAAACACAGCAACACCACCTCGCACAGACCTGTCAGTGCCAGGTGGCCTTCCTCTGGGTCTGCCTCTACCTCTTCCTCTACCTGGTTTGTCCATTTTGTCCATCTCGGGGGGAAGCTAGGTATATGCAGTGAGGTGAGTTCACTCAGCAGAAAAGGTAGTTATATATGCAGTGAGGTGAGTTCACTGAACACAACAGGTAGTCAGATGCAGTCAGCTGAGTTCACTCAACACAAGGGTAGTTATATGTAGTGAGGTGAGTTCACTCAACAGAAAAGGTAGATATGCAGTGAGGTGAGTTCATTCAACCCAAAGGTAGTTATATATGCAGTGAGGTGAGTTCACTGAAAACAAAAGGTAGCTATGTGCAGTGAGGTGAGTTCACTGAACACAAAAGGTAGCTATATGTAGTAAGGTGAGTTCATTCAACCCAAAGGTAGTTATATATGCAGTGAGGTGAGTTCACTCAACCCAAAGGTAGTTATATGCAGTCAGCTGAGTTTACTCAACACAAAGGTAGTTATATGCAGTGAGGTAAGTTCACTCAACTTAAAAGGTAGTTATATGCAGTGAGGCAAGTTCACTCAACACAAAAGGTAGTTATGTGCAGTGAGGTGGGTTCACTCAACACAAACGTAGGTGTATGCAGTGATGAGGTGGGTTAACTAAACACAACAGGTACTAGTAGTAGGTAAATGCAGTACTGGGTGGGTAGTACAATGTGCAGCTCCCTGTCACACACACAGGTAGTCACTGAATGTGCTGCTGAATGCTGGTGGGCTGCTGGCAGTGGGACACACAGTATGAATTAGCAATGCTGTCTAAACAACACAAGTGTCAGTTTCAAACACATAAAAAAAATTGATCACACGAGCAGGATGAGCTCTGAAAAGAGCTGTTCTGGGGCGCTATTATACCAATAAGATTCAGCTAGGAGCAAGCTAAGAAGGCAAGAGCCTGACTAATCTGTCCCTAGGAGAACAAGTCTGCAGCAGCTGTCCCTATTCTGTCTCTAGCAGGCACATGAGTGAGGCTAATGGCCGCCGGAGCCTGCCTTATATAAGGGGGGTGGGGCTCCAGGGCTTAGTATAGCCGGATTGGCTACAATGCGCTTGTTGACTGTGATGCAGAGGGTCAAAGTTGACCCTCATAGAGCATTATGGGGCGAATCGAATTTCCGGGAAAGTTCGCCTTTGCCGGCGAAGACGAACCACCCGAGGTTTGCCTGGAACCGTTCGCCGGCGAACCGTTTGGCCCACCTCTATTGGTGATACTGCAGATCACCAATAATCAGAAATACTCTGTGTGCTGACACCATTCGTTACACTGCCATTCTTGCACTGTTAATGGCACACGCCTCAAACCTGGTACAGCTGATCATTGGGTAACTTGGGTTCAATTTCAGAAAGGGGGTGGAGCCACAAACAGCCAATTAGATTTGTTTCATTCCAATGCAAATTATTGATGCCAAACACTGCAAAGCTCACAAACGTGGTAATTGAGTAATTGATTAATTGTGTGTGAGGGTTAGAAAAGTGGGCACAGCCAACACCAGCCAAATACATAAGCGGGCAACACGGGGTCATAAGTGGGCGGAGACAAATAAAAATTTTACTGGGAAAATGTAAACTGCAGCCATTCTTACACTGTTAATTGTAGGGTTCTCAAACTTTGCACAGTTAATTACTGGGTGACTGGGATTAATATTCAGAAAAGTGGGTGGAGCCTACACAAGCCATTTAAAAATTACCTATTGATTTTTCAGGGGAATATTTAATTACTGCTATTCTTGCACTGCTAATGGCACAAGCCTCAAACCTGGTACAGTTGATCATTGGGTGACTTGGGTTTGAATTGATAAAAGGGGGTGGAGCTACAAACAGCCAATCTTATTTGTTTCATTTTAACGCAGGTTATTGATGCCAAAAACCGCAAAGCTCACAAACTTGGTCATTGAGTAATTGAGTAATTGTGTGTTAGGGTTAGGAAAAGGGTTAGGAAAAGTGGGCGCAGCCAACACCAGCCAAATGCATAACCGGGCAATACCGGGTCATCAGTGGGTGGAGACAAATACACATTTCACTGAGAAAATGTAAACTGCAGCCATTCTTACACTGTTAATGGTAGGGTTCTTAAACTTTGCACAATTGGTCACTGGGTGACTAGGATTAATATTCAGAAAAGTGGGTGGAGCCTACTAAAGCCAATCAAAATTCACCTATTGATTTTCAAGGGGAATATGTAATTGCTGCCATTCTTGCACTGTTAATCGCACAAACCTTAAACCTGGTACAGTTGGTCATTGGGAAACTGGGGTTCAACTTTAGACAGAGGGGTGGAGCCACAAACAGCCAGTCAGATTTGTTTAATCTCAATGCAAATTATTGATGCCAAAGACTGCAAAGCAGAACACAAACTTTCAGGAGGAGCACCAATACTCAGATGAACTTGATGTGTGCCACGGTCAAGGCCCCTGTGCCATTAGAGACCAACAACAGTCCAATCGCAAGTAAGACCGGCACCACTGGAGATGAATAGTATTTATAAGCTCTTTAATCACACAAACATGGCTTCAGCAAGACAGACGCTGTTTCGGGCATAGCCCTTTCTCAAATTGCAACAGCCTACAAATAACACCACAACATGTGTCCTTAAATATCCCTCCCCCACTAAAAACACCAATCGGTGTCCTGCTGGGCGGGGTGTAACATGGCGGACCTGATGGGGAACTAACAACTCAATATGTAAATCATGCTGGGGAGACATGAGTTCCATTTACCTGTCACCTGTGGATCTCAATAATACAGCGAGCGGCGAACAATACATGCGCAATGGAAGCCGGCATTCTCTTGCGATTACGTCATCACCCCTCCTCCCCGTGCGCCGCACTCATCAACCAGCGGCAGCACGCAGGAGGCAGGCACCGTACGCATCCATGGAGTGCAACGCTGCGCTCCATCAGAAGCCCGAACTTCCGGTGAAACCGGAAGAAACATCCACGTCGCTCGCTGAGTCCGATGGTCTCCAGGCAACAAGCCTGCGTGTACACAATCGGGCTCAGCAGCATCTTACAGCGTGTCCGCCCGATCCAGAGTCCAGGAAGCGCCCACTACTGCCATAGAAACGTAGATAAACTGTCCGGCCACTAGTTAAATACTGCGGACTCAGGACATATCAAGCATAAGGGCATACAAGAGGCGTTAATATCCCGACTCTGGACAGGGTGAACACGCAAAATGCAAAATAAATGGCACAAAAATAAAAAATTAAAAAACTGCAAAACAAATGATTACTTAAAACATAAACAGGCAAATGGATCAATGTCACACCATGTACCAGGATGGCCATACATACCACCCAGGAAAGACCTCAATCAGGACCATGCACACCGCCCAGGGGAACCTAAAAACACACATACAAGAGCGATTAATATATGAAAATTACAACAATAGCAAAATACATAATAAGATGGTGAAAAAAGGTCAGGTAATAAAGATATCACCCAGCTGACACTAAGCTAACGGGTATGGACACAAAAACCCAGATCATACTCCCGATTCATGCCCTTTGGTTCTAATGTATCTAGCTTCCTGATCCAGGCTGCCTCTCTTTTCAATAGTGCCGTTTCTCTATTTCCTCCCTGCCAATTGACGGGGACCGAGTCAATAACTGTCACCCTCAACTGTGACACAGTGTGTCCCTTTAAGGCAAAATGTTCGGAGACAGATTGTCCCCGTACTTTATTGCGAATCGCAGATTTATGGGACGAAATGCGGTCTTTCAGCCGCTGGGTGGTCATGCCTACATAACCAAGGCCACAAAGGCACTTGAGTAAGTAGACCACAAAGCTGGAATCACACGTATACCGTTGATTAAGAAAAAAAGTTGTGCCTTGGGATGGATGTGTGAATCTGTTGCCTTTCAGCACCATCCCACACATGTGACATCCCAGGCATGGGAACATGCCAGCACCTTTACTGCTGGCCTGTGTATGTTTTTGGGTCAATTTGTCACGAATCGTCGGTGCTCTTTTAAACGACATAATTGGAGGAAAACGAAACTCAGGAACGAATGGAAATCCATCAGTGAGGATCTTCCAGTGCCTGCGGATCACTCGCGATACTGCGTCACTGCAGGCACTGAAGGTCGACACAAATGGAATACGTGGGCCAATCTGTCTCCGCTTCCCGCCAGCGCGAGGCACAAACGTGGACGGGGGATAGCCCCTCCTGCGGAACTTCAACGTCATTTGTTCCCTCTGAAAACAACACCTAGACTCGTCACTGACTATTTTGTCCACCCTACCTAACTGGCTAAGTGGGATGCTGTTCTTAGTTCCTGTTGGATGAAAACTTCTATAATGAAGAAGTGAATTGCGGTCAGTGTCCTTGGTGTAAAGGTCAGTGGAGAGTCGGTCACCCTCCCTAATAACCACTGTATCCAAAAACGAAATTTAAAATTAAAAATTTAAATTTTTAATTTTTTATTTTTGTGCCATTTATTTTGCATTTTGCGTGTTCTCCCTGTCCAGAGTCGGGATATTAACGCCTCTTGTATGCCCTTATGCTTGATATGTCCTGAGTCCGCAGTATTTAACTAGTGGCCGGACAGTTTATCTACGTTTCTATGGCAGTAGTGGGCGCTTCCTGGACTCTGGATCTGGCGGACACGCTGAAAGATGCTGCTGAGCCCGATTGTGTACACGCAGGCTTGTTGCCTGGTGACCATTGGACTCAGCGAGCGACGTGGATGTTTCTTCCGGTTTCACCGGAAGTTCGGGCTTCTGATGGAGCGCAGCGTTGCGCTCCATGCATGCGTACGGTGCCTGCCTCCTGCGTGCTGCCGCTGGTTGATGAGTGCGGCGCACGGGGAGGAGGGGTATTGACGTAATCGCAAGAGAATGCCGGCTTCCATTGCGCATGTATTGTTCGCCGCTCGCTGTATTATTGAGATCCACAGGTGACAGGTAAATGGAACTCATGTCTACCCAGCGTGATTTACATATTGAGTTGTCAGTTCCCCATCAGGTCCGCCATGTTACACCCCACCCAGCAGGACACCGATTGGTGTTTTTAGTGGGGGAGGGATATTTAAGGACACATGTTGTGGTGTTATTTGTGGGCTGTTGCAATTTGAGAAAGGGCTATGCCCGAAACAGCGTCTGTCTTGCTGAAGCCATGTTTGTGTGATTAAAGAGCTTATAAATACTATTCATCTCCAGTGGTGCCGGTCTTACTTGCGAAAAGGCTGCAAAGCACACAAACTTGGTCATTGAGTAATTGTGTGTTAGGTTTAGAAAAAGTAGGCGGAGCCAACACCAGCCAAATACATACCCGAACAATGTCAGGAAATCAGTGGGTGGAGAAAAATACAAATTTCATTGGGAAAATGTAAATTGCAGCCATTCTTACACTGTTAATGGTAGGGTTCTCAAACTTTGCACAGTTGGTCACTGGGTGATGTTATAATTTAAGTATTATATGTAGGCCTCAGTTATTTGAACTGAGTTAGTTGAAAGGACTGATTTGCACAGGGTCTCTTTAAGCATAATTTCTCGGAGAGAAATTATGAAGACCTTTACCAGAAGCAGAATGTCCTCGTCCGAAGGACAGGGTCACTATCTGTTCAAATGTACAGACTTTCAGACTGCAAAGGGGAAAACAGAGGCCAATATTTACCAAACATGGAATTCTTTGTTTGTAGAGTAGAGGACACTCGGAATATTAATTGAGTATTTGTGTGTCATAACTAGTGTTGGGCAAACACCTGGATGTTCGGGTTCGGGTCCGTTCTGCCGAACATGGGCTAGATGTTCGGCATGTTCGGCCCGAACCCCGAACTCAATGGAAGTCAATGGGACCCCCGAACATGCCACTTTTGGGGGCCCTATGGGGTCGCAGGCATAAGGGGGGAGCATGCCCCGATCGCGGGGGGGGGGGTCGGAAATTCCCCCCACCCCCTCCGCTAGCGCTCCCCCCTCTGCCCGCTTCCCCATAAAAAAAGTTTGCGGAAAGTTAACCTTCCTGGCTTTAAGCCCGAGCTGAGCTCGGGCTATGCCGCCGGAAGGCACCGCTCAGGCCCCGCTGGGCCGATTTGCATAATTTTTTTTGCTGCACGCAGCTAGCACTTTGCTAGCTGCGTGCAGTGCCCGATCCCCGCCGATCCGAAGCTATCCGTCGTGCCGCAGCCGCCCCCCCCCAGACCCCGTGCGCTGCCTGGCCAATCAGTGCCAGGCAGCTCTATGGGGTGGATCGGAATCCCCTTTGATGTCACGACGTCGATGACGTCAGTGACGTCATCCCGCCCCGTCGCCATGGCGACGGGGGAAGCCCTCCAGGAGATCCCGTTCTTTGAACGGGATCTCCTGATCGCCGATCGCCGGAGGCGATCGGAGGGGCTGGGGGTATGCCGCTAAGCAGGGGCTATCATGTAGCGAGACTTTGTCTTGCTACATGAAAAAACAAAAAAAAAATTCAAGAAAAAGATTTGCTGCCCCCTGGCGATTTTTTAGCAAACCGCCAGGAGGGTTAATAGTACCTGGTGGCTGGCTGGCTAGCTGGCAGTGGTGAGATGAGTGAGGAGGAGTCCGACTAGGAGACGCGTTGAGGCCGGGCAGCAGTGGTGCTCAAATACCCCTTTTTAAAATTCGAGTTTGGTCGAATTCGAATAGTAAATTATTCGAGGTCAGTCGACTATTCGAGCCGAATAATTTTTACTATTCGATTCGACCTCGGACTTCGAGCTCACTATTCGAGTCGGTATTCGAGCTCATTATTCGAGCTGACTATTCGAATTGGCCTTAAATAGCTTCTAACACTTGTTTTGAGGGTGAATGATGCAAGAAACATCTTTTTTTCCATGTAACAACAGCAAGTGATTATGTGGGGATGTTCCTTTAAAATAAAATGGTGGAAAGAGAAGTTGTGTCCAGAATTTTGTTTAGTACTGTATATACTTCTTCTTCTTCTTCTTCTTCTTCTTCTTCTTCTTCTTCTTCTTCTTCTTCTTCTTCTTCTTCTTCTTCTTCTTCTTCTTCTTCTTCTTCTTCTTCTTCTTCTTCTTCTTCATCTTCTTCTTCTTCTTCTATATCTTCTTCTTCTATATCTTCTTCTTCTTCTTCTATATTGTCTTCTTCTTCTTCTTCATCTTCTTCATCATCATCATCTTCTTCTTCATCTTCTTCATCTTCTTCATCTTCTTCATCTTCTTCTTCTTCTTCATCTTCTTCTTCTTCTTCTTCTTCTTCTTCTTCTTCTCCTTCTTCTTCTTCATCATCTTCTTCTTCTTCTTCTTCTCCTTCTTCTTCTTCTCCTTCTTTTTCTATATCGTCTTCTTCTTCTTCTTCACTTATTTCTCTTTTAAATTTTTTTTTTAAAGAAATGCAGCTATTTTTGAGCGTAACAAATAGCTGGTGGCGCACGCATGTTGGAAGCGCCATTGTATGTGCTCCCTGGCAGTGGAAACACACAGACAGCAGGAGGTAAATTCAGCAGCAGGAGGAGGAGGATGAGTGTGTAGCAGCAGGCAGTCAATGAGGCAGGCAGCGTGACATAATAGCCCTGGTACCTAGCGGTGATACCAGGGCTGTAAATAAACACAGCAGGCAGGAGGTCCCAGACAGCGGTCGTGCAGCCCACATCGTGTCCAATACACAACTGGGACAACACAGTTTTCAACCCGGGCACCTCAGAAAAATTAAACCTTTTTTTTTTAATGGTTTTTTGGTTTTGTTTGTAAAACCAATTACACAGATATATAGCTATTGTTTGACGTAATAGCTGGTGGCAGAGTGGCAGCAGAATGTAATTCTGTGTACCCTGGCAGTGGGAAACACAGACCGACAGCAGCAGCAGCAGCAGGAGGAATGGAGGAGTAATTATGTGAGCAGCTATTGTTTGACGTAATAGCTGGTGGCAGAGTGGCAGCAGAATGTAATTCTGTGTACCCTGGCAGTGGGAAACACAGACCGACAGCAGCAGCAGCAGGAGGAATGGAGGAGTAATTATGTGAGCAGCTATTGTTTGACGTAGTAGCTGGTGGCAGAGTGGCAGCAGAAGGTAATTCCGTGTACCCTGGCAGTGGGAAACACAGACAGACAGCAGCATCAGCAGGAGGAATGGAGGAGTAGTGTGAGTGTGGCAGCAGGCAGGCAGCGTGACATAATAGCCCTGGTACCTAGCGGTGATACCAGGGCTGTAAATAAACACAGCAGGCAGGAGGTCCCAGACAGCGGTCGTGCAGCCCACATCGTGTCCAATACACAACTGGGACAACACAGTTTTCAACCCGGGCACCTCAGAAAAATTAAACCTTTTTTTTTTAATGGTTTTGTAGTTTTGGTTTTACAACCAATTACAGATATAGCTATTGTTTGACGTAATAGCTGGTGGCAGAGTGGCAGCAGAAGGTAAATCTGTGTACCCTGACAGTTGGAAACACAGACAGAAAGCAGAAGGGCAGTACACAGCAGCCCACTGTAGGTGTAAAATGTGTGGCTGCAGGCGACGTAATAGTCAAAGTGAACCAGGCTGGCTTAGTGAGCAGGAGCCAGGAGGTGGTAAAGGGTGGTAATGCACATTAACGATGGTTCTAAGTTCCGGCAGCCAGTTCATGTCCCCCTCTCGCCGACAACAGGGGCCAGGAACTCGCCTTCCACCCACGCCTGGTTCATCTTGAGAAACGTCAGTCTGTCCACAGACTTGTGAGACAGACGTGAGCGTTTCTCGGTGACCATGCCACCAGCTGCACTGAAGCAGCGCTCGGACAGCACGCTGGAAGGGGGACAGGACAGAACTTCCAGGGCGTACTGCGCCAGCTCGCTCCAGATCTCCAGGTGCTTGACCCAATACTCCAAGGGATCAACAGGGGCATCGCTGTCAAGCCCGCTGTAGGACCCCATGTAGTCAGCCACCATGCGGGTCAGGCGCTGGCTGTGACCGGAGGAGGATGCTGCTGCATGCACCTCCTCTCTAGTCACTGCTGCCGGAGCCTCTACAGTCCTGTAGAGCTCGTGGCTGAGAGACAGCAGGTCTGTGGGGCGCTTGCTGCTGGATGCAGGCACCTGCTGCTGCCTCTGTGCTGGCTGGACAGTGGGGTGGAAGGCTGGGGGAAGGCTTCCTCCAAGCGCTCAACAAGGGCCTGCTGCAAGCTCCTTATTTGTTGCGCTGGGTCTCCTCCTGCAGGCGGCAGGAACTGGCTCAACTTCCCCTTGAGGCGTGGGTCCAACATCATGCTGATCCAGATGTCCTCCCTCTGCTTCATCTGGATCACCCTGGGGTCCTTGCGCAGGCACGTCAGCATGTGCGCTGCCATTGGGAAGAGGCGGGCCACGTGTGCTGGCACATCGATGGCAGTGCTGTCCTCATCCTCCTCCTCTGCCTCCTCAGCCTCATCTTCTCTCCACCCCCGCACCAACTCAGCTGCGCTGTGCTGATCCCCCTCATCAGCAGCAAGGTCAGGGACCTCCACCAAGTCCTCCTCCTCCTCCCCCTCAGAGGTGGACTGTGCAGCTGTTTGACGCTCCTGCTGGTCCAAGGCTGCCGCTCCCTGTTCCAGCAAAGCATCGAGGGCCCTGTTCAGCAGACAAACCAGGGGCACCCACTCGCAGACCATAGCATGGTCCCTGCTCACCATGTTAGTGGCCTGCAGAAAGGGAGCCAGCACTAAGCACACCTGCTGCATGTGCCTCCAGTCATCATCGGGGACGATGGACGGGATGTTGCTGGTCTTGTCCCTTCTCTGAGCGGCGCAAACAGTGGCCAGGGCAAGGTACTGGTTGACAGCGTGCTTCTGTTCAACCAGACGCTCCAACATCGCCAGGGTGGAGTTCCAGCGAGTTGGAACGTCAATGATCAGCCGATGGCGTGGCAGCTCCAGCTCCTTTTGCACGCCTTCCAGGCTCGCACATGCTGCAGCCGAGCGCCGGAAGTGACGCACAACCTCCCTTGCCGTTTCCAGCAGTTCGCCCATCCCCTGGTAGGTGCGCAAGAACTTCTGCACCACCAGGTTCAGCACGTGGGCAAGACAGGGGATGTGGGTCAGGTTTCCCCTGTCTATTGCGGCAACCAGATTGGCCCCATTGTCGGCCACCACCTCTCCGACTCTGAGGCCTCTGGGGGTCAGCCAAATTCTCTCCTGCTCCTGGAGTTTGGCCAACACATGGGTTGCCATCAGCTTGGTCTTCCCAAGGCTGACCAACTGCAGCAGCGCTTGGCAGTGGCGGGCCTTCACGCTGCTGCTGAGGCGGGGGTTTGGCCAGGTGTGCCGGAGGATGGCAGAGGATCGGAGGAAACTGCTGCAGTTCCCCTGACCCTGCGGGGGGGCACCACCCACTGTGTTGCTGCTGCTGCTGCTGCTGTGCCCGCTGCTGCTCTCCCATCCTCACCCCCTTCCACCAAGCTGACCCAGTGGACAGTGAAGGACAGGTAGCGGTCTGTCCCGAAGCGGCTGCTCCAGGAGTCCATGGTGACGTGGACCCTTTCACCAACCGCGTGCTCCAGCCCTCGCTCCACATTGGCCATCACAAAGCGGTGCAGTGCAGGAATGGCCTTGCGGGCGAAGAAGTGTCTGCTGGGGAGCTGCCAGTCTGGGGCTGCGCAAGCAAGCAGCGCACGCATGTCGCTCCCCTCCTGCACGAGCGTGTACGGCAGGAGTTGGGAGCACATGGCCCGTGCCAGCAAGCCGTTCAGCTGCCGCACGCGACGGCTGCTGGGAGGCAGAGCCCTAACCACCCCCTGGAAGGACTCGCTCAAAAGGCTCTGGCGTGGCCTTTTGCTGGCACGGGAATCAGCAGACACAGCAGAGGAGGCCACTGAGGACTGGCTGCCAGAACAGGCCTCAGTGTCGGCGGCAGGAGTTGCAGAGGGGGGAGGAGCAGTGCGTTTCCACACTCCTGCTGGTGCTGCTGGAGGAGCAGGAGGGCGGGTGGCTGCTGTTGCTGCTGCTGCTGCTGAAGGCTGTGCAGTGATGGGTGTGGTGCCACTGCCAGCACCAGATGCCTTCAGCCTCTGGAACTCCTCATGCTGGTGGAAATTTTTCGCAGCAAGGTGGTTGATGAGCGAGCTGGTGCTGAACTTTAAGGGGTCTGCACCTCTGCTCAACTTCCGCTGACAGTGGTTGCAAGTGGCGTACTTGCTGTACACTGTGGGCATGGTGAAAAAACGCCAGATTGGTGACAAAAACAACCCCCTACGGCATGGAACCGCTGCTGCCTGTCTCCCTGTGGTGGTTGGGGGGGGGGCTTGGGTGCGGCTGGTGGTGGTACTGGCAGATGCTGCTGCTGCTGCTGCTGAGCCTGAGACACCAGCAGGCTGTGGGACCTGCCTACTGCTGCCAATGCTTGCAATGATGCGCCTCCTTGCAAGGCCCACAAGCGCATCCTCCTCCTCCTCCTCAGAGCTGCTGATGACGACATCCCCTGGAGCTGGTGGCACCCAGTCTCTGTCTGTCACCGTGTCATCATCATCCTCCCCCTCCTGAAACATGTCCTGCTGGGATGATGACCCCCCAAACTCCTCTCCTGATGCATGAATGGGCTGCTTGACTGTCGCCACAGTCTTGCTGTCCAATCCCTCATCCCCCAAAGTGCCCATCAGCATCTCCTCCTCCAAATCGCCAACAACAGCAGACAATTGACTCATCATGCCTGGGGTCAAAAGAGTGCTGAGTGACAGGTCGGCGACTGATGGTGAACTGGCCTCCTCCCCAGGCCCTGCTGGGCGGCTGCTGCGAACAGGGGTGGTGGTGGTGGTGATGAGGGTGGAGGCCTCGGATGCAGAGCTGATGGCGGGCTGCTCATCCTCCGTCATCAGTTGCACCACAGTGTCTGCATCCTTTTCCTCAATGTGACGTTTCCGACCCGGCTGGAGGAAAATCGGAGCAGGTGCTACACGCTGCTGCTGCTGTGTCTCTGCAGCGTGAGTTGCAGATGCTCCTGCTGGGCGGCGCCCAAGGCGTCCACGGCCAGTGGCTATAGGAGGAATGTTAGCCACTGACGCTGCTGCTGCTGCTGCGGAACTGTGCATGGTGGCGCGGCCGCGCCCGCGGCTTGCCACAATGCTGCTCCCTCTCCTCCTGATTCCCTTGCTGCCCTTCCCCTTGCCTAAACCACGCTGGCTGCCACTTCCAGACATCTTCGATGTTTTGGGCGTAAACACAAAAGTTTTTTAAAAGGGTGGGTGAAAAGTGGGGTACTTTAATGGAGTGGGTTGGTGGGTGAGGTGACTGAGTGAGTGTCTAGTACAGTAAGTAAGTAGTAACAGTCAGGAAGTACAACTAGCAGTTACAATAATCAGTAGTAATCACAAGGAAATAGAGTGTGTGTACACTACAGACAGTGAGTGCACGCACGCGCACACATGCGCAGGAGCTGGCCTATGAACAGAGACTGAGTGAGTGTCCCTAGTACAGTAAGTAAGTAGTAACAGTCAGGAAGTACAACTAGCAGTTACAATAATCAGTAGTAATCACAAGGAAATAGAGTGTGTGTACACTACAGACAGTGAGTGCACGCACGCGCAAACACGCGCAGGAGCTGGCCTATGAACAGAGACTGAGTGAGTGTCCCTAGTACAGTAAGTAAGTAGTAACAGTCAGGAAGTACAACTAGCAGTTACAATAATCAGTAGTAATCACAAGGAAATAGAGTGTGTGTACACTACAGACAGTGAGTGCACGCACGCGCACACACGCGCGCAGGAGCTAGCCTATGAACAGAGACTGAGTGAGTGTCCCTAGTACAGTAAGTAAGTAGTAACAGTCAGGAAGTACAACTAGCAGTTACAATAATCAGTAGTAATCACAAGGAAATAGAGTGTGTGTACACTACAGACAGTGAGTGCACGCACGCGCACACACGCGCAGGAGCTGGCCTATGAACAGAGACTGAGTGAGTGTCCCTAGTACAGTAAGTAAGTAGTAACAGTCAGGAAGTACAACTAGCAGTTACAATAATCAGTAGTAATCACAAGGAAATAGAGTGTGTGTACACTACAGACAGTGAGTGCACGCACGCGCACACACGCGCGCAGGAGCTAGCCTATAAACAGAGACTGAGTGAGTGTCCCTAGTACAGTGAGTAAGTAGTAACAGTCAGGAAGTACAACTAGCAGTTACAATAATCAGTAGTAATCACAAGGAAATAGAGTGTGTGTACACTACAGACAGTGAGTGCACGCACGCGCACACACGCGCAGGAGCTGGCGTATGAACAGAGACTGAGTGAGTGTCCCTAGTACAGTAAGTAAGTAGTAACAGTCAGGAAGTACAACTAGAAATTAAAATAATCAATCAGTAATCAGAAGGAAATAGAGTGTGTGTACACTACAGACAGTGAGTGCACGCACACGCAGGAGCTAGTAGCCTATGAACAGTGACTGAGTGACTGTCCTAGACTAGTACAGTTACAGTATATAACTACAATACAAAATACAATCAATCAGTAGTAAAGGACAGCAGAAATACTGGTATAGATGAGAAATAAACAGAGGACAGGAGAGAACAGCTGCCCACACAGGCAAGGCCCTGAGGCCTAAAGCTGTAAGCCTGCAGCAGCTGTCTCTATGTAACACAAAAGCTACTAACTAAAATACAATGTCTATCTAACTAACAACAATATAGGTGTGTATAGGAGGTGTATGTGAGCAAAAACGCTAAGTAAATGACCACAATAGAGCTCTTGCTAAGCCAAAGCACAAAGGAGCAGATCTCTCTCTGTACAAGTCTCAGGCAAGGACGGAAAAACCTAAAATGGCGGCCGCTATTTATAGGGTAGGGGCTGTCCAGGGTCCCCCTCTGTGATTGGCTGCCGTCAGAGGGCCTGGGAGCCCTCTGATTGGCTCTAAGGACATCAATCTGGGCTATGACGCTATTCGAGCTTGGTATTCGAGCTCGAATAGCGCCGTTTGCTCGAATAGCTCGAATAGTGAATGGGCTATTCGAGTTTACTCGAATAGCCCATTCGAATAGCTCCAGCTATTCGGAGCTCGAATACCGAGCTCGAATAGCTGAAAAAGAGCTCGAATATTCGAGCTACTCGAATATTCGAGCTCTGCTGAGCACCACTGCCGGGCAGCGGGCGGTTCAGCGGTAGTACCCTTGTGGTACTTCCGCCCTTTCTCTGACCTCATGTCCTCTACGTGATGACGCATACGAGGGTACGCGTGACGCGTACCCTCGTATGCGAACATGGGCTAGACGCATTGAGTAGTTCGGGCGAACCCAGAACTAAAAGGCCGAACACCATCAGGTGTTCGGTGGAACTCGAACAGCACCCGAACAGGGTGATGTTCTGCAGAACCCGAATAGTGGCGAACACTGTTCGCCCAACACTAGTCATAACCCTTACGAGGGATCTGAACCAATTATGGGTTTAGGGGGATGGTTCAGATGATGACACAGTTAACTCTTTCCTGGTCAGTATTAAGGTTCATGATGGGCTAGCGGAGCACACTCTTCTTACTTTCACGCTCTCTATCTACTGACTGGAACCCTAATTACTTTACTTTATTTATGTAATCTGATATAACGTATGCTGTATATATTAGATAGGTAGGCGTCAGGGCTAGGTAGTTAGATGTATTGTAGGATAGACATAAGAAGAAATCGGATTCCATGCAAGGGAATCAAGAAGCTGTAACGCAAAATACTTACTACAGAATAATCTGCTTTGCTAAGATGTAACAAACTGTATCTGTATATCTGTTTACTGAACAGTGGCGTACCTAGGGCATTTGACACCCGGTGCTGGGTATTATAAGACACCCCCCCCCCAAAAAAAGTAAAGGGGAAAAAAATGGGTAGCGCTATAACATACCGTCGCGCAAAGCGCGTCGCGGCAAACATGGGCGTGGCCATGACCGGATGAGGGCGGAGCTAACTGTAATTTGACGTGAACCCGGGTGAGAGTGATATGGAGGCTGCCATATTTATTTCCTTTTAAACGATACTAGTTGCCCTGCTAATCTATTTGGCTGCAGTAGTGAACTGAATCACACCAGAAACAAGCATGCTTGTTCAGGGTCTGTAGTTGAAAGAATTAGAGGCAGAGGACCAGCACGGCAGCCAGGCAACTGGTATTGCTTAAAAGGAGATAAATATGGCAGCCTCAATATTATTCTCACCTCGGGTTCCCTTTAAAAGTGCAACGCAAAGACAGTGGACCCAAGTTTTGGTGACCCTTTCCCCAGAAAATTCTCATAATTGTGCAGGTTTTCTGAAGAAAATACACGTAATGTGTGCAGATTTGCCCAGAGAATACGTTCAATCATGTCTGCAGATTTGCCCAGAGAATACGTTCAATCATGTCGGCAGATTTGTCCAGAAAATACATGCAATCATGTCGGCAGATTTGCCCAGAAAGTACGTTCAATCATGTTGGCAGATTTGCCCAGAAAATACATGCAATCATGTCGGCAGATTTGCCCAGAAAGTACGTTCAATCATGTTGGCAGATTTGCCCAGAAAATACGTTCAATTGTGTCTGCAGATTTGCCCAGAGAATACGTTCAATCATGTCTGCAGATTTGCCCAGAGAATACGTTCAATCATGTCTGCAGATTTGCCCAGAGAATACGTTCAATCATGTCTGCAGATTTGCCCAGAGAATACGTTCAATCATGTCTGCAGATTTGCCCAGAGAATACGTTCAATCATGTCGGCAGATTTGCCCAGAGAATACATGTAATCATGTCGGCAGATTTGCCCAGAAAATACATGCAATCATGTCGGCAGATTTGCCCAGAAAATACATGCAATCGTGTGGCAGACCTGTCCAGAAAACACTTCAATCGTGTAGCAGACCTGGCCAGAACATAAATGCTACCCCTGGCTGCTAATATAAATAAAAAAAAAAAAAAAGAAACATTTACTCACCTGCAGCAGAGCTCCTGTTCCGGCCTCCGTCCGGTGCGCAGCTCCCACGATCCTCTGCAGCCAGCAACTCCCAAAGTCTCCAGAGCAGGGCTTCAGACATTTTACTATAGCCCTGCTCTGCCGCTGCGGTGAACTGATACGGCGTCTATTAGATGCCGAAAGTCAGTTCACGCTGGGGGGTGCTTGGAGAATTTTAAGGGGTGCTTCAGCACCCAAAGCACCCCCCCCCCCCCGGTGCCGCCACTGCCCCCAGTATAGGTAGCTAGCAGTTGCCCCCATTATAGGTAGCTAGTTGCACCCAGTGAAGGTAGTATAGTTGCCCCAATATAGCTAGTATAGTTGCCCCCAGGATAGGCAGCATAGCTGCTGCCCCCAATGTAGGTAGTGTTGCTGCCCCCAGTGTAGTTTGTATAGTGGCCCCCGTACAGCTGCCCTCCAGTATAGCTAGTATAGTGGCCCCCATAGTTGCCCCAGTATAGCTAGTATAGTGGCCCACAGTTTAGATAGTATAGTTGCCTCCATTGTAGCAGACTTTCTTCCTTCCTCCAAAAGACACACATACATCCCCATAAAATCATTCAACAGCACCTGCGTGCACAGTCTTTGTGGTACACAGTGTCTATGGCACAATTAGTTAGCGCGTTTGGCTGTTAACTGCAAGGTTGGTGGTTCAAGCCCACCCAGGCATGGCCTTACCTTTTGTGTTGAACAGTTGTCCGAAGAGAACCCAAGATAGCCAGGTTGTAATAAATAATGATGCAGCTGCGGCGGACCACGCTGCCATCGCAGCTGCCTCTACCTCCCTGCCTGGCAGTACTCCCGAGCCTCGGGCATCTAGCACGCTGAAGCCGGGTCTCTCTTCCGCACATGGGGTCGCATTGACGCGTGCGCGCGTGCACCGTCACGACCTTTATGCGGCGAGGAGGCATATCAGCTGACCTGCGGGTGGCTGATGCCACGCTATGCGCCCGCCGCCGCTGATTGGCTGGGCGCAGGGGGGCGTGCCTCGGGGTCTCCTCGGGCTCTTAAGCCCGGAGGTATCACTCGCAACTTGTCTGCTGTTGCGAATAGTACGTGTTAGCGCTCAGACCCTTTGATAGCTATAAATATAACTTGTTTTTAATTGATTATCTGTGTATGACTCTAGGCTCTGTTTTGACTATCCTTCTGCTCAGTGATTCTGTACCTTAGCCCATCTGATCTTGCTGCCGACTCTGCCTGTTTACCGTTTACTCTCTGCTTTCCGATTCTGTACTGTATCTACCTGTCTGTTGCCAACTCGATTAGTCTGACCACTCTACTCACCAGTGAGCCCTCGTCACTGGTGAGGTGTTCGCTGTACTGACAGTGCCCACCAGCTCCTCTGGTGAGGTGTTGCCAAATCTGTCAGTACTTACTGTTGCACCAAAACACCACTGTGCATTAAAGCTATCACACTTGTCTGTGTACTATACTTGCATAATTAGTGATTCTGCAGATCACTATATTATCAGGTATAGCATCTGTATTATTGGTGATACTGCAGATCACCACATAATCAGAATCCTGTTTCTTGCTGACACCAGTTGTTACATAACAGCAGACCATGATGTCTATGGAGGCACTGTGCCGTCAGGTTGAGGCATTGACCACAGCGGTGAACAATTTAACCGAGACGGTCAATACCCAACAGACACAGATCAATCAGTTGTCTGGGGTAGTGCGTACCCTCCAGACTGCAGCCGCACCAGTGCAGTCCCCTCTGAGCCTAGAATGCCCATGCCTGAAAAATTCTCAGGGCACAAAACAGATTTTCAAAACTTCAGAAACCGATGTCTCCCTTACTTTGAGATAAGACCGGTATCTTCAGGTTCTGAGAGTTAAAGGATAACCTTCATCAAGACCTTGTTATCTGGGGACTCTCAGACTTGGGCTTACAGTCTTCCTAATGGTCATGAGGCTTTGACCTCGGTACAGAATTTTTTTGAGACAATGGCGATTATTTACGATGATCTTGATATCGCCGTAACTGCTGAGAGGAAACTTAAGACTCTCAGGCAGGGGCATAACACTGTAGAAACCTATGCCGCTAAATTCAGGAGGTGGGCAGTGTCGGCTAGGTGGGGGCAGTTTGCTTTGTTAGATTGCTTATCCGACCCTGTGTCTGATATAATGCTCAGCCATCCAGAACCTAAGACAGTGGATGAGGCTATAGCACTGGCAGTTAAGATTGATCGCCGCATCCGATACCAAGAATCAACCTGGGCTAAAATATCTGCTAAAGCCGTTCTTTTCTCCTTCTCCCCTCCTTCTCCTCCTTCAGACGAACCGATGCAGATCGGTCATTCCCGACTGTCTGAGGTGGAGAAATCCCGGAGACGAAAAGAAGGCCTCTGCCTATACTGTGCTGAAAAAAGACATTTAGCTCAAAACTGTCCTAAGAAGGCAGAAAACTCTGCCGCCTAGGTGTAGCTAGAGGTACTACCCTAGGCAAGCCAGTTTTATCTCTACCCGATAAACGTTTATTGCTCCCTTGTTCTATTACCTGGGAAGACCAAGTTTTGTCTACCCAGGCATTTATAGACTCGGATCTGAGGCAGATTTTATTGATGCTGATTTTGTTAAGAAATGGGGGATACCCCTGATTCCTTTAGACTGGCAAATTTTTGTTACAGCGGTGGATGATTCCCCATGACAGGGCAGGCAGGCCCTCTCACAGACGGCAGTTCTTTTATGTCATGTAGGGGTATTTCACAAGTAAAGTGTGAGAAAACGCGGAAAATCCGCCGCGAGTACTCAGAGTATGGCGGCTGATTCCGCGTCCAACATGGCAGCTTGCGCACATGGGCCCGCATCTACTAGCCTGATGAAGCACGAAGAAACTGCCGCATGCCCTGTGAACAAGGCGGCGGATTCCGCGTCCGACGCGGCGGTTGCCGCGCATAGGCTTACTACCAGCAGTACGGCTGAACGTGGGGAAACCGCCCCATGCTCTGATAGCGGTGCGGCTGGCCCCGCGTTCAAGACAGCAGATACTTTGCAACACATGTCTGGTGTGGCTGGGACTGATAGTCCACACAGGTTCAGAAGGACGCGCGCACGCGCAGAGAGGCTGAGCCTTTATGACAGCCAGAAGGGTGTCAGCTGACCAAGCTGGTCAGCTGACAATTCTGTCAGTTTTCATTGGTCCAGCACTTAGGGGAGGTGCTGGGGAGCGCTCTAGTATATATACTATGTGCTGGTCATTTCTCTGGTGCCTGGCGTTGCGATCACTACGTGGTAGCACTCAGACCTTTGTCAGTATCTGTGATATTATCTGTGTTAGTATCTAGACCAGTTCCTGGGTGTTGATGACTAAGGACCTCACACCTCAGTCTAGGGAAACTGTATATTATCTGTGTTATTATCTAGATCAGTTCCTGGGTGTTGATGACCAAGGAGCTCACACCTCAGACTAGGATTTAGCTTACCATCTAGTTATTCTCAGACCAGTTCCAGGGTGTTGATGATCAAGGAGCTCACACCCAAGACTAGGCATTGTTGATTATTTGTTATGACCTTCTGCTTTACTGACTACTCTTCTGATCTCTGATTTTGTACTTCGCTATATCTGATACTCTGTTGCCAAACTCTGCTTGCCTTAGGATTCCGCATCTGTCTCCTGTCTCTGTCCCTGATCTGTCTGTTGCCGACCTGGCTTGCCCGACCTCGAGAGCTATCTCCTCAGTTAAGAGATAGTTCACAGTTCTGTTGGTGACATCCTTCCTTGGTGTCACTCACACTTTGTCCTTCCTACTCCCAGCCTGACCCCTCCCTCGGGAGAGTCTCAGGCTTGCGGAAGGAACGTGTTATTGTGCAGTACTCCTTACTGCTTTACACCTGCTCCTCAGGTGCAGTCCTCAAAGTATTACTGTAGCACCAAACACTCTTATTACCCAGGTGTCCAGAGGTTAGAGATATATCTGATTATCGGTGATACTGCAGATCATCAATAATCGGGTATATATCTGTATTCTGGGTGATACTGCAGATCACCGGTAATCAGACCCTCTCTGTGTTACATCGATCGTTACAGAATGCCAGACCAAAAAAAAATGCAAATGGACGCACCCACCAACCGTCTGGGCGCTCTTACCACTTCGGTGGATACCATCAACCAAGTGCTGGGTAATCACCGGGCGTTAATTGACGCTTTGTCCGGGTCTGTACAAACCCTCCAGATGGCTGTGGATGAAGTGCGATCTCCTCCTAGCACAGACATACGTATGCCTGTACCTGAAGAATTTTCTGGTCACAGATCTGACTTCCGAAATTTTAGGAGTAGAGTGTTATCTTACTTTGAGTTGAGACCTAGATCTTCAGGAACTATGGCCCAAAGGGTCACATTTATAAAGACTTTGTTATCAGGCGACTCTGAGACCTGGGCGTACAGTCTACCTGTCGGAGACTTAGCCCTGACCTCCGTAGATGAATTTTTTAAAGCCATGGCAATAATTTACGACGACCCAGACATTGCCTCGGCTTCTGAGCGGAAGCTCAAGTTGTTACGTCAAGGCAAGAGTCCGGTCGAGGAGTATGCTGCTGAATTTAGGAGGTGGTCAGTATCAGCCAGGTGGGACACCTTTGCCCTTTTAGATTGTTTCTTATCAAGGTTTTCAGATGAGGTCTCTGATCTGATGTTAAGTCAGCCTGAACCTAAAACCATTGATGAGGCCATTTCAGCGGCCATCAGGATCGACCGTAGGCTACGCTATCAGAAACAGACCCGGGGTAGAAACCATGTAAACATGGTGTCCTACGCTGCGCCTCCGGTGACTCCACCTCCTCCCGTTTCGCCTCCACCTGAGCCAATGCAGATCAGCCGGTCAAAGTTGTCTCGGGTTGAGCGGAGACGCAGGATTTCAGATCAGCTGTGTCTTTATTGTGCAGAGGGGGGTCATAGAGTACAAAATTGCCCTAAAAAATCGGGAAATGCTACTGCCTAGGAGTAGTTGGGGGTAATACCCTAGGCGTACAACCTTTACCCCTAGATGATAAACGGTTGCTTCTCCCTTGTACTATTACATGGGAAGATAAATCTGAAGTCACTGAGGCCTTCGTTGACTCGGGCTCAGCGGCTAATTTTACGGATTACGAATTAGCAAAGAAATTGGGTATTCCGCTCATCCCAGTAAAACCACCTATCCAAGTTACGGCAGTGGATGAATACCCCCTGCAACGTAATCATCTTTTGTCTCAGACACCAGAGGTGGGAGTCGCTATAGGGGTGCTGCATAGGGAGAAGTTGCATTTCTTTGTGTTACACATGACAACCTCCACAATCATCCTTGGCATGCCTTGGTTACACCTTCACTCCCCTCAGATTAATTGGGCCACTGGTCAGCTAACAAGCTGGTCAGCCCATTGCTTTCATCATTTTTTAGTGAAGGTGACCTTGGGCCAGACCAGGATTCATTTGGAGGGTGTACCGGAACAATATTCTGAATTTTCGGATGTGTTTTGTCCCAAAGCTGCTGATAAACTACCTCCACATCGCCCTTTTGATTGCCCCATCGATCTCCGATCTGGTTGTATGCCCCCTAGAGGTCATCTCTACAATTTGTCTGGGCCGGAAAAAGTGGCCATGCAAGAGTACATCCGTGAAAACTTAGCTAAGGGATTCATTCGCCCTTCCCGGTCGCCTGCTGGAGCAGGTTTCTTTTTTGTAAAGAAAAAAGACGGAGGCCTTCGGCCATGCATTGATTACCGGGGTCTGAATAAAATTACAGTAAAAAAATCGCTATCCATTACCTTTGATAGACGATTTATTCACTCAGGTCACCAATGCTAAGATTTTCTCGAAATTGGATTTGCGGGGAGCATACAATCTGGTGAGGATCAGAGAGGGCGATGAGTGGAAGACGGCCTTTAACACACCCGATGGGCATTACGAGTACCTGGTGATGCCCTTCGGGTTGTGTAACACCCCGGCCGTCTTTGAAGTATTCAGGGAGGTGTTGGGTAAATTTGTCCTGGTATATCTGGACAAATTGGAGAAATGCATTTTTGAGGTAACATCTGTCACTTTTCTGGGGTACATAATTTCGAACTCAGGCCTTTCTATGGACCCTGCCAAAGTCTCTGCTGTTCTGGAATGGCCTCAGCCAGTAGGACTAAAATCTCTCCAGAGATTTTTAGGGTTCGCTAATTACTATAGAAGGTTCATAAAAGGGTACTCCACAGTGGTAGCCCCGCTCACCAGTCTCACTAAGAAAGGGGCAGATACTAATCACTGGTCTCCTGAAGCTCTGGCTGCTTTCTCCACATTAAAATAACTGTTTTGCACTGCACCCATCTTGAGACACGTGGATACCTCCTATCCATTTATTGTAGAGGTTGATGCCTCAGAAGTCGGGATAGGGGCTGTGCTGTCTCAACGCTCTGGGCTGCAGGGAAGGTTACACCCATGTGCTTCTTTCTCTAGCACCCCCCACCAGTCTCACCAAGAAAGGGGCAGATACCAAGCACTGGTCCCCCGAAGCTCTGGCTGCTTTCTCCACTTTGAAAGAATTGTTTTGTTCGGCACCCATATTGAGACACGTCGACACCTTCTATCCCTTTATTGTAGAGGTGGACGCCTCGGAGGTCGGGGTAGGGGCTGTGCTGTCTCAGCGTTCTGGGTTGCAGGGAAGATTACACCCGTGTGCCTATTTTTCTCATAGGTTTTCACCAGCAGAGAAAAACTACGATATAGGCAACAGGGAGCTCCTAGCCATTAAGTTGGCCTTTGAAGAATGGCGTCATTGGCTAGAAGGAGCAGAACATACGATTACAGTTTACACTGATCACAAAAATTTGGAATACATTGAGGGGGCTAAAAGATTAAGCCCCCGTCAGGCTCGATGGTCATTATTTTTCTCGAGATTCAGATTTGTAATTACGTACACTCCAGGTAGTAAAAACATTAAAGCAGATGCCTTGTCCAGATGCTTTGAGCCTGAGACAGCACAGCCCTCAGACCCAGAGACTATTATCCCACAGAAAGTGGTGTTGGCAGCCACAGAGACCTGGAAGAACTGGACGTAGACTTTAAGTCCCTTCCAGCAGGATATCCCTGAGGGAAACCTGAGTGTAACAATCGGTGTAACACAGAGAGGGTCTGATTACCGGTGAACTGCAGTATCACCGAGAATACAGAATATACCCGATTATTGGTGATCTGCAGTATCACCGATAATCAGATATATCTACTAACCTCTGGACACCTAAGATAGAAGTGAGTGTTTGGTGTAACAGTAACACTAGAGGACTGTACCTTGGGGGTTAGGTACAGCAGCAGTAAGGAGTACTGCACAGAAGAAGTTCCTTCCATAAACCTAGACTCTCCCGGGGGAGGGGCTAAGCAAAACGTGGGAAGGACAGAGCGTGAGTGACACCAATGAGGGGGTGTCACTAACAGATCTGGGAACTGCCTCTAACAGTAAGGCTAGTTCTCGAGTTCGGGCAAGCCAGGTCGTTACCACACGGACAGATAGGTACAGAATCAGAAAACAGATGCGTAATCCAACGAAACAGGCAGGGTCTGGCAACGGAGAATCAGAATAATGAGGTACAGAATCAGGAGGCAGATACAGAGTCCAGGAACGAGCAGAGATTGGCAACAGGATATCAGAAATAGCAGAGTACAGAATCAGAGTTCAGGAGGATTAGTCAGACAAGCAGAAGGTCATAACAAATAATACAATTCAATATTCCTAACGCTAAGGTGTGAGCTCCGTAATCATCAACACCTTTGGAAACTATGCTAGAACACAGATACTGACAAGGTCTGAGTGCTACCACGTAGTGTTCGCAACGGCAGACACCAGAGAAATGACCAGCACCCAGTATATATACCAAAGCGCTCTCCAGCGCCACCCCTAAGTGCTGGACCAATGAAAGATGGTAAAATTGTCAGCTGACCGGCTTGGTCAGCTGACTCTTCTCTGGCTGTCATATAAGCTCTGCCTCTCAGCGTGCGCGCGCGTCCTTCTGAACCTGTGTGGACTAGCAGTCCCAGCCACACCAGACATGTCTTGCAAAGCATCCGCAGATTCGGGCGCGGGGGCCGCCGCACCGATCTCCAAGCAAGCGGCGGCGTCCCCGCGTCCCACCACAATGTCAGTACCATTGTCACGCGTACAATCGGCTGCATCCAACGCGGACTCCACCGCTTTGCCTATGCAGCATGCGGTGGTTTCTCCGCGTTGTGTCGCCATGTTGGACGCGGAAACAGCCGCCTCACTCTGAGCACTTGCGGCGGCTTTTCCGCGTTCCTTCACAGTACCCCCCCCCCCTGAGGAGTGGACTCCGGACAGCTCCTACCAGGCTTCTCCGGATGCAACGCGTGGAACTCCCTTCTTAATTTGTCGGCATGCATACGACCCTCAGGTACCCATGATCTCTCCTCTATACCATACCCCTTCCAGTGCACCAGATACTGTAGTGAGTTCTGCACTACCCATGAGTATAAAATCCTTTCTACTTCATACTCAGGTTGGTCGTCTATCAATATAGGAGGAGGAGGAATGGGACCTACGTGAACTGCTGGCTTAAGCAGGGAGACATGAAAAGATCTTACACCACGCATGCTGGCAGGAAGATCAATGGTATACGTAACGTTGTTGATCTTCCTAGTCACAGAAAAAGGGCCCACAAACATGGGACCTAACTTGGCCGAGGGTTGTTTCAGGGTTAAATGGCGTGTGGACACCCAGACCAAGTCTCCTGGTTGGAACTTCCACTCAACGGATCATTTTTTGTCAGCTTGACCTTGCTGACTTTGAAAAGCCTTTTCCAAATTCCTTTTCACGATTCCCCAAGTGGTTTTAAACGACTCTTGCCAAGCCTCCAGAGTTGGAAATGGAGTGGAGGCCACTGGCAATGGGGAAAACTTGGGCAACTTTCCAGTTACCACCTGAAATGGAGCGAACCCAGAGGAAGAGCTCTTCAAATTATTGTGTGCAAATTCTGCGTATGGCAAGAATTTGACCCAATCATTCTGTGCTTCCGCCACATAACACCTCAAGAACTGTTCCAAAGATTGATTCGTCCTCTCCGTCTGACCATTGGTCTGTGGGTGGTAGCCCGACGAAAATGACAGTTCCATACCCATTTGATGGCAAAATGCCCTCCAAAATCTGGAAACAAATTGGACTCCCCGATCTGACACTATGTTTTCCGGAATGCCATGGAGTCGGAAAACGTGGATGACGAAAAGATCGGCCAACTCCTGGGCCGAGGGGAGTCCCTTCAAGGGCACGAAATGGGCCATTTTGCTGAACCGGTCAACTACCACCCAGATGACCGACATGCCTTCAGCTCACCTACAAAATCCATGGACAAATGGGTCCATGGTTCACTCGGGGTGGGCAAAGGCTGCAACGTTCCCACGGGTGCCAGACGGGAGGGTTTGCTTTTCGCACACACTGCACACCCTCTAACATACTCCTTGCAGTCTGTTGCCAGGGAAGGCCACCAAGCACATCTAGCAACCAAGTCTTACGTTCTGGAGGCCCCTGGATGCCCGGCATTTTTGTGCGAATGGAACATCTGTAAAACCTGGAGATGAAATGGCAGTGGCACAAACATAACCCCTTCAGGCTTTCCCTCAGGGACATCCTGCTGAAAGTGACTCAAAGTCTCTGTCCAGTCTCTCCAAGTCTCTGTGGCTCCCAGCACTACCTTTTGTGGAACAATGGGCTCTGGTTCTGAGGGCTGTGCTGTCTCTGGCTCAAAACATCTGGACAAAGCATCTGCTTTAATGTTTTTACTGCCCGGAGTGTACGTAATTACAAATCTAAATCTCGAGAAAAACAGTGACCACCGGGCCTGACAGGGACTCAATCTCTTGGCCCCCTCAATGTATTCCAAATTCTTGTGATCAGTGTAAACTGTAATCGTATGTTCTGCTCCTTCTAGCCAATGACGCCATTCTTCAAAGACCAACTGGATGGCTAGGAGCTCCCTGTTGCCTATATCGTAGTTTTTCTCTGCTGGTGAAAACCTCCGAGAGAAAGAAGCACATGGGTGTAACCTTCCCTGCAGCCCAGAGCATTGAGACAGCACAGCCCCTATCCCGACTTCTGAGGCATCAACCTCTACAATAAATGGATAGGAGGTATCCACGTGTCTCAAGATGGGTGCAGTGCAAAACAGTTATTTTAATGTGGAGAAAGCAGCCAGAGCTTCAGGAGACCAGTGATTAGTATCTGCCCCTTTCTTAGTGAGACTGGTGAGCGGGGCTACCACTGTGGAGTACCCCTTTATGAACCTTCTATAGTAATTAGCAAACCCTAAAAAATCTCTGGAGAGATTTGAGTCCCACTGGCTGAGGCCATTCCAGGACAGCAGAGACTTTGGCAGGGTCCATAGAAAGGCCCGAGGTGGAAATTATGTATCCCAAAAAAGCGACAGATGTCACCTCAAAAATGCATTTCTCCAGCTTAGCATAAATCCTGTTTTGTCTAAGCTTGCGCAGCACAAATTTAACATGAGTTCTGTGCTCAGAGAGATTGTTAGAGAAGATCAGCAGTGGTGCTCAGCAGAGCTCGAATATTCGAGTAGCTCGAATATTCGAGCTCTTTTTCAGCTATTCGAGCTCGGTATTCGAGCTCCGAATAGCTGGAGCTATTCGAATGGGCTATTCAAGTAAACTCGAATAGCCCATTCACTATTTGCGCTATTCCAGCTAACAGCGCGCTCGAATAGCGTCATAGCCCAGATTGATGTCCTTAGAGCCAATCAGAGGGCTCCCAGGCCCTCTGACGGCAGCCAATCACAGAGGGGGACCCTGGCCAGCCCCTACCCTATAAATAGCGGCCGCCATTTTAGGTTTTTCCGTCCTTGCCTGACTTTGTACAGAGAGAGATCTGCTCCTTTGTGCTTTGGCTTAGCAAGAGCTCTATTGTGGTCATTTACCTAGCGTTTTTGCTCACATACACCTCCTATACACACCTATATTGTTGTTAGTTAGATAGACATTGTATTTTAGTTAGTAGCTTTTGTGTTACATAGAGACAGCTGCTGCAGGCTTACAGCTTTAGGCCTCAGGGCCTGCCTGTGTGGGCAGCTGTTCTCTCCTGTCCTCTGTTAGTTTATTTCTCATCTATACCAGTATTTCTGCTGTCCTTTACTACTGAGTGATTGTATTTTGTATTGTAGTTATATACTGTAACTGTACTAGGACAGTCACTGTCACTGTTTGTTCATAGCTCCTGCGTGTGCGTGCACTCACTGTTTGTAGTGTACACACACTCTATTTCCTTCTGATTACTGATTATTGTAATTTCTAGTTGTACTTACTGTTACTACTTACTGTACTAGTAGGGACACTCAGTCACTGTTCATAGGCTAGCTCCTGCGTGTGTGTGCGACTGTGCGCGTGCACTCACTGTCTGTAGTGTACACACACTCTATTTCCTTGTGATTACTACTGATTATTGTAACTGTCTGCTAGTTGTACTTCCTGACTGTTACTACTTACTTACTGTACTAGACACTCACTCAGTCACTGTTCATAGGCTAGCTCCTGCGCGTGTGTGCGCGTGCCTGCACTCACTGTCTGTAGTGTGCACACACTCTATTTCCTTTTGATTACTACTGATTATTGTAACTTCTAGTTGTACTTCCTGACTGTTACTACTTACTTACTGTACTAGGGACACTCACTCAGTCTCTGTTCATAGGCCAGCTCCTGCGCGTGTGTGCGCGTGCGTGCACTCACTGTCTGTAGTGTACACACACTCTATTTCCTTGTGATTACTACTGATTATTGTAACTTCTAGTTGTACTTCCTGACTGTTACTACTTACTTACTGCACTAGGGACACTCACTCAGTCTCTGTTCATAGGCTAGCTCCTGCGCGTGTGTGCGCGTGCGTGCACTCACTGTCTGTAGTGTACACACACTCTATTTCCTTGTGATTACTACTGATTATTGTAACTGCTAGTTGTACTTCCTGACTGTTACTACTTACTTACTGTAGTAGGGACACTCACTCAGTTACTGTTCATAGGCCAGCTCCTGCGCGTGTGTGCGCATGCGTGCACTCACTGTCTGTAGTGTACACACACTCTATTTCCTTGTGATTACTACTGATTATTGTAACTTCTAGTTGTACTTCCTGACTGTTACTACTTACTTACTGTACTAGGGACACTCACTCAGTCTCTGTTCATAGGCTAGCTCCTGCGCGTGTGTGCGCGTGCGTGCACTCACTGTTTGTAGTGTACACACACTCTATTTCCTTGTGATTACTACTGATTATTGTAACTGCTAGTTGTACTTCCTGACTGTTACTACTTACTTACTGTACTAGGGACACTCACTCAGTCACTGTTCAAAGGCTAGCTCCTGCTTGTGTGTGCGCGTGCGTGCACTCACTGTCTGTAGTGTACACACACTCTATTTCCTTGTGATTACTACTGATTATTGTAACTTCTAGTTGTACTTCCTGGCTGTTACTACTCACTTACTGTACTAGGGACACTCACTCAGTCACTGTTCATAGGCTAGCTCCTGCGCGTGTTTGCGCGTGTGTGCACTCACTGTCTGTAGTGTACACACACTCTATTTCCTTGTGATTACTACTGATTAGTGTATTTTCTAGTTAGTGTACTAGGGGACACACTCACTGTTCACTGATTACCGATTTTTGTATTTTGTATTTGTACTGTACTAATCACTTAGCGATCTAATCACTTAGTGATTAGTGTCACCTCACCCAACAACCCACTCCATTAAAGTACCCCACTTTTCACCCGCACTTTTAAAAAACTTTTGTGTTTACGCCCAAAACATCTAAGATGTCTGGAAGTGGCAGCCAGCACGGTTTGGGCAAGGGGAAGGGCAGCAAGGGAATCAGGAGGAGAGGGAGCAGCATTGTGGCAAGCCGCGGCCGCGCCACCATGCACAGTTCCGCAGCAGCAGCGTCAGTGGCTAACATTCCTCCTATAGCCACTGGCCGTGGACGCCTTGGGCGCAGCCCAGCAGGAGCATCTGCAACTCACGCTGCAGAGACACAGCAGCAGCGTGTAGCACCTGCTCCTATTTTCCTCCAGCCGGGTCGGAAACGTCCCATTGAGGAAAAGGATGCATCCACTGTGGTGCAACTGATGACGGAGGATGAGCAGCCCGCCATCAGCTCTGCATCCGAGGCCTCCACCCTCACCACCACCACCACCACCACCACCCCTGTTCGCAGCAGCCGCCCAGCAGGGCCTGGGGAGGAGGCCAGTTCACCGTCAGTCGCCGACCTGTCACTCAGCAGTCTTTTCAACCCAGGCACCATCAGGGTATTGTCTGCTGTTGTTGGCGATTTTGAGGAGGAGATGCTGATGGGCACTTTGGGGGAGGAGGGATTGGACAGCAAGACTGTGGCGACAGTCAAGCAGCCCATCCATGCATCAGAAGAGGAGTTTGGGGGGTCATCATCCCAGCAGGACATGTTTCAGGAGGGGGATGATGATGATGACACGGTGACCGACAAAGACTGGGTGCCACCAGCTCCAGGGGATGTCATCATCAGCAGCTCTGAGGAGGAGGAGGAGGATGCGCTTGTGGGCCTTGCAAGGAGGCGCATCATTGCAAGCATTGGCAGCAGTAGGCAGGTCCCACAGCCTGCTGGTGTCTCAGGCTCAGCAGCAGCAGCATCTGCCAGTACCACCACCAGCCGCACCCAAGCCCCCCCCCCCCAACCACCACAGGGAGACAGGCAGCAGCGGTTCCATGCCGTAGGGGGTTGTTTTTGTCACCAATCTGGCGATTTTTCACCATGCCCACAGTGTACAGCAAGTACGCCACTTGCAACCACTGTCAGCGGAAGTTGAGCAGAGGTGCAGACCCCTTAAAGTTCAGCACCAGCTCGCTCATCAACCACCTTGCTGCGAAACATTTCCACCAGCATGAGGAGTTCCAGAGGCTGAAGGCATCTGGTGCTGGCAGTGGCACCACACCCATCACTGCACAGCCTTCAGCAGCAGCAGCAGCAACAGCAGCCACCCGCCCTCCTGCTCCTCCAGCAGCACCAGCAGGAGTGCGGAAACGCACTGCTCCTCCCCCCTCTGCAACTCCTGCCGCCGACACTGAGGCCTGTTCTGGCAGCCAGTCCTCAGTGGCCTCCTCTGCTGTGTCCGCTGATTCCCGTGCTAGCAAAAGGCCACGCCAGAGCCTTTTGAGCGAGTCCTTCCAGGGGGTGGTTAGGGCTCTGCCTCCAAGCAGCCGTCGCGTGCGGCAGCTGAACGGCTTGCTGGCACGGGCCATGTGCTCCCAACTCCTGCCGTACACGCTCGTGCAGGAGGGGAGCGACATGCGTGCGCTGCTTGCTTGTGCAGCCCCAGACTGGCAGCTCCCCAGCAGA
The DNA here is from genome assembly GCF_040937935.1 of Hyperolius riggenbachi. NCBI lineage: Eukaryota > Metazoa > Chordata > Amphibia > Anura > Hyperoliidae > Hyperolius > Hyperolius riggenbachi. Next base: position 36,664,305 of record NC_090646.1, on the reverse strand, counting down.
CACTTCTTCGCCCGCAAGGCCATTCCTGCACTGCACCGCTTTGTGATGGCCAATGTGGAGCGAGGGCTGGAGCACGCAGTTGGTGAAAGGGTCCACGTCACCATGGACTCCTGGAGCAGCCGCTTCGGGACAGGCCGCTACCTGTCCTTCACTGTCCACTGGGTCAGCTTGGTGGAAGGGGGTGAGGATGGGAGAGCAGCAGCGGGCACAGCAGCAGCAGCAGCAGCAACACAGTGGGTGGTGCCACCCCGCAGGGTCAGGGGAACTGCAGCAGGTTCCTCCGATCCTCTGCCATCCTCCGGCACACCTGGCCAAACCCCCCGCCTCAGCAGCAGCGTGAAGGCCCGCCACTGCCAAGCGCTGCTGCAGTTGGTCAGCCTTGGGAAGACCAAACTGACGGCAACCCATGTGTTGGCCAAACTCCAGGAGCAGGAGAGGATTTGGCTGACCCCCAGAGGCCTCAGAGTCGGAGAGGTGGTGGCCGACAATGGGGCCAATCTGGTTGCCGCCATCGACAGGGGAAACCTGACCCACATCCCCTGTCTTGCCCACGTGCTGAACCTGGTGGTGCAGAAGTTCCTGTGCACCTACCAGGGGATGGGCGAACTGCTGGAAACGGCAAGGGAGGTTGTGCGTCACTTCCGGCGCTCGGCTGCAGCCTGTGCGAGCCTGCAAGATGTGCAAAAGGAGCTGGAGCTGCCACGCCATCGGCTGATCATTGACGTTCCAACTCGCTGGAACTCCACCCTGGCGATGTTGGAGCGTCTGGTTGAACAGAAGCACGCTGTCAACCAGTACCTTGCCCTGGCCACTGTTTGCGCCACTCAGAGAAGGGACAAGACCAGCAACATCCCGTCCATCGTCCCCGATGATGACTGGAGGCACATGCAGCAGGTGTGCTTAGTGCTGGCTCCCTTTCTGCAGGCCACTAACATGGTGAGCAGGGACCATGCTATGGTCTGCGAGTGGGTGCCCCTGGTTTGTCTGCTGAACAGGGCCCTCGATGCTTTGCTGGAACAGGGAGCGGCAGCCTTGGACCAGCAGGAGCGTCAAACAGCTGCACAGTCCACCTCTGAGGGGGAGGAGGAGGAGGACTTGGTGGAGGTCCCTGACCTTGCTGCTGATGAGGGGGATCAGCACAGCGCAGCTGAGTTGGTGCGGGGGTGGAGAGAGGATGAGGCGGCAGAGGAGGAGGATGAGGACAGCAGCACTGCCATCGATGTGCCAGCACACGTGGCCCACCTCTTCCCAATGGCAGCGCACATGCTGGCGTGCCTGCGCAGGGACCCCAGAGTGATCCAGATGAAGCAGAGGGAGGAGATCTGGATCAGCATGATGTTGCACTCACGCCTCAAGGGGAAGTTGAGCCAGTTCCTGCCGCCTGCAGGAGGAGAGCCAGCGCAACAAATAAGGAGCTTGCAGCAGGCCCTTGTTGAGCGCTTGGAGGAAGCCTTCCCCCAGCCTTCCACCCCCACTGTCCAGCCAGCACAGAGGCAGCAGCAGGTGCCTGCATCCAGCAGCAAGCGCCCCACAGACCTGCTGTCTCTCAGCAACGAGCTCTACAGGACTGTAGAGGCTCCGGCAGCAGTGACTAGAGAGGAGGTGCATGCAGCAGCATCCTCCTCCGGTCACAGCCAGCGCCTGACCCGTATGGTGGCTGACTACATGGGGTCCTACAGCGGGCTTGACAGCAATGCCCCTGTTGATCCAATGGAGTATTGGGTCAAGCGCCTGGAGATCTGGAGCGAGCTGGCGCAGTACGCCCTGGAAGTGCTGTCCTGTCCCCCTTTCAGCGTGCTGTCCGAGCGCTGCTTCAGTGCAGCTGGTGGCGTGGTCACCGAGAAATGCTCACATCTGTCTCACAAGTCTGTGGACAGACTGACGTTTCTCAAGATGAACCAGGCGTGTGTGGAAGGCGAGTTCCTGGCCCCTGTTGTCGGCGAGAGGGGGACATGAACTGGCTACCGGAAAAACCATCTTTAATGTGCCTTATCACCCTTTACCACCTCCTGGCTCCTGCTCACTAAGCCAGCCTGGTTCACTTTGACTATTACGTCGCCTGCAGCCACACATTTTACACCTACAGTGGGCTGCTGTGTACTGCCCTTCTGCTGTCTGTCTGTGTTTCCCACTGCCAGGGTACACGGATTTACCTTCTGCTGCCACTCTGCCACCAGCTATTACGTCAAACAATAGCTATATTTCTGTAATTAACTTGTACAAACAAAACAAAAAAACCATTAAAAAAAAAAAGGTTTAATTTTTTCTGAGGTGCCCGGGTTGAAAACTATGTTGTCCCAGTTGTGTATTGGACACGATGTGGGCTTCACGACCGCTGTCTGGGACCTCCAGCTGTGTTTATTTACAACCCTGGTATCACCGCTAGGTACCAGGGCTATTATGTCACGCTGCCTGCCTGCTGCCACACTCACACTACTCCTCCATTCCTCCTGCTGCTGCTGTCTGTCTGTCTGTGTTTCCCACTGCCAGGGTACACGGAATTACCTTCTGCTGCCACTCTGCCACCAGCTATGACGTCAAACAATAGCTACTCACATTACTCCTCCATTCCTCCTGCTGCTGCTGCTGTCTGTCTGTGTTTCCCACTGCCAGGGTACACAGATTTACCTTCTGCTGCCACTCTGCCACCAGCTATTACGTCAAGCAATAGCTATATCTGTGTAATTTGTTGTAAAAACAAAACAAAAAAAACCATTAAAAAAAAAAGGTTTAATTTTTCTGAGGTGCCCGGGTTGAAAACTGTGTTGTCCCAGTTGTGTATTGGACATGATGTGGGCTTCACGACCGCTGTCTGGGACCTCCTGCTGTGTTTATTTACGCCCTGGTATCACCGCTAGGTACCAGGGCTATTATGTCACGCTGCCTGCCTGCTGCCACACTCACACTACTCCTCCATTCCTCCTGCTGCTGCTGCTGTCTGTCTGTGTTTCCCACTGCCAGGGTACACAGATTTACCTTCTGCTGCCACTCTGCCACCAGCTATGACGTCAAACAATAGCTGATCACACTACTCCTCCATTCCTCCTCCTGCTGCTGCTGTCTGTCTGTGTTTCCCACTGCCAGGGTACACAGATTTACCTTCTGCTGCCACTCTGCCACCAGCTATTACGTCAAACAATAGCTACTCACATTACTCCTCCATTCCTCCTGCTGCTGCTGCTGTCTGTCTGTGTTTCCCACTGCCAGGGTACACAGATTTACCTTCTGCTGCCACTCTGCCACCAGCTATTACGTCAAACAATAGCTATATCTGTGTAATTTGTTGTAAAAACAAAACAAAAAAAACCATTAAAAAAAAAAGGTTTAATTTTTCTGAGGTGCCCGGGTTGAAAACTGTGTTGTCCCAGTTGTGTATTGGACACGATGTGGGCTGCACGACCGCTGTCTGGGACCTCCTGCTGTGTTTATTTACGCCCTGGTATCACCGCTAGGTACCAGGGCTATTATGTCACGCTGCCTGCCTGCTGCCACACTCACACTACTCCTCCATTCCTCCTGCTGCTGCTGCTGTCTGTCTGTGTTTCCCACTGCCAGGGTACACGGAATTACCTTCTGCTGCCACTCTGCCACCAGCTATTACGTCAAACAATAGCTATATCTGTGTAATTAACTTGTACAAACAAAACAAAAAAACCATTAAAAAAAAGGTTTAATTTTTTCTGAGGTGCCCGGGTTGAAAACTGTGTTGTCCCAGTTGTGTATTGGACACAATGTGGGCTGCACAACCGCTGTCTGGGACCTCCTGTTGTGTTTATTTACGCCCTGGTATCACCGCTAGGTACCAGGGCTATTATGACACGCTGCCTGCCTGCTGCCACACTCACACTACTCCTCCATTCCTCCTGCTGCTGCTGTCTGTCTGTGTTTCCCACTGCCAGGGTACACAGATTTACCTTCTGCTGCCACTCTGCCACCAGCTATGACGTCAAACAATAGCTGATCACACTACTCCTCCATTCCTCCTGCTGCTGCTGCTGCTGTCTGTCTGTGTTTCCCACTGCCAGGGTACACAGATTTACCTTCTGCTGCCACTCTGCCACCAGCTATTACGTCAAACAATAGCTACTCACATTACTCCTCCATTCCTCCTGCTGCTGCTGCTGTCTGTCTGTGTTTCCCACTGCCAGGGTACACGGAATTACCTTCTGCTGCCACTCTGCCACCAGCTATTACGTCAAACAATAGCTATATCTGTGTAATTTGTTGTAAAAACAAAACAAAAAAACCATTACAAAAAAAAAAGGTTTAATTATTCTGAGGTGCCCGGGTTGAAAACTGTGTTGTCCCAGTTGTGCATTGGACACGATGTGGGCTGCACGACCGCTGTCTGGGACCTCCTGCTGTGTTTATTTACAGCCTTGGTATCACCGCTAGGTACCAGGGATATTATGTCACGCTGCCTGCCTTATTGACTGCCTGGCCTGCTGCCACACACTCATCCTCCTCCTCCTGCTGCTGAATTTACCTCCTGCTGTCTGTGTGTTTCCACTGCCAGGGAGCACATACAATGGCGCTTCCAACATGCGTGCGCCACCAGCTATTTATTACGCTCAAAAATAGCTGCATTTCTTTAAAAAAAAAAATTATAAAAGAGAAATAAGTGAAGAAGAAGAAGACGATATAGAAGAAGAAGAAGATATAGAAAAAGAAGAAGAAGATATAGAAAAAGAAGAAGAAGGAGAAGAAGAAGAAGGAGAAGAAGAAGGAGAAGAAGAAGAAGAAGAAGAAGAAGAAGAAGAAGAAGAAGAAGAAGAAGGAGAAGAAGAAGAAGAAGGAGAAGGAGAAGGAGAAGGAGAAGGAGAAGGAGAAGGAGAAGGAGAAGGAGAAGATGAAGAAGATATAGAAGATATAGAAGATAAAGAAGTAGAAGAAGAAGTATATTCAGTACTGAACAAAATTTTGGACACAACTTCTCTTTCCACCATTAAGGCCAATTCGAATAGTCAGCTCGAATAATGAGCTCGAATACCGACTCGAATAGTGAGCTCGAAGTCCGAGGTCGAATCGAATAGTAAAAATTATTCGACTCGAATATTCGACTGAACTCGAATAATTTACTATTCGAATTCGACCAAACTCGAATTTTAAAAAGGGGTATTTGAGCACCACTGAAGATCAGAATGTCGTCCAGGTAAATTAGGACAAATTTACCCAACACCTCTCTGAAAACCTCGTTAATGAGTTCCTGGAAGACGGCCAGAGCGTTACACAACCCGAAGAGCATCACCAGATACTCGTAATGCCCGTCGGGTGTGTTGAAGTCCGTCTTCCATTCATCGCTCTCTCTGATCCGCACCAGATTGTATGCACCCCGCAAATCCAATTTTGAAAAGATCTTGGCATTGGTGACTTGAGTGAATAAATCATCTAACAAGGGTAATGGATAGCGATTTTTAACTGTAATTTTATTCAGTCCCCGGTAATCAATGCATGGACGGAGACCGCCGTCCTTTCTCTTTACAAAAAAGGTGACCGGGAATGACAAATGAATCCCTTAGCCAAATTTTCACAGATGTACTCTTGCATGGCCATCTTTTCTGGCCCAGATAAATTGTAGAGATGACCTCTAGGGGGCATACAACCTGATCGAAGATCAATCGGACAATCGAAAGGGCGATGGGGCGGTAGCTTATCAGCAGCTTTGGGACAGAATACGTCTGAGAACTCAACGTAAGACTCTGGGACACCCTCCACCTGAATCCTGGTCTGGCCCAGTTTTACCCTCCCTAGGCAATGCTGAACACAATGGGGGGACCAGCTCGTTAACTGACCAGTGGCCCAATCTATCTGCGGAGAGTGGATGTGTAGCCACGGCATACCAAGGATGATTGGGGAGGTTGTCATGTGTAAAACAAAAAACTGCAACCTCTCTTTATGCAATACCCCTATAGTGACTTTTACATCTGGAGTCTGAGACAGCGGATGATTACGCTGTAGAGGGGAGTCATCTATTGCCCTAACCTGCAGGGGTGGTTTAACCAGAGTGAGCGGAACACCTAATCTCTTAGCAAACTCGTAATCCATAAAATTAGCCGCTGAGCCCGAATCAACGAAGGCCTCAGAGACTTCAGATTTACCCTCCCATGTGAAAGTACAAGGGAGAAGTAACCGTTTATCTTCTAGGGGTGAAAGTCGCGCGCCTAGGGTGTTACCCCCTACGACTCCTAGGCGGTAGCGTTTCCCGACTTGTTAGGACAATTACGTACTTTATGACCCCCCTCTGCGCAGTAAAGACACAGCTGCTCAGACATCCTACGTCTTCGCTCCACTTGGGATAGTTTCGACCGACCAATCTGAATTGGTTCGGTTGGAGGCGAAACGGGAGGAGGTGGAGTTACAGGTGGCGCAGAGTAGGACACCATTCTTACGTGACTACTACCCCGGGTCTGTTTCTGATAACGCAGCCTGCAGTCGACCCGAATGGCCGATGATATGGCCTCATCGACTGTCTTTGGTTCAGGCAGACTTAACATGAGACCTGAGACCTCATCTGACAACCCCGATAAGAAACAGTCTAACAGGGCATAGGTGTCCCACCTGGCTGAAACCGACCACCTCCTAAACTCCGCTGCGTAATCCTCGACCGGACCCTTACCTTGGCGCAAAAGCTTGAGCTTCCGCTCAGAAGTCGCAGCAAGGTCTGGGTCGTCGTAAATTACAGCCATAGCCTTAAAAAATTCATCCACAGAGGTGAGGGCCAAGTCTCCGGTGGGCAAACTGTACGCCTACGTCTGAGAATCGCCTGACAACAAAGTCTTAATAAAAGTGACCCTTTGGGCCACAGTACCAGAAGATCGGGGTCTCAACTCAAAGTAAGACAACATTCTACTTCTAAAATTTCGGAAGTCAGATCTGTGACCAGAAAATTTCTCAGGTACAGGTAAACGTATGTCTGAGCTAGGAGGGGATCACACCCCGTCCACTGCTGTCTGGAGGGTCTGTAATGAACCAGACAAGGCTTCAATCCTAGTCTTGTGACTACCCAGCACTTGGTTGATGTTTTCCACCGAGGTGGCAAGTGCGCCCAGACGGTCAGTGTGTGCGTCCATTTGTATTTTGGGTCTGTCGTTCTGTAACTATCGGTGTAACACAGAGAGGGTCTGATTACCGGTGAACTGCAGTATCACCGAGAATACAGAATATACCCGATTATTGGTGATCTGCAGTATCACCAATAATCAGATATATCTACTAACCTCTGAACACCTGAGATAGAAGTGAGTGTTTGGTGTAACAGTAACACTAGAGGACTGTACCTTAGGGGTTAGGTACAGCAGCAGTAAGGAGTACTGCACAGAAGAAGTTCCTTCCGTAAACCTAGACTCTCCCGGGGGAGGGGCTAAGCAAAACGTGGGAAGGACAGAGCGTGAGTGACACCAATGGGGGGGTGTCACTAACAGATCTGGGAACTACCTCTAACAGTAAGGCTAGTTCTCGAGGTCGGGCAAGCCAGGTCGTTAACACACGGACAGATAGGTACAGAATCAGAAAACAGATGCGTAATCCAACGAAACAGGCAGGGTCTGGCAACGGAGAATCAGAATAACGAGGTACAGAATCAGGAGGCAGATACAGAGTCCAGGAACGAGCAGAGATTGGCAACAGGATATCAGAAATAGCAGAGTACAGAATCAGAGTTCAGGAGGATTAGTCAGGCAAGCAGAAGGTCATAACAAATAATACAATTCAATATTCCTAACGCTAAGGTGTGAGCTCCGTGATCATCAACACCTTTGGAAACTATGCTAGAACACAGATACTGACAAGGTCTGAGTGCTACCACGTAGTGTTCGCAACGACAGACACCAGAGAAATGACCAGCACCCAGTATATATACCAAAGCGCTCTCCAGTGCCACCCCTAAGTGCTGGACCAATGAAAGATGGTAAAATTGTCAGCTGACCGGCTTGGTCAGCTGACTCTTCTCTGGCTGTCATATAAGCTCTGCCTCTCAGCGCGCACGCGCGTCCTTCTGAACCTGTGTGGACTAGCAGTCCCAGCCACACCAGACATGTCTTGCAAAGCATCCGCAGATTCGGGCACGGGGGCCGCCGCATCACTCTCCAAGCAAGCGGCGGCTTCCCCGCATCCCACCACAATGTCAGTACCATTGTCACGCGTACAATCCACCGCATCCAACGCGGACTCCACCGCTTTGCCTATGCGGCATGCGGCGGTTTCTCCGCGTTGTGTCGCCATGTTGGACGCGGAAACAGCCGCCTCACTCTGAGCACTTGCGGCGGCTTTTCCGCGTTTCTTCACACTGAGGGAGTTTTGTTTGTACCATTGCCATTTCGCCTCCAGATATTGCAGATGTTCCACTCCCACAAGAATGCTGGACATCCTGAAGCCGCCAGAACACAGGATCTTGTTGCTAGGTGTGCTTGGTGGCCTTCATTGACAACTGACTGCAAGGAGTATGTAAGAGAATGTGCAGTGTGTGCAAAAAGCAAACCCTCCCGTCTGGCACCTGTGGGAACATTGCAGACTTTGCCCACCCCGAGTGAACCATGGACCCATTTGTCCATGGATTTTGTGGGTGAACTTCCAAGGTCTGAAGGCATGTTGGTCATTTGGGTGGTAGTCGAAAGTTTCAGTAAAATGGCCCATTTTGTGCCCCTAAAAGGACTCCCCTCGGCCCAGGAGTTGGCCGATCTTTTCATCATGCACATTTTCCGGCTACATGGCATTCCGGAAAATATAGTGTCAGATCGGGGAATCCAATTTGTGTCTAAATTTTGGAGGGCATTTTGTCATTAACCTCCTTGGCGGTAACCCCGTGACACGGGGTAAGCCGCCGGAGGGTGCCGCTCAGGCCCTGCTGGGCCGATTTTCATAATTTTTTTTTTGCTGGACGCAGCTAGCACTTTGTTAGCTGCACCAGCACTCTGATCGCCGCCGGCCCCTGCCCGATCGCCGCTATCTGCTGCGGCGCGGCCCCCCCCCCCCCAGACCCCAGCGCTGCCTGGCCAATCAGTGCCAGGCAGCGCCGAGGGGTGGCCCAGGACTCCCAATGACGTCCCGACGTCAGTGACGTCGGTGACGTCATCCCGCCCCGTCGCCATGGCGACGGGGGAAGCCCTCCAGGAAATCCCGTTCTATGAACGGGATTTCCTGATCGGAGATCGCCGAAGGCGATCGAAGCGGGCGGGGGGATGCCGCTGAGCAGCGGCTATCATGTAGCGAGCCTTCGGCTCGCTACATGATTAAAAAAAATTTTTTTTTTAAAAAACTGCTGCGCTCCCTCCTGGCGGTATTTTTCATACCGCCAAGGAGGTTAAATGGGCATGGAACTGTCATTTGCGTCGGGATACCACCCACAGACCAATGGTCAGACTGAGAGAATTAATCAGTCATTGGAACAGTTTCTAAGGTGTTATGTTGCGGATGCGCAAAATGATTGGGTCAAATTCTTGCCATTTGCAGAATTTGCACACAATAATTTAAAAAGTTCTTCCTCTGGATTTTCTCCATTCCAGGTGGTAACTGGAAAGTTGCCTAAGTTTTCCCCACTGCCAGTAGCTTCCACTCTGTTTCCAGCTCTGGAGGCTTGGCAAAAATCATTCAAGAACATTTGGGGGATCGTGAGAAAGAATTTGGAGAAGGCTTTTCAAAGTCAGAAAGGTCAAGCTGACAAGAAACGTTCCTTAGAGTGGAGGTTCCGGCCAGGAGACTTGGTCTGGGTGCCCACGCGTCATTTGACTCTGAAACAGCCCTCGGCCAAGTTAGGACCCAGATTTGTGGGCCCTTTTCCAGTAACCAGGAAGATCAACAATGTTACTTATGCCATTGATCTTCCTGCCAGCATGCGTGGTGTAAGATCCTTTCATGTGTCCCTGCTTAAACCAGCGGTCCATGTAGGTTCCACTCCTCCTCCCCCTGTGATGGTGGATGACCACCTGAGTACGAAGTAGAAAAGATATTAGACTCACGTATTGTACTGAACTCAGTACAGTATTTAGTTCACTGGAAAGGGTATGGTATTGAGGAGAGAGCATGGGTACCTGAGTGTCGCATGCATGCAGATAAATTAAGGAGGGAGTTCCACGCTTTGTATCCTGAGAAACCGGGTAGGAGCTGTCCGGAGTCCACTCCTCAGGGGGGGTACTGTGAGAGAACGCGGAAAAGCCGCCGCGAGTACTCAGAGTATGGCGACTGATTCCGCGTCCAACATGGCAGCTTGCGCACATGGGCCCGCATCTACTAGCCTGACGGAGCACGAAGAAACCGCCGCATGCCCTGTGAACAAGGCGGCGGATTCCGCGTCCGACGCGGCGGTTTGCGCGCATAGGCTTACTACCAGCAGTACGGCTGAACGAGTGGAAACCGCCGCATGCTCTGATAGCGGTGCGGCTGGCCCCGCGTTCAAGACAGCAGATACTTTGCAACACATGTCTGGTGTGGCTGGGACTGATAGTCCACACAGGTTCAGAAGGTCGTGCGCACGCGGGGAGAGGCAGAGCCTTTATGACAGCCAGAAGGGTGTCAGCTGACCAAGCTGGTCAGCTGACAATTCTGTCAGTTTTCATTGGTCCAGCACTTAGGTGAGGCGCTGGGGAGCGCTCTAGTATATATACTGGGTGCTGGTCATTTCTCTGGTGTCTGGCGTTGCGATCACTACGTGGTAGCACTCAGACCTTTGTCAGTATCTGTGATATTGTCTGTGTTAGTATCTAGACCAGTTCCTGGGTGTTGATGACTAAGGACCTCACACCTCAGTCTAGGGAAACTGTATATTATCTGTGTTATAATCTAGATCAGTTCCTGGGTGTTGATGACCAAGGAGCTCACACCTCAGACTAGGATTTAGTTTACCATCTAGTTATTCTCAGACCAGTTCCAGGGTGTTGATGATCAAGGAGCTCACACCCAAGACTAGGCATTGTTGATTATTTGTTATGACCTTCTGCTTTCCTGACTACTCTTCTGATCTCTGATTTGGTACTTTGCTATATCTGATACTCTGTTGCCAAACTCTGCTTGCCTTAGGATTCCGCATCTGTCTCCTGTCTCTGTCCCTGATCTGTCTGTCTGTTTCCGACCTGGCTTGCCCGACCTCGAGAGCTATCTCCTCAGTTAAGAGATAGCTCACAGTTCTGTTGGTGACATCCTTCCTTGGTGTCACTCACACTTTGTCCTTCCTACTCCCAGCCTGACCCCTCCCTCGGGAGAGTCTCAGGCTTGCGGAAGGAACGTGTTATTGTGCAGTACTCCTTACTGCTTTACACCTGCTCCTCAGGTGCAGTCCTTAAAGTATTACTGTAGCACCAGACACTCTTATTACCCAGGTGTCCAGAGGTTAGAGATATATCTGATTATCGGTGATACTGCAGATCATCAATAATCGGGTATATATCTGTATTCTCGGTGATACTGCAGATCACCGGTAATCAGACCCTCTCTGTGTTACACCGATCGTTACATAAAGGTTACAGTTTTTTGTACTTAAGATGACCACCTCGACAGTGATCCTGGGTATGCCGTGGTTAAAAACACTCTCCGCAGAGAGATTGGAGCTCCGGCCAATTGTTAAGTTGGTCTCCATTCTGTCATCAGCATTGTTTAGAGAGAGTGGCCGTATGCACCACCCAGATTCAGATCGAAGGTGTACCCTCACAGTATGCGGAGTTTGCTGATGTGTTCTGTCCTAAGTCAGCAGACAAGCTTCCTCCTCACAGGAGTTTTGACTGCCCCATTGAATTAAGACCAGGTTGTATGCCCCCTAGAGGCCATCTCTATAATCTTTCTGGCCCGGAGAAACTGGCCATGCAGGATTAAATTAAAGAAAATTTAGCTAAGGGCTGTATCTGTCCTTCTAAGTCTCCGGCCGGAGCAGGTTTCTTTTTTGTACAGAAGAAGAATGGTGGGCTTCGCCCGTGTATCGATTACCGGGAATTGAATAAGATAACTATAAAAAATCGTTATCCTCTTCCTCTAATTGACGATCTATTTTCCCAAATCACTGATGCAGGTATCTTTTCTAAGTTGGATCTGAGAGGGGCATACAACTTGGTACACATCAGGGAGGGTGATGAGTGGAAGACGGCCTTTAACACGCCCGACGGGCACTACAAATATTTAGTCATGCCCTTCGGGCTATGCAACGCTCCTGCCGTCTTCCAAGTTTCTGGGATGCTTTGTTCTAGTTTACCTTGACGACATATTAATCTACTTGTGGAATTCGTCAGAACACAGGAAACACATGAAGTTTGGCTTGGAGAAACTAAGGCAAAACTCTCTGCACGCAAAACTCGAAAAATGTCTCTATGAGGTGTCTGAGGTTCTATTTTTGGGATATGTCACTTCCACTTCTGGGCTCTCCATGGACCCCAAAAAAGTGTCTACCATCATGGATTGGCCGCAGCCAGCAGGGCTGAAGACACTCCAGAGATTTCTGGGCTTTGCCAACTATTACAGGAAATTTATTAAGGGGTTCTCCTCAGTAGTGTCTCCCCTTACTGATCTCACCAAAAAGGGGGCAGACACTTATAATTGGTCAGAGGAAGCACATTCTGTCTTCTCGACTCTGAAGAGTTTGTTTTGCTCCGCCCCTATTCTGCGACATGTGGATGTCACCTGTCCTTTTATAGTGGAGGTAGATGCATCAGAGATAGAGGTTGGGGCTGTGCTGTCTCAACATTCTGGGTTTCAAGGTAGATTGCATCCATGTGCTTTTTTCTCACGTAAATTCTCTCCGGCTGAGAGAAATTACGACATTGGGATTTGTGAGTTACTAGCCATTAAACTCGCATTTGAGGAATGGCGTCATTGGCTCGAAGGAGCAGAACATGTGATCACGGTCTACACCGACCATAAAAATCTGGAATACATTGAGGGGGCTCAGTCCCCGACAGGCTCGCTGGTCCCTATTTTTTACGAGATTCAGATTTATAATAACCTATAAGCCTGGAAGTAAAAACATCAAAGCGGATGCTTTGTCTAGATGTTTTGAGCCAGAGTCAGTACAACCTTCAACCCCTGAAAATATCCTGCCCGAGAAGGTTGTCGTAGCAGTCACAGAGACATGGGAGGACTGGTCACTCACTTTAAGACCGTATCAACTGGAGGTTCCCGAGGGGAAACCTGAGGGGGTGTTGTTTGTACCGTTGCATTTACAGTTTCAGATTTTGCAGTTGTTTCACGCCCACAAAAATGCAGGCCATCCTGGAGTGGCCAGGACACTGTAGTTACTGACTAGATGTGTTTGGTGGCCATCCTTACCCCTAGACTGTAGAGAATGTGTTAAGAACTGTTCAGTTTGTTCCAGGAGTAAACCATCCAGACAGGCCCCAGCAGGCACACTCCAGTCCTTGCCTGTGCCTGAAGAGCCATGGACCCACTTGTCTATGGATTTTGTGGGTGAAATCCCCAGGTCTGATGGTAAGACGGTCATTTGGGTGGTAGTCGACAGATTCAGCAAAATGGCTCATTTTATTCCCCTGGATGGACTCCCCTCTGCTCAGGAACTGACGGATCTCTTCATTCAACACATTTTCCGATTACATGGCATCCCGGAAAATGTGGTATAAGATAGGGGAGTCCAGTTTGTGTCTAGGTTTTGGCGAGCCTTTTGTCATCACATGGGTATGAATCTGTCGTTCTCGTCCGGCTACCACCCACAGACCAATGGTCAGACCGAGAGAGTCAATCAATCATTGGAGCAATTCTTGAGGTGCTATGTGGCAGATGCCCAATTAGAGTGGGCAAAGTTCTTACCATTCGCAGAATTTGCACATAATAATTTGAAGAATACTTCTTCAAGCTTTTCACCATTCCAGGTGGTCACGGGGAGATCTCCCAAGTTCTCCTCACTACCGGTGGTGTCTTCTCCTTTTCCTGCGCTGGAGGATTGGCAGGGATCATTAAAGGAGATTTGGTCAATGGTCAAAAATAATCTGGAAAGGGCTTTTAAGACTCAAAAGAAGCAGGCTGATAAGAGACGGTTAGTGGAATAGGAGTTTGTACCAGGGGACATGGTGTGGGTTTCAACTCGGCATTTGGCCCTGAAGCAACCTTCAGCTAAGCTGGGCCCCAGATTTGTAGGCCCATACCCCGTTTCCAAAAAAATCAATGATGTCACTTATGTCATTGCGCTGCCATCTTGTATGAGAGGCAGGGGCGGACTGACCATTAGGGCACTCGGGCACGGACCGAGGGCCCGTGGTCAGGGGGGGCCCGCCGCCCGCCAGAGAGCCCTGAGCAGGAGGGGAGACAGCCAGCGAAGGAGGGCGATGGGCAGAGCAGCGGAGAAGGGGGGAAGTTCCCCCCCTTCTCTCACCTTGGGGCCCCCCTTCCTGGCTCTCCCCTCCAGAATCGGTAAAGTGTCGGCGCAGCGGCTGACAGCGGGCGGAGATTTACCGCTGTTCAGCCACCGGAGGGAGCGCTGATCTGTGTGCTACTAGTCTGGGCTTCTCAAGCCCAGACTAGTGGCACACAGATCAGCGCTCCCTCCGGTGGCTGAACAGCGGTAAGTCTCCGCCCGCTGTCAGCTGCTACCCGCTGCGCCGACACTTTACAGATTCTGGAGGGGAGAGCCAGGAAGGGGGGCCCCAAGGTGAGAGAAGGGGGGGGGAACTTCCCCCCTTCTCCACTGCTATGCAAATCACCCTCCTTTACTGGCTGTCTCCCCTCCTGGAGACACTACAAGCCTGGCTGCATATACTGGGGGCACCTATACACCTGGCTATACCAGGGTGACCTATACACCTGGCTGCATATACTGGGGAGACCTATACACCTGACTACATATACTGGGGCACTTATAGACCTAGCTACATATACTGGGGGCACCTATAGACCTGGCTGTATATACTGGGGGCACCTGTAGACCTGGCTATACTGGGGACACCTATACACCTGGCTGCATATACTGGGGAGACCTATATACCTGGCTGCATATACTGGGGGCACTTCTAGACCTAGCTACATATACTGAGGGCACCTATAGACCTGGCTATACTGGGGAGACCTATACACCTGGCTGTATATACTGGGGAGACCTATACACCTAGCTGCATATACTGGGGGCACTTATACACCTGACTACATATACTGGGGGCACTTATAGACCTAGCTACATATACTGGGGGCACCTGTAGACCTGGCTATACTGGGGACACCTATACACCTGGCTGCATATACTGGGGAGACCTATACACCTGGCTGCATATAATGGGGGCACTTATACACCTGACTACATATACTGGGGCACTTATAGACCTAGCTACATATACTGGGGGCACCTATAGACCTGGCTATACTGGGGACACCTATACACCTGGCTACATATACTGGGGACACCTAAAGACCTGGCTATCTATACAGGAGACACCTATAGACCTGGCTATCTATGCAGGAGACACCTATAGACCTGGCTATCTGTACTGGGGACACCTATAGACCTGGCTATCTGTACTGGGGACCAGTGGCGTCTCTATAATAGGGCGCAGGGGGGCGGGGCGCACCGGGTGTCAGACACCCAGGGGGGTGTCGCCTTGACCCCCCACAGCAGCACAGCAGGAGGGAGAAGCAGGGCTAGATGGAGGGGCTGTTGAGGCAGCGGTGGGGAGGGGGTAAATATCCCCCACTCCCTCACCTGGGACCCCTCCTTCTGCCTCTCTCTTCCCCCACCAGAATAGCGGCGGCCGACAAGTGCGGGGCGGCCAGAGGCGCATGGACAATTACTTACCTGATTTCCGCGTTCCAAGCGTGGAGCGCAGCGTCATGACGTTACAGGTCTCCGCCTCCAATGCCGCCCACTGTGCTTCCGCTAATCAGGAAGCACAGTGGGCGGCATTGGAGGCGGAGACCTGTAACGTCATGACGCTGCGCTCCACGCTTGGAACGCGGAAATCAGGTAAGTAATTGTCCATGCGCCTCCGGCCGCCCCGCACTTGTCGCCGCTATTCTGGAGGGGAAGAGAGAGGCAGAAGGAGGGGTCCCAGGTGAGGGACATTTCCCCCCTCCCCACCGCTGCCTCCACAGCCCCTCCATCTAGCGCTGCTTCTCCCTCCTGGGGCACCTACACTGGGGGCAACTATACTAGCTTACTGGGGCAACTATACTAGCCATACTGGGGGCAACTATATACTAGCCATACTGGGAGCAACTATACTAGCCATACTGGGGGCAACTATACTAGCTTACTGGGGGCAACTATACTAGCCATACTGGGGGCAACTATACTAGCTATACTGGGGGCAACTATACTAGCCATACTGGGGGCAACTATACTAGCTTACTGGGGGCAACTATACTAGCCATACTGGGGGCAACTATACTAGCTATACTGGGGGCAACTATACTAGCCATACTGGGGGCAACTATACTAGCCATACTGGGGGCAACTATACTAGCTATACTGGGGGCAACTATACTAGCCATACTGGGGGCAACTATACTAGCCATACTGGAGGCAACTATACTAGCCATACTGGGGGCAACTATACTAGCCATACTGGGGGCAACTATACCAGCTATACTGGGGGAAACTATACTAGCTTACTGGGGACAACTATACCAGCCATACTGGGGGCAACTATACCAGCCATACTGGGGGCAACTATACTAGCTTACTGGGGGCAACTATACTAGCCATACTGGGGGCAACTATACTAGCCATACTGGGAGCAACTATACTAGCCATACTGGGGGCAACTATACTAGCTTACTGGGGGCAACTATACTGTACCGGCCGCCCCGCACTTGTCGCCGCTATTCTGGAGGGGAAGAGAGAGGCAGAAGGAGGGGTCCCAGGTGAGGGATATTTCCCCCCTCCCCACCGCTGCCTCCACAGCCCCTCCATCTAGCGCTACTTCTCCCTCCTGGGGCACCTACACTGGGGGCAACTATACTAGCTTACTGGGGGCAACTATACTAGCCATACTGGGGGCAACTATATACTAGCCATACTGGGAGCAACTATACTAGCCATACTGGGGGCAACTATACTAGCTTACTGGGGGCAACTATACTAGCCATACTGGGGGCAACTATACTAGCTATACTGGGGGCAACTATACTAGCCATACTGGGAGCAACTATACTAGCTTACTGGGGGCAACTATACTAGCCATACTGGGGGCAACTATACTAGCTATACTGGGGGCAACTATACTAGCCATACTGGGGGCAACTATACTAGCCATACTGGGGGCAACTATACTAGCCATACTGGGGGCAACTATACTAGCCATACTGAGGGCAACTATACTAGCCATACTGGGGGCAACTATACTAGCCATACTGGGGGCAACTATACTAGCCATACTGGGGGCAACTATACTAGCCATACTGGGGGCAACTATACCAGCTATACTGGGGGAAACCATACTAGCTTACTGGGGACAACTATACCAGCCATACTGGGGGCAACTATACCAGCCATACTGGGGGCAACTATACTAGCTTACTGGGGGCAACTATACTAGCCATACTGGGGGCAACTATACTAGCCATACTGGGAGCAACTATACTAGCCATACTGGGGGCAACTATACTAGCCATACTGGGGGCAACTATACTAGCCATACTGGGGGCAACTATACTAGCCATACTGGGGGCAACTATACTAGCCATACTGGGGGCAACTATACTAGCCATACTGGGGGCAACTATACCAGCTATACTGGGGGAAACTATACTAGCTTACTGGGGACAACTATACCAGCCATACTGGGGGCAACTATACCAGCCATACTGGGGGCAACTATACCAGCCATACTGGGGGCAACTATACTAGCCATACTGGGGGCAACTATACTAGCCATACTGGGGGCAACTATACTAGCTTACTGGGGGCAACTATACTAGCTTACTGGGGGCAACTATATTAGCTATACTGGGGGCAACTAAACTATACTAGCTATACTGGGGGCAACTAAACTATACTAGCTATACTGGGGGCAACTATACTGGCTGGGGCAACTATACTAGCTATACTGGCTGGGGCAACTATACTAGCTATACTGGGGGCAGCTATTCTGGCTGGGGGCAACTATACTAGCTATACTGGCTGGGGCAACTATACTAGCTGTACTGGCTGGGGGCAACTATACTAGCTGTACTGGCTGGGGGCAATTATACTAGCTTTACTGTCTGGGGGCAACTATACTAGCTATACTGGCTGGGGCGACCATACTAGCTATACTGGGGCAACTATACTAACTATACTGGGGCAACTATACTAACTTCATTGGGGCAACTAGCTTCACTGGGGGCAACTATACTATCTACACTGGGGGCAACTGTACTAGCTATACTGGGGGAAACTATATTACCTACACTAAAGGCAACTATACTAGCTATATTGGGGGCAACTATACTAGCTATACTGGGGCCGCTATTCTGGAGGGGGAAGAGAGAGGCAGAAGGAGGGGTCCCAGGTGAGGGAGGGGGGGATATGTCCCCCCTCCCCACCACTGCCTCCACAGCCCCTCCATCTAGCCCTGCTTCCCCCTCCTGGGGGTACAGCCTCCACATCACTCTCATCCCGGGTTCACTTTAAATCAGTTAGCCCCGCCCTCATCTGGTCATGGCCATGCCCATTTTTCGCCGCAGGTTATAGCCACGCCCATTTTTTTTTTAATTTTTTTTTTTTTTTTTTGGGGGGGGGGGGGGGTCTTTTAATACCCAGCACCGGGTGTCAAATTCCCTAGGTACGCCACTGCTGGGGACACCTATAGGCCTGGCTACCTATTCTGGAGACACCTGTAGACCTGGCTACCTATACTGGGGACACCTATAGACCTGGCTATCTTAACTGGGGACATCTATAGACCTGGCTATCTTACATGGGGACATCTATAGACCTGGTTATCTATTCTGGGGACACCTGTAGACTAGACTACTTATACTGGGGACACCTATAGACCTGGTTACTTCCACTGGGGATACCTTTTGACCTGGTTACCTATACTGGGGGCACCTATTTTGGGGGAACTGCTGCCAGATTAACTATTTTTGGGGAACTGCTGCTGCCAGATTAAGTGTATTTTGAAAACAGCTGCCAGATTATGTGTATTTTTGGGGAACCGCTGCCAGATTGTGTATAATAGGGGAACTGCTGCTTCCAGATTCTGTGTATTTTGGGGGAACCACTGCTGCTACATGTATTTTCGGTGATCCGCTGCCAGATTATGCATATTTTGGGGAGCCGCTGCCAAATTATGTGTATTTGGGGGAACTGCTGCTGCCAGATAACGTCTATTTTGCAGGAACGACTGCCATATTATCTGTATTTTGGAAGAACCTCTGCCAAATTGCATGGATTTTCGGTGAAATGCTGTCAGATTACATATATTTTGCGAGGAAACACTATGGCAGAGTTCAAACTTCCCCGGCAGACCTTTTACACCACTTCTAAGGTCATGTATATTTTGCCCCACCCATATTCTGTTGCAAGACCACACCCATTTTTTGGCGCAGGGGTTTTCAGCAGTGTAAAATATAACATATTTACTGTTGTCAGTAAATTATTGTATCTTAGTCTGTAAAAATATAACGTGAAAGGTGGGAAACACTGGTATGGGGGCCCAAAAATCTCTTATTGCCTGGGGGCCCAATAAGTTGTCAGTCCGCCCCTGATGAGAGGTGTATAAAGTCTTTTCATGTGTCTTTATTGAAACCGGCTGTGCATGTGGATTCCTCTTAACCAAACCCCCCCCCCCCGCCCCCCCCCCCCCCCCTCCGTGGTGATTGATGGTGAACCTGAGTACGACATTGAACGAATTTTGGATTCTCGCTGGGTGCGCAATTCGCTTCAGTATTTGGTTAATTGGAAGGGGTATGGGCCTGAAGAGAGGTCTTGGATGCCAGATCGTCGCATGCACGCTGAGGGATTGAAATGGGAGTTTCATGCTTTACACCCTGAAAAACAATGCGGGTCGTGTCCGGAGTCCACGCCTCAAGGGGGGTACTGTAATAAATAATGAGGCAGCTGTGGTGGTGGACCACGCTGCCATCGCAGCTCCCTCTACCTCCCTGCCTGGCAGTACTCCTGAGCCTCGGGCATCTAGCACGCTGAGGCCAGGTCTCTCTTCCGCACATGGGGTCGCATTGACGTGCGCGCACCGTCACGACCTTTATGCGGCGAGGAGGCGTATCAGCTGACCGGGTCGGCTGACGCCACGCTATGCGCTATGCGCCCGCCGCCGCTGATTGGCTGGGTGCAGGGGGGCATGCCTCGGGGTCTCCTCGGGCTCTTAAGCCCGGAGGTATCATTCGCAACTTGTCTGCTGTTGCGAATACTACGTTTTAGCGCTCAGACCCTTTGATAGCTATAAATATAACTTGTTGTTAATTGATTATCTGTGTATGACTCTAGGCTCTGTTTTGACTATCCTTCTGCTCAGGGATTCTGTACCTTAGCCCATCTGATCTTGCTGCCGACTGCCTGTTTACCGTTTACTCTCTGCTTTCCGATTCTGTACTGTATCTGCCTGTCTGTTGCCAACTCGATTAGTCTGACCACTCTACTGACCACTCTACTCACCAGCAGGGATGCTCGGATACCCTTTTTTATTATTCGAGTTAGGTCGAATTCGAATAGTAAATTATTCGAGGTCGGTCGAATATTCAAATCGAATATTTTTTACTATTCGATTCGACCTCGAACTTCGAGCTCACTATTTGGGTCGGTATTCGAGCTCATTATTCGAGCTGACTATTCGAATTGGCCTTAAATAGCTTCCAACACTTGTTTTGGGGGTGAATGATGCAAGAAACATCTTTTTTTCCAAGTAACAACAGCAAGTGATTATGTGGGGATGTTCCTTTAAAAAAAAAAAAAAAAGGTGGAAAGAGAAGTTGTGTCCAAAATTATGTTCAGTACTGTATACTTCTTCTTCTATATCTTCTTCTTCTTCTTCTATATCTTCTTCTTCTTCTTCTTCTTCTTCTTCTTCTTCTTCTATATCTTCTTCTTCTTCTTCTTCTTCTTCTTCTTCTTCTTCTTCTTCTTCTTCTTCTTCTTATTCTTCTTATTCTTCTTATTCTTCTTATTCTTATTCTTCTTCATCATCTTTTTCTATATCTTTGTTTTCTATATCTTCTTTTTCTATATCTTCTCTTCTTTTTCTATATCTTCTTTTTCTATATCTTCTTCTTCTTATTATTTTTCTATTTCTTCTTCTTCTTTTTCTATATCTTCTTCTTCTTCTCCTTCTTCTTCTTCTTTTTTTTTCTATATCTTCTTCTTCTTCTATATCGTCTTCTTCTTCTTCACTTTTTTCTCTTCTATTTTTTTTTTAAAGAAATGCAGCTATTTTTGAGCGTAATAAATAGCTGGTGGCGCATGATGGAAGCGCCATTGTATGTGCTCCCTGGCAGTGGAAACACACAGACAGCAGGAGGTAAATTCAGCAGCAGCAGCAGGAGGAGGATGATTGTGTGGCAGCAGGCAGTCAATGAGGCAGGCAGCGAGACATAATAGGCTGTGGTACCTAGCGGTGGTACCAGGCCGTAAATACACAGCATGAGGTTCCAGACAGCGGTCGTGAAGCCCACATCGTGTCCAATACACAACTGGGACAACACAGTTTTCAACCCGGACGGCTCAGAAAAATTAAACCTTTTTTTTAATGTTTTTTTTGTTTTGTTTGTACAAGTTAATTACACAAATATAGCTATTGTTTGACGTAATAGCTGGTGGCAGAGTGGCAGCAGAAGGTAAATCCGTGTACCCTGGCAGTGGGAAACACAGACAGACAGCAGAAGGGCAGTTTATTTTTTAATGGTTTATTTATTTATTTTTTTTACAGCAAATTTAGCTGGTGGCAGAGTGGCAGCAGAAGGTAAAATCTGTGTACCCTGGCAGTGGGAAACACAGACAGACAGACAGCAGCAGCAGCAGCAGGAGGAATGGAGGAGTAGTGTGAGTGTGGCACCAGGTAGGTAGACAGCGTGACATAATAGCCCTGGTACCTAGCGGTGATACCAGGGCTGTAAATAAACGCAACAGGAGGTCCCAGACAGCGGTCGTGCAGCCCACATCGTGTCCAATACACAACTGACACAACTGGGACAACACAGTTTTCAACCCGGGCACCTCAGAGAAATTAAACCTTTTTTTTTTAATGGTTTACTTTTTTTTTTTTTACAGCAAATTTAACATATAGCTATTGTTGGACGTAATAGCTGGTGGCAGAGTGGCAGCAGAAGGTAAAATCTGTGTACCCTGGCAGTGGGAAACACAGACAGACAGACAGCAGCAGCAGCAGCAGGAGGAATGGAGGAGTAGTGTGAGTGTAGCAGCAGGTAGGTAGGCAGCGTGACATAATAGCCCTGGTACCTCTGGTGCCGTGACTCGGATCGTGCAGAGGAGAGCTGAAAGGCCGACCCGACAGCCCAGTTCTGGGTAAGTACAGAATTTTTCCCGCACTTAGGGAACTCATTTCTGCCGCTTTCCCAGTACTGTCTGTCTAAATTTTGTGTAATACTTTGTATATAGTGTCAGTCATATTTGACTGGAATAGTGGCCTCCTACTAAAGTGGACGGGGTTTATAATACTTTGTATATAGTGTCAGTCATATTTGACTGGAAAAGTGGCCTCCTACTAAAGTGGACGGGGTTTATAATAAAGAGTGGGCTTGATCACCCCACAAGAGACACTCCCGGGTGTGAGGAGTGGGCCGTTCTTGAAAGATAGGACGGGTATATGTAATAGTTTAGTAGTCTTTGTTTATTGTCTGTTTTAATATAGAGATTGGTCACATAATTTGGTCACAATCTTCTTTCTACTTTGCTTGAATCTTATCTATCGCATAGAAGTCAATAAGATAATCTGTTTTCGTGCCGTTCAACTCTGTCGTATTAGGTAGGATGCGACAGGTCGGCTGTATATTGTTTTTGCACTAGACAAGTCGACACTCTGGTATTTGACCAAAGAGGCTCTTCTCTTTTCTTTTTTGTTCAGTCAGAAGGACCCCAAAGAGGCAGGCTTAATGCTATTTCAGCTGTTAAGTCCATCGGAGGGAATTTGAAATCAAGGCCACGGTTAGGCTTGATTTTAGTGTCACTAGAAATCGTTTCCTCAATAATACCAGAGTGCCGATATTACAACCTCTGAAATATAAGAGAAAGAATTAGGTTAATGATCTCAGTATATGGGTGTCCCGGCTGGTTTAAAATTCCCGCCCAAAATATAAGAAGTTCATATTAACTTCCAACGGAGTCAGTTTATAAGTGTCCCCAGGTTGCGACTATAGAAAGACTATAGACTATAGAAATAATCAGTTTCCTGATCTGTATAAGGTAGACCTCATTTACTGACCTAGATAGTGTATGGCCACTAAATACATAAGATAAGTTTAAATTCCAAAAGAGGGGGTCCTTTTAGAGGACAAATATACAGGTCACTTTAATTGCATACTACTCAGTTCTTTAAAATTCTGGAAATTACCATAATATATAATTATAATAATATATTTCTACCCACAGATACATAATAAAAAAATAGCCCAGAAAAAGTATATTATAGACTGATAAGTAGACCAGATGGACAGAAAGTTGTAGAAATATTTTCCCCTCCGCCTAGTGCTGAGGTATGCAGACACACACCACACCTGACTCCGGGAAAAGATCCCAAGTTAAATAAAGAATCTCCTGGGTTGCCATCCACATCTGACACGGGAACTCCAATAAATAAACCCATTCCCAAAGTAACCAAGAGGGGAAAAGGCCAGGAAAAACATAACATAATAAAAATTGCGGCAAACACCAAGGGATAATAATATAGGAAAACCCTTTATTAATATTGTACTCAAAATCCTTATTTGTAAATTTGTTGTAAAGTGTTATCTGTACAGAAGAGATTTTTATTTAAAGATGTAACATAGTATTTCCTGCGCAGCGATAAGTGTTGGGTTACTGCATTTTCGAGAGAGATACTGTTAGTAGAATTAATGTGTTGGTACCCTTGAGGCTTGGACAGACGGTGCAGTCTAGAGCGGGACAGTGACCAGTGTGAAAAATGTAGCTACATAAATGGATATCCTGTCACACTGGACTCCTGTACTGGGACTGCCATTTTGTCTGGTCAGGTTTCTTGTGTTGTATCATATAATGTCTCGTATCTAAAAATCTTTTCTCGGAAATGAAGTAAAAATAATTATAAATCTTCATTAATGTAAGTGGGAAGGTAAATAGAATGTACCATGGTAATGATGTCAAGGAAAAGTAACTGTATATTAGATGTATATATTGATTTGTTATATAAATATTTGTTGATAGTTTTGAAGTTTGTGAAGCGATGTAAAACTAGTCACCTGTGAATATGTGTGTAATTGTTGGTATTGGATGAGGAATGTATGTGGATGGGCTATGAATATTAGCTGTATGTTGGATTTGTACATAGCGTGTGTGGGTTGAATGATTGTTGTTGGTTAAAAGATTAAGGTCAGTGAAAATGTTTTTAGAAAAAAACATGTTGCATGTTTGTTTGTTGTATTGTTTACTGAGAATGTGGATTAGGATTAGGCTGAGTGGGCATATGAAAATATGGTATGTCTGGTCCTTTAAGGGCATCACGTATTGTGTATGAGAGATTGTGGCCGGCTATGAGAGAGCTGTGTTGTTTGTGTCTTCAGTATTATATTAGGTAGGGTTAAATTCTAACTATTATTGGGCAGCAGTCTCTGTAATAGATGGGAAGATTCTTTCTCAGGCTGGGAGACGTGTGGTCACCTGAAAGTGAAACTTAGCTTGTTACGTAGTGGTTTGAGCTTCAGCCTAGTTAGCGATAGTTTTCTTTCCTTTCCAGAATAGTGAGTGACATTTAATTGCTATTCTACTGGCAGAGTACAAATATATTTTATGACTTATGTTTGAGGTGAGGGTTTTTATTCAGAGTGTCTCCTTTTTAAGCGCTGATGACTGAGTTTTTTTACATCAGAAGTGAAACTGTCTATTAGTTGAGCTGTATTGCAAATGTTTTTACTTATCTAATGAGTTAGAAAATGTATCAGATTATTTAAGATTGATTAAATAGGTGTAGGAAGTTCAGAGGTATGTAGATTTTACAGATTAGGAAGATTTAGTCATTGAGTTTGGGACCGGGTTCACAGTGCTCGGTTGAGAAAATTCTGCATGTCAACTTACTGCCCATACTATTCTATGGACTTGTTCACAGTGATGGATCGTGTTATTCTAACTTGCTGCATGCAGTCTTTGTATTAAATTCTATGTCCAATCTCCATTGCAAGTTCACACTCATTTTAACTTGTGCGTTATGCAAGTGAGCACTGTGAGCCTGGCCTAAAAGTGTAATAAGATTTATTCTGACATTTAGCCAAGGCTTGAATGATCAGCAACTTTTGTAAAACCACAAATTCAACTGTAGCTTAAA
Organism: Hyperolius riggenbachi; assembly: GCF_040937935.1. NCBI lineage: Eukaryota > Metazoa > Chordata > Amphibia > Anura > Hyperoliidae > Hyperolius > Hyperolius riggenbachi. Next base: position 36,638,941 of record NC_090646.1, on the reverse strand, counting down.
ATCCTATTTAAAAGTAGTAGAACCCATGAAAGGTATGCCTAGAAAGAGATGCTTTTAAAAAAAAAAAAGAGTAAAATATCTCATTAAAGTTTTAGGGTAAATATTGTTGCTGTTTCTGTACTAGATCTAGGTATTAGAGATAAACTTTTTGATAGAATCCAGGAATAATAGTATAGATATCATTCTGAGGCGGTGGTCGGTTTGCATATTTTTTTTCCCGTTTTTTTCCTTTTATCTCATACGATTATTTGTATTTTTCTATAGAGATCCTTTCCTGGAGTAGCATGTTTTATACTCAACTGGTATATTAAAAATAAATAAATGATAGAGGATCAATCTATTTAACTGTCAAAATATTTCACATATAGATTAGCATCTGAGAGCTGTTAATGAAACCCTTCGTCAGTTATTATTAATAAGGTAGCATTTGTCACCCAGACCTATAATGCGTGTGATTAAAGTTTTGCCACAGTGTTTGTTGATAGGTAAATTAAGTTTAGTAGAAGTGTTCACTTTTGAACAGAATGTATATACCTGATGCAGTTTATGCTTTGGAGGTATATGATTCATACACTATTACTCAATGGTGCTCCATGAATTGTTTCTTTTTGAATATTGTAACATGGTTGTTAGGCTGTATTCTTTTGTTAAATCCTGTCACAAATCCCAGCAGAAAGGCATGCAGAGACCCCAAAAATACAGAGTCATTGTTACCTTATTGTTGATATGCTATGTGTCTTGCAATTGTACCATGTCTGACTTTGATGCTCCACAAATATAAAAATTACTGGCCTGCTCCACCAGTGTAATGCCTCACCCTGCTGCCACGGCTCTCTTTAATGCTGCCACACCCCTCTTCGCCACCCAGAGGTTATTAAGAGAACTGCTCCTCTAAGCCACACTGATAAGGCACAGCTATTGTAACATCAATATGTCTGAATGCCACTGCTGAGGATATATCACTTTGTATATTGTCTGTACTTGTATTTTAGAGATTGTTGTAAAACCGTGAAAGCCATATTCATCTGGAAAAATTATGGAGAAACATTGAGGCTACACAGAATATCTGTACAGGGTATGCAGCTTGCTGCATGCACTTACAGCAGACCGTTAGGGCAACGCATGTACCTTTGGGTCACATTGTTATCTGTTAGTATCACATATCATGTATTGCTTACAAGTTAGGACATTATTCCAATTTTTCTGAATTTTGAGTCTACTATAAGGCTCTATGCGTTTAGTTAAAAATCCTTTCAGTTTAGAAGTAAAATCATCCCTGTCAGGTAGTGATATATAATGATAAACCATTCCCATCCCTGAAGCATAGTTTCCTTTAAAATATTGTTAGTGTTTCTCATACCACATTTCCTTATGTATTTACCACATATAATGTTGATACAGGCTGCAGAGTTAGTGACGCTTAATTGAGCTTATTTTGGTTTTTTTTTTGCTGTTTTTTTGTTTGTTTTTGTTTTTTTATAAGTGTTGACAATCGCAGTGTAGATTGTCTGCAGTTTCAAAATCTCCATACATATATACATTCTCTTTTGGGGTACTTGATTTCATTATTTTTCAGTTATGTTATTTTTGGGGGGATCTGAAGTATAGGCCCCAATATCACCTAAAATTATTACGTATCTGGTCTAATATAGGCATCAACATGGAAAAAATTTAATACTTGAGCAAAGAGAGGAGGGAATGCTGGAGAGATGTTAGAATCACTCCACAGGATTAGTTTTGTGTTTGTGTATGGGTGTATGATGCTGAGTATGATGATGTGTGTTAGCAATGTAAACCTGATGTAGATGTGAATGTGTAAGAATGAAGATTATATTACTCGTGAACCATGGGTATTAGAACATAATCTCAAAATGAACCTGGTGGAAATTTCGTCCTCTATACAATCCCTAAAGCCGTGTACTCGCCGGCAGCGATGTCACATGAACGGAATGTCGCGTAGTATCGTCGAGAATCAGATTTGCCGAGTCTCTGTTAGGCTCGGGTGGTGTAGAGGATGAATAGGACCATAAAAAGATGATTGTGAATTTTGTCCAAATTGAAAGAAACGTTTGCTCGCACTTTTCCTTTTTGTTCACAGGATCCAACCGATGGGTTCCGTCCTGGAGATGTGGTAGTAGTCATAGTGGTACAGAGCCTGACCAGAGGGAGAAAGTCTGACCATTTCCCCTATGGGCCACTCACCAAGGTTGTGGCTGTGACAGCTGTCCTGATGGAGGGGACCCCCACTTGGGTCCATGTGAGCAGAATGAAGGTTCCAATCAGAGGTTGAGGAGATCAACGGCAAAGGTGGTAGCCAGGCCACGAACAAAGGAGGTGAATCAGTTATAAAGTCCTTGAAGACCGGCTACCTAGAGCCTGAAGAAACCAGGAGGAGGATATTCCCGGGCCCCTGTTTGCTTTTCTTATTAATAATTAGTTCTTATTACCTGCTATCAACTATCATTGATAATAACAAGTTGTCATTATGATTTAGGACCCTTAGAGTTAGTTGAGGTTTTGTGTTACAGACACCCCCTTTCCTCCTACAGTACCAACACTTAACATTTGTAAACACGTAGAGATGACCTGATGAGGGTCCGGAGTTTTATTCCTTTCGCGGCATAGTAAATCCTCAGAGGGATTGGTACAGGATTCCTGGTTAAACTTCTTTAGTTTCTACCAGTTGACCGGGTGGGTTAAAACTGTTGATATTTATTCTATGTATCATAGCTTTGATTTTACTTATTTACCTGGGATATAGACTGCTCATGTGCTGTATTCAGAAGTATACCATGTCCACGCCTATAAATGTTTATGTTCAATACTTAGTCCTTAAGGCCAATAAGGTCACTGTTGTCCATGCTGAAGGTCCATCTAGTCTGTAGCCCTTAGCAGGTCTACAAAGGGGGGAAATGTGGGGGGACCCTGGGACTCTTATTACTCATTTGCTATACCTAATATATATCTAACACATATTCCTTTGCTTGCTCATACTATAGCCATATAATAGGATAGACAGGAACATATACTCATATAAACATAGTGTTAGGAATTGCTTAGTTCTGTAATCTGTAACCCGCAAGGCATATCATAAGGCTTTGCAGTGCTTGGCAACTGTTCAGACGCCATGTTGTTCAGAGGCGTCCATATTAGTTATATTAGTTTCATATAAACATAGATTTTATACATATACTATACGGTCACTTTAAGTCTTAATATTAAAGGTAATTTTGCAAAAACCTCTTTCCTGTAACACAAACCACAATGTCTCCTCTTGCCTCTATCTGATAGTAACACACCCTAAGAAAAAGCCCCTACCAGCCCATGCATCCTGTCAACAGTCAACTGTTCCGAGAAAACTCCATTCTGTATCTCTCTATATTAAAACACATATTAAAACACATACATAAGAAAGTATGATATCTGCTTATTGGCTGAAATTGTTAGTTAAGGTAATCGGCACTGAGACTTAGCAGAAGGTGCTTCATAGGCCTAAGGACACTTTATTGTCCAGTCTAAATTAATTATATATACTTTGTATCTTCATATGAGTGGATGAGAGGGATAGTAGAATTAGCCATGATATTAAATGTCATTGAGCCGATACAGTCTTTTGAAGCCTAAACCACAAGCTCACATCCGTTGTCACACCTATACATTTCCCACCACATGTTCTGGGAGCACAGCCAAACAATTTATTTCCTGTAACAAAAGGTTTAGAGATTTTTTATAAGTTTCCCTATAAGATGTATACTGTAGCTTTCTACGCATGTTCCAGATTTGTGGTTTGAGAAACTTCATATATACCGCTACCTTCCTATTAAACGGCATTCTGGCTATTGATACCTGACTGCTCTTGTCTGTGTATTATTCATATGGTCAGAATCGCTTGGCATGCCATGCGCTGACCAAATTGTCTGACTAATCAAATTTAAAGTTAGTTTATAATTGTTTTATATTTGTTTAAGATAAGTTTTAAGCCTACAGTACCTAGCGGTGATACCAGGGCTGTAAATAAACACAACAGGAGGTCCCAGACAGTGGTCGTGCAGCCCACATCGTGTCCAATACACAACTGGGACAACACAGTTTTCAACCCGGGCACCTCAGAGAAATTAAACCTTTTTTTTTTTTTTTTTTTTAATGGTTTACTTTTTTTTTTTTTTTACAGCAAATTTAACATATAGCTATTGTTGGACGTAATAGCTGGTGGTAGAGTGGCAGCAGAAGGTAAAATCTGTGTACCCTGGCAGTGGGAAACACAGACAGACAGCAGAAGGGCAGTACACAGCAGCCCACTGTAGGTGTAAAATGTGTGGCTACAGGCGACGTAATAGTCAAACTGAACCAGGCTGGCTTAGTAGTGAGCAGGAGCCAGGAGGTGGTAAAGGGTGGTAAGGCATATTAACGATGGTTCTGGCTGCCAGTTCATGTCCCCCTCTCGCCGACAACAGGGGCCAGGAACTCACCTTCCACCCACGCCTGGTTCATCTTGAGAAACGTCAGTCTGTCCACAGACTTGTGAGACAGACGTGAGCGTTTCTCGGTGACCACGCCACCAGCTGCACTGAAGCAGCGCTCGGACAGCACGCTGGAAGGGGGGCAGGACAGCACTTCCAGGGCGTACTGCGCCAGCTCGCTCCAGATCTCCAGGCGCTTGACCCAATACTCCATGGGATCAACAGGGGCATCGCTGTCAAGCCCGCTGTAGGACCCCATGTAGTCAGCCACCATGCGGGTCAGGCGCTGGCTGTGACCGGAGGAGGATGCTGCTGCATGCACCTCCTCTCTAGTCACTGCTGGAGCCTCTACAGTCCTGTAGAGCTCGTTGCTGAGAGACAGCAGGTCTGTGGGGCGCTTGCTGCTGGATGCAGGCACCTGCTGCTGCCTCTGTGCTGGCTGGACAGTGGGGTGGAAGGCTGGGGGAAGGCTTCCTCCAAGCGCTCAACAAGGGCCTGCTGCAAGCTCCTTATTTGTTGCGCTGGGTCTCCTCCTGCAGGAGGCAGGAACTGGCTCAACTTCCCCTTGAGGCGTGGGTCCAACATCATGCTGATCCAGATGTCCTCCCTCTGCTTCATCTGGATCACCCTGGGGTCCTTGCGCAGGCACGTCAGCATGTGCGCTGCCATTGGGAAGAGGCGGGCCACGTCTGCTGGCACATCGACGGCAGTGCTGTCCTCATCCTCCTCCTCTGCCGCCTCATCCTCTCTCCACCCCCGCACCAACTCAGCTGCACTGTGCTGATCCCCCTCATCAGCAGCAAGGTCAGGGACCTCCACCACCAAGTCCTCCTCCCCCTCAGAGGTGGACTGTGCAGCTGCTTGCCGCTCCTGCTGGTCCAAGGCTGCCGCTCCCTGTTCCAGCAAAGCATCGAGGGCCCTGTTCAGCAGACAAACCAGGGGCACCCACTCGCACACCATAGCATGGTCCCTGCTCACCATGTTGGTGGCCTGCAGAAAGGGAGCCAGCACTAAGCACACCTGCTGCATGTGCCCCCAGTCGTCATCGGGGACGATGGACGGGATGTTGCTGGTCTTGTCCTTTTCCTGAGCGGCGGACACTGTGGCCAGGGCAAGGTACTGGTTGACAGCGTGCTTCTGTTCAACCAGACGCTCCAACATCGCCAGGGTGGAGTTCCAGCGAGTCGGAACGTTAAGGATCAGCCGATGGCGTGGCAGCTCCAGCTCCTTTTGCACGTCTTGCAGGCTCGCAGAGGCTGCAGGCGAGCGCCAGAAGTGACGCACAACATTCCTTGCCGTTTCCAGCAGTTCGCCCATCCCCTGGTAGGTGCGCAAGAACTTCTGCACCACCAGGTTCAGCACGTGGGCAAGACAGGGGATGTGGGTCAGGTTTCCCCTGTCGATCGCGGCAACCAGATTGGCCCCATTGTCGGCCACCACCTCTCCGACTCTGAGGCCTCTGGGGGTCAGCCAAATCCTCTCCTGCTCCTGGAGTTTGGCCAAGACATGGGTTGCCGTCAGTTTGGTCTTCCCAAGGCTGACCAACTGCAGCAGCGCTTGGCAGTGGCGTGGCTTCACGCTGCTGCTGAGGCGGGGGGTTTGGCCAGGTGTGCCGGAGGATGGCAGAGGATCGGAGGAACCTGCTGCAGTTCCCCTGACCCTGCGGGGTGGCACCACCCACTGTGTTGCTGCTGCTGCTGTGCCCGCTGCTGCTCTCCCATCCTCACCCCCTTCCACCAAGCTAACCCAGTGGACAGTGAAGGACAGGTAGCAGCCTGTCCCGAAGCGGCTGCTCCAGGAGTCCATGGTGACGTGGACCCTTTCACCAACCGCGTGCTCCAGCCCTCGCTCCACATTGGCCATGACAAAGCGGTGCAGTGCAGGCATGACCTGGCGGGCGAAGAAGTGTCTGCTGGGGAGCTGCCAGTCTGGGGCTGCACAAGCAAGCAGCGCACGCATGTTGCTCCCCTCCTGCACGAGCATGTACGGCAGGAGTTGGGAGCACATGGCCTGTGCCAGCAAGCCGTTCAGCTGCCGCACGCGACGGCTGCTGGGAGGCAGAGCCCTAACCACCCCCTGGAAGGACTCGCTCAAAAGGCTCTGGCGTGGCCTTTTGCTAGCACGGGAACCAGCGGAGACAGCAGAGGAGGCTACTGAGGACTGGCTGCCAGAACAGGCCTCAGTGTCGGCGGCAGGAGTTGCAGAGGGGGGAGGAGCAGTGCGTTTCCGCACTCCTGCTGGTGGTGCTGGAGGAGCAGGAGTGCGGGTGGCTGCTGTTGCTGCTGCTGCTGCTGAAGGCTGTGCAGTGATGGGTTTGGTGCCACTGCCAGCACCAGATGCCTTCAGCCTCTGGAACTCCTCATGCTGGTGGTAATGTTTAGCAGCAAGGTGGTTGATAAGAGAGCTGGTGCTGAACTTTAAGGGGTCTGCACCTCTGCTCAACTTCCGCTGACAGTGGTTGCAAGTGGCGTACTTGCTGTAAACTGTGGGCATGGTGAAAAATCGCCAGATTGGTGACAAGAAAAGCCCCCTATGGCCTGGAGCCGCTGCTGCCTGTCTCCCTGTGGTGGTTGGGGGTGGGGCTTGGGTGCGGCTGGTGGTGGTACTGGCAGATGCTGCTGCTGCTGCTGCTGAGCCTGAGACACCAGCAGGCTGTGGGACCTGCCTACTGCTGCCAATGCTTGCAATGATGCGCCTCCTTGCAAGGCCCACAAGCGCATCCTCCTCCTCCTCCTCAGAGCTGCTGATGATGACATCCCCAGGTGCTGGTGGTGGCGGCACCCAGTCTTTGTCTGTCACCACGTCATCATCATCATCATCATCATCATCCCCCTCCTGAAACATGTCCTGCTGGGATGATGACCCCCCAAACTCCTCTCCTGATGCATGGATGGGCTGCTTGACTGTCGCCACAGTCTTGCTGTCCATTCCCTCATCCCCCAAAGTGCCCATCAGCATCTCCTCCTCCAAATCGCCAACAACAGCAGACAATTGACTCATGATGCCTGGGGTCAAAAGACTGCTGAATGACAGATCGCCAACTGACGGTGAACTGGCCTCCTCCCCAGGCCCTGCTGGGCGGCTGCTGCGAACAGGGGTGGTGGTGGTGGTGGTGAGGGTGGAGGCCTCGGATGCAGAGCTGATGGCGGGCTGCTCATCCTCCGTCATCAGTTGCACCACAGTGGCTGCATCCTTTTCCTCAATGGGACGTTTCCGACCCGGCTGGAGGAAAATAGGAGCAGGTACTACACGCTGCTGCTGCTGTGTCTCTGCAGCGTGAGTTGCTCCTGCTGGGCGGCGCCCAAGGCGTCCACGGCCAGTGGCTATAGGGGGAATGTTAGCCACTGACACAGCTGCTGCTGCTGCGGAACTGTGCATGGTGGCGCGGCCGTGGCTTGCCACAATGCTGCTCCCTCTCCTCCTGATTCCCTTGCTGCCCTTCCCCTTGCCCAAACCGCGCTGGCTGCCACTTCCAGACATCTTAGATGTTTTGGGCGTAAACAAAAAAGTTTTTTAAAAGGGCGGGTGAAAAAGTGGGGTACTTTAATGGAGTGGGTTGGTGGGTGAGGTGACACTAATCACTAAGTGATTAGATCGCTAAGTGATTACTAGTACAGTACTAATACAAAATACAATAATTCAGTAATCAGTAAGTGTGAACAGTGAACAGTGAGTGTGTCCCCTACCCTAGTACACTAACTAGAAAATACAATAATCAGTAGTAATCAGATTCAGTAGAAGGAAATAGAGTGTGTGTACACTACAGACAGTGCACGCACACACACACACGCAGGAGCTAGCCTATGAACAGTGACTGAGTGTCCCTCTAGTACAGTAAGTACAACTAGAAAATACAATAATCAGATTCAGTACTAATCAGATGAGTCAGTAGAAGGGAATACTGTGTACTGTGTACACTACAGACAGTGCACGCACCACACACACGCAGGAGCTATGAACGGTAACAGTGAGTGTCCCTAGTACAGTATACAAAATACAATAATCAATCAGTAAGTAAAAGACAAGACAGGGTAGAATAAACAGCAGAAACACTGGTATAGATGAGAAATAAACTAACAGAGGACAGGAGGACAGCTGCCCACACAGGCAAGGCCCTGAGGCCTAAAGCTGTGTAAGCTTGCCTGCAGCAGCTGTCTGTCTCTATGTAACACACAAGCTACTAACTAAAATACAATCTCTATCTAGCTAACAACAATATAGGTGTATAGAGCAGGTGTATGTGAGCAAAACGCTAGGTAATTGACCACTATAGAGCTCTTGCTAAGCCAAAGCACAAAGGAGCAAATCTCTCTCTGTACAAAGTCAGGCAAGGACGGAAAAAACGAACATGGCGGCCGCTATTTATAGGGTAGGGGCTGGCCAGGGTCCCCCTTCTGTGATTGGCTGCCGTCAGAGGGCCTGGGAGCCCTCTGATTGGCTCTAAGGACATCAATCTGGGCTATGACGCTATTCGAGCTCGGTATTCAAGCTCGAATAGCGCTGTTTACTCGAATAGCTCGAATAGTGAGTGGGCTATTCGAGTTCACTTGAATAGGCCCATTCGAATAGCTGTAGCTATTCGAGCTCGGTATTCAAGCTCGAATAGCTTAAAAAAGAGCTCGAATATTCGAGCTACTCGAATATTTGAGCTCTGCTGAGCATCCCTGCTCACACAGTGAGCCCCTTGTCACTGGTGAGGTGTTCGCTGTACTGACAGTGCCCACCAGCTCCCCTGGTGAGGTGTTGCCAAAATCTGTCAGTACTTACTGTTGCACCAAAACCCCCCACTGTGCATTAAAGCTATCACACTTGTCTGTGTACTATACTTTATTATTAGTGATTCTGCAGATCACTATATAATCAGGTATAGCATCTGTATTATTGGTGATACTGCAGATCACCACATAATCAGAATCCTGTTTCTTGCTGAAACCAGTTGTTACACAGGTAGATTCATCTCTCTCTCTCTCTCTCTCTCTCTCTCTCTCTCTCTCTCTCTGTAGGGATGGTCACCGCTTTCCCGCGGAATTGTATTTTCCGCAATTTTAGGCGGAAATTGAGAGAGAGAGAGAGAGAGAGAGAGAGAGAGAGGAGAGAGAGAGAGAGAGAGGAGAGAGAGAGAGAAGAGGAGAGAGAGAGAGAGAGAGAGAGAGAGAGAGAGAGAGAGAGAGAGAGAGAGAGAGAGAGAGAGAGAGAGAGAGAGAGAGAGAGATCATTTTTCTCTTGGGTATATCACAATGGTACATGCTAGGCTGGCTTCAGCATGCAGAATTGTAGTGTGTTGTTTTGGTGGTATAATGGTTAGGATAGCAGCCTACAGAGGCGTAGGCCTGGGTTCAATTCCTGGCCAGTGTGAGTTGGCTTTTGACATACTCACAAATCCTTAAGCAAGCTCATTTTTCTCTTGGATATATCACAATGGTACATGCTAGGCTGGCTTCAGCATATAGCATTGTAGTGTGTTGTGTTGGTGGTATAATGGTTAGGATAGCAGCCTACCGAGCACTAGACCTGGGTTTGATTCCCAGCCAATGTGAGTTGGCTTGTGACATGCTACAAATCCTTAAAGAGAACCTGTACTGAGTAAAAATATTTAAAATAAACACATGAGGGTAACTTCAAATGAACTTTACATAGTTACCTCGTCATCAGTTCCTCTCAGAAGCTCACCATTTTCTTCTGACAATGATCCCTCCGAGTTCTGACAACATTTTGTCAGATCTGAAATATATCTGTTGCTGTTAGTAAAATATCAGTTGCTGTCAGTTATAGCTGAGAGGAAACCTGATGTACCAGGTAATGCCCATGTTTCCCCTATGGTTCAAGTGGGCGATGTTACAGTTTAACTGTGTGCTGACCAGAAAGCTGTTATGGGTAATGGCCATTTTCAAAATGGAGGACGGAAAGACACTGAGGAGTAGACTACATGGAAGGTAAGTATGACTTTTGTATGCTTATTTTGACTAAGTATGACTTTTGTATGCTTATTTTGACTTTTCATTTTCAGTTCAGGTTTTCTTTAAAGGGAACCTAAACTGAGAAGGATTTGGATTTTTCCTTTTAACATAATACCAGTTGCCTGACTCTCCTGCTGATCCTGTGTTGCCAATACCTTCAGCCACAGCCCCTGAACAAGCATAGATCAGGTGCTCTGACTGAAGTCAGACTGGATTAGCTGCATGCTTGTTTCAGGTGTGATTCAGCCCAACTTCAGCAAAAGGGACTGCCAGGCAACTGGTATTGATTTAAAAGAAACATCCATATCCCTCTCTGTTTAGGTTCCCTTTAAGAAAGCTCATTTTCTCTTGGATATATCATAATGGTACATGCTAGGCTGGCTTCAGAATGTAGCGTTGTGTTGGAGGTGTAATGGTTGGGATAGCAGCCTACCGAGCACCAGGGCCGGATTTGTACTTTTTACCGCCCAAGGCCCACTACCTTCAGCCGCCCCATGACAGTCAGCGGAATTAGGATCTGATAGATCAGGACATTAGGGTTAGGCATTTACAAAAAAAAAAAAAAAGTGGTTAGTGAAGATTAAAGGCTAGGCCTTTTGGCAATGTAGGGTGAGGCTAGGAATTTGACAAGATTATGGGAAAAAGGGTTAAAATTTGTGACCCAGAGATGGTACACTGGGCTTTATTTATACTTACCTGGGGCTTCCTCCAACCCCATGAGCACTGTGGCCTCTTGCGGTATGCCTCCTGGTAATCCGGCTGGAAGTGCTCCTCTGTGCATGCGCAGCTCATCCAGACGTGCACTCCTCATTGCGCTACTGCATCCAGGAGCGTTTTGTGCCTGCACTGCAGTACTGCACAGGACGCTCCCGGGGACAAGAGCGTGACAGAGGGGATTACCGGTAGTCATAGCGCCAGAACAGGGGGGGCAAAGAGGCCAGGGAGGGAAGCCACAGGGCTCATGGGGCTGGAGGAAGCCCCAGGTAAGTATATATAAAGTCCAGTGTACCATCTCAGGTTAGAGAGTCTGATCACAAGATTAAGGTGATTAAATTGACTAAGGATAGCGACTATGCATTCTGTACAGTTCTGCAGAAGGTATAAGTGCTAAATAAATACATAATAGTATGGTAGGACATTAGACTATGGCTATGGTAGGATTAGTGTGAGCTCCTCTGAGGACAGTCAGTGACATGACTATGTACTCTGTAATGTGCTGCAGAAGGTATCAGTGTTATATAAATACATTTTAATAATATGGTAGGACAGTAGACTATGACTATGGTAGGATAAGATTGTGAGCTCCTCTGAGGACAGTCAGTGACATGACTATGTACTCTGTAATGTGCTGCAGGAGATGTCAGTGCTATATAAATACATACTAATAATATGGTAGAACATTACACTATGACTATGGTAGGATTAGAGTGTGAGCTCCTCTGAGGACAGTCAGTGACATGACTATGTACACTGTAAAGTGCTGCAGAAGATGTCAATGCTATATAATACATAATAATAATATGGTAGAGTATTAGACTATGACTATGGTTGGACTAGATTGTGAGCTCCTCCGAAGACAGACTACTCATCAATCTCTTTCTCCTCTCCTGCATCCCATCTGTCCACTGTGATCAATGGAATTCTCCATCCTCCATTTTGAAAACCCCATAACAGCTTCCTGGTCAGCACACTGTTAAACTGTACTGTAATATCTGTGAACCATAGGGAAACATGGACATTACCTTGCATATCAGTTGTCCTTTCAGTTATAACTGACAGCAACTGATATATAACTGTCAACAACTGATATTTTTCAGTTCTGATAAAATCTTGTCAGAACTGGAAGGAATTGTTGTAAGAAGTAATTGGTGATCTTCTGAGAGGAACTGATGGGGAGGTAAGTATGTAATATTCATTTGCCAGTACATCATGTGATTATTTTAAGTAATTTTATTCGGTTTAGGTTCCCTTTAAGAAAATTCTGAAGGCAAAAGGGGTCCAACCTGACACTAGCAAGGTGTACCCAATACAGTGGCCAGTGCGTGTATTAATACAACATAATACGGTAGGACATTACACTATGACTATGGTAGGGATTGGTTTCTGAGCTACTCTAAAGGACAGTCAGTGACATGACTAACTACTCTGTAATGTGCTGCAGAAGATGTCAGTGCTATATAAATACATCATAATAATAATATGGTAGGACATTACACTATGACTATGGTAGGATAAGAGTGTGAGCTCCTCCGCTTCCGCTACATTCCGGTGGAATTCCGCTACATTCCGCGGAATTCCGCGGTATTCCGCCACGTGCACTTTCCGTATTTTTAAACGGATTTCCGTAATTTTTAAACAGATTTCCGTAAATTTAGGAGGAATTACTCAATCGCTCATTTGAAATATCGTTTTTGTATCTGAAATTTAAGATGATCATCAATACTGTTGATAACAGTCTATTGTTAATAAAGTTGATTTGTATTTTGTAAATTTGGATAAAAAAAATGTTGAAACCGTTATTTTAGCGCGGTAACTTTCCGCTGATTATGATTGGTCAACTCATTCCGCATCTCCTCATTGGTCAATTCATTCCGATTCCGATTTTGGCGGAATTCCGAATTCCGGATTGCAATTTCCGAATTCCGCGGAACCATGCGGAAACCCCAATTCCGGCGGAATTTCGGAATTTAAGCTTCCGCGGAATTCGGAAGCCCATGCCAGGGTATTACCTCTGACTACTCCTAGGTGACAGCGTTTCCCGACTTCCTGGGGCAATTCTGCACTCTATGACCCTCCTCTGCACAGTACAAACAGAGCTGTTCTGTTTTCCTGCGATTCCTCTCTGACCGCGTCAATTTGGACTGACCAATTTGCATTGGCTCAAGTGGCGGTGAGGCAGGTGGAGGTGTGGCATATGAGACATATCTGATCCTGTCTTTACCACGGGTTTGTTTTTGATATCGTAACCGACGATCAACCCGTACTGCCAAAGAGATTGCTTCATCAATAGTTTTTGGTTCAGGGTATCCCAACATCAATTCAGAGACAGCGTCTGACAACCCTGATAGAAAACAATCTAGTAACGCAAAAGTCCCCCACCTAGCCGACACCGACCACTTCCTGAACTCAGCTGCATAAACTTCTACTGGATCCTTGCCTTGGCGCAAGGTCTTCAACCTCCGTTCAGTGGTAGAGGCAATGTCTGGATCATCGTAAATTATGGCCATGGACTTAAAAAACTCCTCAACTGACCTGAGTGCTTCATGCCCTGACGGTAAACTATATGCCCAGGTCTGAGCATCCCCTGAGAGTAAGGTCTTAATAAAGGTAATTCTCTGTGCCTCTGTTCCTGACAGATTAGGCCTCAGTTCAAAATATGACATTACACGATTCTTGAAATTCTGAAAGTCAGATCTATGGCCAGAAAACTTTTCAGGTACAGACATTCTTAAGTCTGTGACTGGAGGGGATCGCACTGAATTTACAGTCGTCTGAAGGACTTGTAGTGACCCAGATAAAGCAGAGATCTGGGCCTGCTGACCATCCATTACTCTGATGAGATTTTCCACCGAGGTGGTGAGTGTGTCAAGACGACTGTTAAAGAGACACTGAAGCGAAAAAAAATATATGATATAGTGAATTGGTTGTGTACTATGAATAATTACTAGAAGATTAGCAGCGAAGAAAATATTCTCATACTTTTATTTTCAGGTATATAGTGTTTTTTCTAACATTGCATCATTCTATAATATGTGCAGATTACACAACACTCAGCATTCAAAATGAGTCTTTCAGAGCAGTCTGTAAAGTAATGAGTTCTCCTCTAGCAGAGGAAAAGTAAATAGTCCAGGAATAGTTGAGATAATAAAAGTCAGATAACAGCCCTCTCCACGACTAACTAATGCTGGGAATACACGTTAAGTTTTTATTTTAGATAGATGGGTTCGATAGATAAATTCCAACCTGTTGGATCTGGTCGATTCTACTTTCGTTTCGATTCTCCTCATTCAAGTGAATGTAATTGATAAGAAAAGATAAGGAATCGAGAGGGGAATCGAGCAGTGAATCGAGAGTAGAATCGATCGAAAGCGAAAACGACCGCAAAAACGAACGCAAAAACGCATCGTGTATTCCCAGCATTAGTCGGAGAGCTTAATGGCTTGTTTGCATAGAGATAACAACTGGAGTTTCTCAACTCTTCCTGTACTGGAAACAATTACACTGATGTATCTGATCTTAATGTTTTATTTCTTAGCTGTGCTACACATACAAATCATAATATCATCATTTTTTTTTTCGCTTCAGTGTCTCTTTAAGTGCGTCCATATTGTTTTGGTCTGGCGTGCTGTAACGATGGGTGTCAGCAACCAGAGAGAATCTGATTCTTGGCGATCTGCAGTATCCCCAAGAATACAGATATACCTGATTATTGAGGATCTGCAGAATCGCCTATAATCCAAGTATAACTAACCTCTAGACAACTGAAGCGTGTAAGTGTTTGGTGTAACAGTAGGAATTGGACCACCGGGGTAGCAGGTGGTCCAATAAGTAGAGTAGACTCTACTGCAGTCAAGGGCTCCAGGAGGGGGAGTCCCTGACTGGATTTGCAGCAAGGCCCCCTCTGAGGAGCAGGGGACCCCTGCAGGAGGACTGAGCACCCAAGGGGTGGATGACAACCAGAAGGTCGGGCAGGCCGTGTCGGCAACACACAGACAGATAAAGTACAGAGACAGGAGACTGATTCGGTAACCAGGGACAGGCAGGGTCGGCAACAGTAGATCAGATGTGCGAAGGTACCAAATCAGAAAGCAGAATAGAAGTCAGGAGAGCTACAATTCATAAATAGATATCCAATAATGCCTAGTCTAGAGTGTGAGGTCCGTGGTCCCACACCCAGGAACTGGTCTAAGAAATAACACAGATATACAGTATTCCTAGTCTGGGGTGTGAGGTCCGTGGTCTCTACACCCTGGAACTGGTCTAAGGAATAACACAGATGATATACAGTATTCCTAGTCTGGGGTGTGAGGTCCATGGTCTCTACACCCTGGAACTGGTCTAAGGAATAACACAGATGATATACAGTATTCCTAGTCTGGGGTGTGAGGTCCATGGTCTCTACACCCTGGAACTGGTCTAAGGAATAACACAGATGATATACAGTATTCCTAGTCTGGGGTGTGAGGTCCGTGGTCTCTACACCCTGGAACTGGTCTAAGGATTAACACAGATGATATACAGTATTCCTAGTCTGGGGTGTGAGGTCCATGGTCTCTACACCCTGGAACTGGTCTAAGGAATAACACAGATGATACACAGTATTCCTAGTCTGGGGTGTGAGGTCCGTGGTCTCTACACCCTGGAACTGGTCTAAAGAATAACACAGATAATAATACAGTGAACTGGCTAAGTGTGGATTCCCAGGTCCACCTGGTTCCACCACACTGAAGGATCTGACTAAGGTCTGAGTGCTAACACATAGGCAGTGGCGTAGCTTAGGAGCTGTGGGCCCCGATGCAAGTTTTACAATGGGGTCCCGCAAGCAATCTATACATAACAATTGATACGGTGCACCAAAACCTGCCAATGGCAACCACAGTGTCAGAGGTGCAAGAAGGGGTTGGGAACAGTTTGTTAATGATTACCACTATTCAAAGTATCTATAGAAGTGATTATTATGAGCACAGGACCAAAAGAAAACTAATACTGTAGTTGAGGCAGGGCCCTTTGGGGCCCCTTTGGCCCAAGGGCCCCGATGCGGTCACAACCTCTGCAACCCCTATTGCTACGCCCCTGCACATAGGTATTCGCAATGCCAGACAACCAGCAACTGAACGGCAAGAGATATATATAGCAAGGCGCTCCACAGCGCCGCCCAGCTCCTATCAACCAATCACCTACTGAGCTGGGATCAGCTGACTGCCATGATCAGCTGATCCTTCTCCTATTGGCATAAAGAGCCTGTCTTGCGGCGCATGCGCTTAGCTCTCCAGTCTCCACCTGTGTGCACTACTAGGTCCAGACAAACTAGACGCATGTTGCTGCGGGGAAACCACCGCTCTGTACGCGGACACCACCGCCTCACTGTCAGAACGCCTGGCGGTTTCTCCGCAATCCATCACAGGGCCGTTACATTACGTACACAGCCCATTTGGGTCAACCTGGTGACCGATGGCAAGCAGGGAGTACGTGGCTGTGCAGCGGACCAACTTGTGACACCTCCATGTCTTGCAGGCAGGCCTCCTGCCACCTCCTCTCCTTCTCCTCCTGCTACATCCTCTTCGCAGTCATCCTCCTCCTCCTACTTGGCTGAATGGCAGTTCAACTCTAGTGGTGCTTCCATCTCCTCCTCTGCAGCTACACAACCCCATCTCCCCAGAGCCTACGCTGCATACCAGGTATGACGGTGTCACGTAATTTTAGACATGTCTTGCCTCAAAGCGAAGAGTCACACTGGAGCAGCTCTCCTGGCTGCTCTTAACAAACAGGTGGAGCAATGGCTGACCCCGCACCAGCTGGAGATCGGCAACATGGTGTGTGACAACGGCAGCAATCTCCTTTCCGCTTTGAATTTGGGAAGGCTGACACATGTACCCTGCATGGCACATGTGCTGAATCTGGTTGTGCAAAGATTTGTGTCAAAGTACCCAGACTTAGAGGACGTCCTGAAGCAGGCCAGGAAGTTGGGTGGGCATTTCAGGCGGTCTTACACGGCCATGGCATGCTTTGCGGACATTCAGCGGAGAAACAACCTGCCGGTGAGACGCTTGATATGCAATAGCCCGACTTTCTGGAATTCCACCCTGCTCATGTTCTCTTGCCTGCTAGACCAGGAGAAAGCCGTCACCCTGTACCTGTACAATTACAGTAGAAGGACACAATCTGGGAAGATGGGGATGTTCTGGCCAACGAACTGGACACTGCTGCAAAATGCATGCAGGATCATGCAGCCATTTGAGGAGGTGACCAACCTGGTGAGTCGCGCTGAAGGCACCATCAGCGACTTGATCCCCTACGCTTACTTCCTGGAGCGTGCCGTGCATAGAGTGGTGGATAAAGCTGTGGAGGAGCGTGAAAAAGAACAGTTATGGCAGGAGAAGTCATAGGAGCAATTTTCTTTCGAACCAGATGTTTCCTCGACACCTGCGGCAGCACAGAGGGGGGAGGAGGAGGAAGAAGAGGAGTCGTGTGGGGAAGGAGAGGATTCGGACTCGGATGATGATGAGGAAGGTGTTTCTGTGGAGGAGGAGGAAGAGGCGGCGGCAGAAGAACAACCGCAGCAGCTGTCACAGGGGGCTTGTGCTGCTCCACGTTCCCGTGGTATTGTTCGTGGCTGGTGGGAGGAAGAGGATTTGTGTGACGTCACTCAGGAAGAGCAAGAGGAGATGGAGAGTACGTCTGGATCCGACTTTGTGCAGATGGCCTCTTTCATGTTGTCCAGCCTGCTGAGGGACCCCCGTATCAAAAAACTCAAGGGGAATGACCTGTACTGGGTGGCCACGCTACTAGACCCTCGGTACAGGCACAAAGTGGCGGACCTGTTACCAACTCAACAGAAGGAGGAAAGGATGCAACACTTGCAGAACAAGCTGGCAACGATGCTTTACAATGTGTTTAAGGGTGATGTGACAGCACAGCACAATAAAGGTACCACTGCCACTAATCCTTCTCCTCCCAAGTCCACGCAGGCAAGGACAGGATGCTCCAGCGATCTCAGGGTAATGTCGGACATGCAGACATTCTTAGTCCAACGCCTCGCCGTAGCCCTTCCGGACCCTCCACCAACGCCTGGACCGGCAGGTAGCCGACTACCTGGCCTTAACTGTGGATGTAGACACTGTGAGCAGCGACGATGAACCCTTGGTCTACTGGGTGAGCAGGCTTGACCTGCGGCCAGAGCTGTCCCATTTTGCCATCCAACTTCTCTCTTGCCCTGCCACAAGCATCATGTCAGAAAGGACCTTCAGTGCAGTTGGAGGCATTGTCACTGAGAAGAGAAGTCGCCTAAGTCACAAAAGTGTTCAGTACCTCACCTTTATCAAAATGAATGAGGCATGGATCCCGGACGGCTACTGCATGACCGAAGTCAGTCCCCACACACAGTATCTCTGCCTGCAGGCCGCTTGCCTTCTCCGCCACCACCAACAGGGTCCAGGACTCCAGGCAGATTCCTGAATTTTTAAGGCCACTGCTAGCAGCGGCCGCTATACTAATTTTTCTGGTGTGTACATGCCTGCCTAATTTTTCTGGCTGCACTGTGGGCGGCTGCAACAAAAAAAACAAAAGGCATGTACATGTGCCCATCCCCCTTTGTGATCATTACCTTGCCGCGGTGAAGGGGTTTGCGTATCACAATGAAGCAATGACCACTGGCTATATGAGTGTCTCAGGTGGGGGTGGCATACCAAAGATAATAAGTTTGTTGCTTCATTGTGGTCAGACCAAATTTGATCAGCTGGACAGTCACTGTTGTTCTATCATTGAGCTACCACAACCCGGCGACCATATGGGCTGGAAAACCGCCACGGCCTGCACTCTGGCCATGTTGTGGACCAGTCCAGCACGGCCGTCACTATACAAACAGCTGTTTGCGGGGGTTTATATGAAAAGGGCGCCGGTAAAAAAGGGCGCCTGGTGGAGCCCATATATACCAACTTCGGCTACAAAAAAGGCGCCTGGTGTAGCCCATATAAACTTCGGCTACAAAAAAGGCGCCTGGTGTAGCCCATATAAAAACTTTGGCTACAAAAAAAGGCACCTGGTGTAGCCCATATAAAAACTTTGGCTACAAAAAAACTCCGGGATGTGTTAATTACTATTCCCCCTCCAGGCCGCCATGGATAGTGGGGGAATGAAATAATTTGGCTTCCAGCGCTTGTAGCCCATATAAAAACTTCAACTAGAACAAAAACTCTGGGATGTGTTAATTACTATTCCCCCTCCAGGCCGCCATGGATAGTGGGGGAATGAAATAATTTGGCTTCCAGCACTTGTAGCCCATATAAAAACTTTGGCTACAAAAAATGCGCCTGGTGTAGCCCATATAAAAACTTCGGCTACAAAAAAAGGCAATAATATGGGCTACAAAGGGGCACCCTACTGTAGCCGAAAACCTTGTAGCCGAAAAAAATATGGGCTACAAAGGGGCGCCCTACTGTAGCCGAAAGCCTTGTAGCTGAAAAAATATGGGCTACAAAGGGGAGCCCGCTTGTAGCCTATATCAAAACTCCCTTTTCTACACCTTGTAGCCCATATTTCCAGAAATAACATTGATGTCTATGGCGGCGCCCTTTTTATACAGGCAGCTTAGGCGCCCTTTTCAACCGATACCGTTTGCAGTGTGTTACACAGTGAGTTTGCTGTGTCAGTGTGAAGCAGTACTCTAATTAAACTCCCTGATTGATGTATACACATGAAAGATGTTTGAAAGCACTTTAGGCCTGCAATTTAGCATTCAATGTGATCTCTGCCCTTAAAACGCTGCTTTGCGTCAAATCCAGATTTTTCCCCGGGACTTTTGGCATCTATCCCACTCCGCCATGCCCCCCTCCAGGTGTTAGACCCCTTGAAACATCTTTTCCATCACTTTTGTGGCCAGTATAATTTTTTCTATTTTTCAAAGTTTGCCTCCCCATTGAAGTCTATGGCGGTTCGCAAGCGATAATCGGAGGTTCGCGGCATCTCTAGTCTCTAGCCATTTTGTCACTCCAGGCAAGAAAACCTGTTGCGCCCCCCCCACCCCCCACCCCCGCCCCCTGTGTGGTGCCCCCTGATAAAAATAATTGTAACGCATCAGCATTTCACCATAAAATAATCGTAACACAGCAATGTTTCACCATTGGATAACAGTAATGCGGCAATCTTTCAACAGAAAATATTCATAACGCAGCAATGATTCACTTAAAATAATTGCAATGCGACAATCTTTCACCAGAAAATAACCATAGCACAGCAATGATTCACCATAAAATAATCATAATGTGGCCAGCGTTCACCAGGAAATAATCTTAATGTGGCTAGCGTTCACCAGAAAATAATCATAATGTGGCCAGCATTCACCAGGAAATAATCGTAAAGTGGCCAGCGTTCACCAGGAAATAATCGTAATGTGGCCTGCGTTCACCAGAAAATAATCGTAACGTGGGCAGCGTTAACCAGAACATAATCGTAATGTGGCCAGCGTTTACCAGAAAATATTCATAACGTGGGCAGCATTCACCAGAAAATAATCGTAACATGGGCAGCGTTCAGGCCCGTTCACCAGAAAATAATCATATTAGAGTTGGGCCGAACCTCCGATTTTAGGTTCGCGAACCGGGTTCGCGAACTTCCGCAGAAGGTTCGGTTCGCGTTAAAGTTCGCGAACCGCAATAGACTTCAATGGGGATGCGAACTTTGAAAAAAAATAATAATTATGCTGGCCACAAAAGTGATGGAAAAGATGTTTCAAGGGGTCTAACACCTGGAGGGGGGCATGGCGGAGTGGGATACACGCCAAAAGTCCCCGGGAAAAATCTGGATTTGACGAAAAGCAGCGTTTTAAGGGCAGAAATCACATTGAATGCTAAATGACAGGCCTAAAGTGCTTTAAAACATCTTGCATGTGTATACATCAATCAGGTAGTGTAATTAAGGTACTGCTTCACACTGACACACCAAACTCCACTGAACAGAACAGGTATGCAGTGGCGGGTTCACTAAACAGGTATACAGTGGCGGGTCCACTGAACAGAACAGGTATGCAGTGGTGGGTTCACTGAACAGGTATGCAGTGGTGGGTTCACAGAACAGGTATGCAGTGGTGGGTTCACAGAACAGGTATGCAGTGGCAGCAGGATCACTGAACAGGTATGCAGTGGTGGGTGGGTTCACAGAACAGGTATGCAGTGGTGGGTTCACAGAACAGGTATGCAGTGGTGGGTTCACAGAACAGGTATGCAGTGGTGGGTTCACAGAACAGGTATGCAGTGGCAGCAGGATCACTGAACAGGTATGCAGTGGTGGGTGGGTTCACAGAACAGGTATGCAGTGGTGGGTTCACAGAACAGGTATGCAGTGGCAGGATCACTGAACAGGTATGCAGTGGTGGTGGGTGGGTTCACAGAACAAGTATGCAGTGGCAGGATCACTGAACAGGTATGCAGTGGTGGGTGGGTTCACAGAACAGGTATGCAGTGGTGGGTTCACAGAACAGGTATGCAGTGGCAGGATCACTGAACAGGTATGCAGTGGTGGTGGGTGGGTTCACAGAACAAGTATGCAGTGGCAGGATCACTGAACAGGTATGCAGTGGTGGGTGGGTTCACAGAACAGGTATGCAGTGGCAGCAGGATCACTGAACAGGTATGCAGTGGTGGGTGGGTTCACAGAACAGGTATGCAGTGGTGGGTTCACAGAACAGGTATGCAGTGGCAGGATCACTGAACAGGTATGCAGTGGTGGTGGGTGGGTTCACAGAACAAGTATGCAGTGGCAGGATCACTGAACAGGTATGCAGTGGTGGGTGGGTTCACAGAACAGGTATGCAGTGGTGGGTTCACAGAACAGGTATGCAGTGGCAGGATCACTGAACAGGTATGCAGTGGTGGTGGGTGGGTTCACAGAACAAGTATGCAGTGGCAGGATCACTGAACAGGTATGCAGTGGTGGGTGGGTTCACAGAACAGGTATGCAGTGGCAGCAGGATCACTGAACAGGTATGCAGTGGTGGGTGGGTTCACAGAACAGGTATGCAGTGGTGGGTTCACAGAACAGGTATGCAGTGGCAGGATCACTGAACAGGTATGCAGTGGTGGTGGGTGGGTTCACAGAACAAGTATGCAGTGGCAGGATCACTGAACAGGTATGCAGTGGTGGGTGGGTTCACAGAACAGGTATGCAGTGGTGGGTTCACAGAACAGGTATGCAGTGGCAGGATCACTGAACAGGTATGCAGTGGTGGTGGGTGGGTTCACAGAACAAGTATGCAGTGGCAGGATCACTGAACAGGTATGCAGTGGTGGGTGGGTTCACAGAACAGGTATGCAGTGGCAGCAGGATCACTGAACAGGTATGCAGTGGTGGGTGGGTTCACAGAACAGGTATGCAGTGGCAGGATCACTGAACAGGTATGCAGTGGTGGTGGGTGGGTTCACAGAACAGGTATGCAGTGGCAGGATCACTGAACAGGTATGCAGTGGCAGGATCACAGTACAGGTATGCAGTGGGCTGAGGGCTCACTGAACAGAACAGGTATGCAGCCAGGAAGAAGTTAAGCCTCACTAATCTTTCCCTATATGAGAGACTGCAGCAGCTCGCCCTACTCTCACTAATGCAGGCACACGAGTGGCCGTAATGGCCGCCGCTGCCTGCCTTATATAAGGGGGGTGGGGCTCCAGGGGCTAGTGTAGCCTAATTGGCTACACTGGGCCTGCTGACTGTGATGTAGAGGGTCAAAGTTGACCCTCAGGTGCATTATGGGGCGAACCGAACTTCTTCCGCAAAACGTTCGCGTGCGGTACCCGCACGCGAACCACCTAAGTTCGCGCGAACCACGTTCGCCGGCGAACCGTTCGGCCCAACTCTAATCATAATGTGGCCAGTGTTCACCAGAAAATAATCGTAATGTGGCCAGCATTCACCAGGAAATAATCGTAATTTTGTCCAGCGTTCACCAGAAAATAATCGTAATGTGGGCAGCATTCACCAGAAAATAATCTTAATGCGGCAGCGTTCACCAGAAAATAATCATAATGTGCGCAGCATTCACCAGAAAATTATCATAATGTGGCCAGCGTTCACCAGAAAATAATCGTAATGTGGCCAGCGTTCACCAGAAAATAATCATAACGTGGGCAGCGTTCACCAGAAAATAATCGTAATGTCGCCAGCATTTACCAGAAAATAATCGTAACATGGGCAGCGTTCTGGCCCGTTCACCAGAAATTAATCGTAATGTGGCCAGCGTTCACCAGAAATGATCGTAATGTGGGCAGCGTTCACCAGGAAATAATCGTAATGTGGCCAGCGTTCACCAGAAAATAATCGTACCGTGGGCAGCGTTCACCAGAAATTAATCGTAATGTAGCCAGCGTTCACCAGAAAATAATTGTAACGTGGGCAGCGTTCACCAGAAAATAATTGTAATGTGGCCAGCATTCACCAGAAAATAATCATAACGTGGACAGCGTTCACCAGAAAATAATCGTAATGTGGCCAGCGTTTACCAGGAAAATAATCGTAATGTGGCCAGCGTTCACCAGAAAATAATCATAATGTGGCCAGCATTCACCAGAAAATAATCATAACGTGGGCAGCGTTCACCAGAAAATAATCGTAATGTGGCCAGCGTTTACCAGAAAATAATCATAACATGGGCAGCTTTCCGGCGCGTTCACCAGAAATTAATCGTAATGTGGGCAGCGTTCACCAGAAAATAATCATAATGTGGGCAGCATTCACCAGAAAATAATCGTAATGTGCGCAGCGTTCACCAGAAAATAATCGTAATGTGGCCAGCGTTTACCAGGAAAATAATTGTAATGTGGCCAGCGTTCACCAGAAAATTATCGTAATGTGGCGAGCGTTCACCAGAAAATAATCGTAATGTGGCCAGCGTTCACCAGAAAATAATCGTAACGTGGGCAGCGTTCACCAGAAAATAATCGTAATGTGGCCAGCGTTTACCAGAAAATAATCATAACATGGGCAGCGTTCCGGCCCGTTCACCAGAAATTAATCGTAATGTGGCCAGCGTTCACCAGAAAATAATCGTAATGTGGGCAGCGTTCACCAGAAAATAATCGTAATGTGGCCAGCGTTCACCAGGAAAATACTTGTAATGTGGCCGGCGTTCACCAGAAAATAATCGTAATGTGGCCAGCGTTCACCAGAAAATATTAGTAACGTGGGCAGCGTTCACCAGAAAATAATCGTAATGTGGCCAGCATCTACCAGAAAATAATCGTAACGTGGGCAGCGTTCACCAGAAAATTATCATAACGTGGGCAGCGTTCACCAGAAAATAATCGTAATGTGGGCAGCGTTCACCAGAAAATAATCGTAATGTGGCCAGCGTTCACCAGAAAATAATCATAATGTGGCCAGCGTTCACCAGAAAATAATCGTAATGTGGGCAGCGTTCACCAGAAAATAATCGTAATGTGGCCAGCGTTTACCAGGAAAATAATCGTAATGTGGCCAGTGTTCACCAGAAAATAATCGTACCGTGGGCAGCGTTCACCAGAAATTAATCGTAATGTAGCCAGCGTTCACCAGAAAATAATTGTAACGTGGGCAGCGTTCACCAGAAAATAATTGTAATGTGGCCAGCATTCACCAGAAAATAATCATAACGTGGACAGTGTTCACCAGAAAATTATCGTAATGTGCGCAGCGTTCACCAGAAAATAATCGTAATGTGGCCAGCGTTTACCAGGAAAATAATCGTAATGTGGCCAGCGTTCACCAGAAAATAATCATAATGTGGCCAGCATTCACCAGAAAATAATCATAACGTGGGCAGCGTTCACCAGAAAATAATCGTAATGTGGCCAGCGTTTACCAGAAAATAATCGTAACATGGGCAGCTTTCCGGCGCGTTCACCAGAAATTAATCGTAATGTGGGCAGCGTTCACCAGAAAATAATCATAATGTGGCCAGCATTCACCAGAAAATAATCGTACCGTGGGCAGCGTTCACCAGAAATTAATCGTAATGTAGCCAGCGTTCACCAGAAAATAATTGTAACGTGGGCAGCGTTCACCAGAAAATAATTGTAATGTGGCCAGCATTCACCAGAAAATAATCATAACGTGGACAGTGTTCACCAGAAAATTATCGTAATGTGCGCAGCGTTCACCAGAAAATAATCGTAATGTGGCCAGCGTTTACCAGGAAAATAATCGTAATGTGGCCAGCGTTCACCAGAAAATAATCATAATGTGGCCAGCATTCACCAGAAAATAATCATAACGTGGGCAGCGTTCACCAGAAAATAATCGTAATGTGGCCAGCGTTTACCAGAAAATAATCGTAACATGGGCAGCTTTCCGGCGCGTTCACCAGAAATTAATCGTAATGTGGGCAGCGTTCACCAGAAAATAATCATAATGTGGGCAGCATTCACCAGAAAATAATCGTAATGTGCGCAGCGTTCACCAGAAAATAATCGTAATGTGGCCAGCGTTTACCAGGAAAATAATTGTAATGTGGCCAGCGTTCACCAGAAAATTATTGTAATGTGGCGAGCGTTCACCAGAAAATAATCGTAATGTGGCCAGCGTTCACCAGAAAATAATCGTAACGTGGGCAGCGTTCACCAGAAAATAATCGTAATGTGGCCAGCGTTTACCAGAAAATAATCATAACATGGGCAGCGTTCCGGCCCGTTCACCAGAAATTAATCGTAATGTGGCCAGCGTTCACCAGAAAATAATCGTAATGTGGGCAGCGTTCACCAGAAAATAATCGTAATGTGGCCAGCGTTCACCAGGAAAATAATTGTAATGTGGCCGGCGTTCACCAGAAAATAATCGTAATGTGGCCAGCGTTCACCAGAAAATATTAGTAACGTGGGCAGCGTTCACCAGAAAATAATCGTAATGTGGCCAGCATCTACCAGAAAATAATCGTAACGTGGGCAGCGTTCACCAGAAAATTATCATAACGTGGGCAGCGTTCACCAGAAAATAATCGTAATGTGGGCAGCGTTCACCAGAAAATAATCGTAATGTGGCCAGCGTTCACCAGAAAATAATCATAATGTGGCCAGCGTTCACCAGAAAATAATCGTAATGTGGGCAGCGTTCACCAGAAAATAATCGTAATGTGGCCAGCGTTTACCAGGAAAATAATCGTAATGTGGCCAGTGTTCACCAGAAAATAATCATAATGTGGCCAGCATTCACCAGAAAATAATCATAACGTGGGCAGCGTTCACCAGAAAATAATCGTAATGTGGCCAGCGTTTACCAGAAAATAATCGTAACATGGGCAGCTTTCCGGCCCGTTCACCAGAAATTAATCGTAATGTTGGCAGCGTTCACCAAAAAATAATCTTTATGTGGCCAGCGTTCACCAGAAAATAATCGTAACGTGGGCAGCGTTCACCAGAAAATAATCGTAATGTGGCCAGCGTTTACCAGAAAATAATCATAACATGGGCAGCGTTCCGGCCCGTTCACCAGAAAATAATCGTAATGTGGGCAGCGTTCACCAGAAAATAATCGTAATGTGGGCAGCGTTCACCAGAAAATAATCGTAATGTGGCCAGCGTTCACCAGGAAAATAATTGTAATGTGGTCGGCGTTCACCAGAAAATAATCGTAATGTGGCCAGCGTTCACCAGAAAATAATAGTAACGTGGGCAGCGTTCACCAGAAAATAATCGTAATGTGGCCAGCATCTACCAGAAAATAATCGTAACGTGGGCAGCGTTCACCAGAAAATTATCATAACGTGGGCAGCGTTCACCAGAAAATAATCGTAATGTGGCCAGCGTTCACCAGAAAATAATCATAATGTGGCCAGCGTTCACCAGAAAATAATCGTAATGTGGGCAGCGTTCACCAGAAAATAATCGTAATGTGGCCAGCGTTTACCAGGAAAATAATCGTAATGTGGCCAGTGTTTACCAGAAAATAATCATAATGTGGCCAGCATTCACCAGAAAATTATCATAACGTGGGCAGCGTTCAACAGAAAATAATCGTAATGTGGCCAGCGTTTACCAGAAAATAATCGTAACATGGGCAGCTTTCCGGCCCGTTCACCAGAAAATAATCGTAATGTGGCCAGCGTTTACCAGGAAAATAATCGTAATGTGGGCAGCATTCACCAGATAATAATTGTAATGTGCGCAGCGTTCACCAGAAAATAATCGTAATGTGGCCAGCGTTTACCAGGAAAATAATCGTAATGTGGCCAGCGTTCACCAGAAAATTATCGTAATGTGGCCAGCGTTCACCAGAAAATTATCGTAATGTGGCCAGCGTTCACCAGAAAATAATCGTAATGTGGCCAGCGTTCACCGGAAAATAATCGTAACGTGGGCAGCGTTCACCAGAAAATAATCGTAATGTGGCCAGCGTTTACCAGAAAATAATCATAACATGGGCAGCGTTCCGGCCCGTTCACCAGAAATTAATCGTAATGTGGGCAGCGTTCACCAGAAAATAATCGTAATGTGGGCAGCGTTCACCAGAAAATAATCGTAATGTGGGCAGCGTTCACCAGAAAATAATCGTAATGTGGCCAGCGTTCACCAGGAAAATAATTGTAATGTGGCCGGCGTTCACCAGAAAATAATCGTAATGTGGCCAGCGTTCACCAGAAAATAATAGTAACGTGGGCAGCGTTCACCAGAAAATAATCGTAATGTGGCCAGCATCTACCAGAAAATAATCGTAACGTGGGCAGCGTTCACCAGAAAATTATCATAACGTGGGCAGCGTTCACCAGAAAATAATCGTAATATGGGCAGCGTTCACCAGAAAATAATCGTAATGTGGCCAGCGTTCACCAGAAAATAAT
Source organism: Hyperolius riggenbachi (assembly GCF_040937935.1). Taxonomy (NCBI): domain Eukaryota; kingdom Metazoa; phylum Chordata; class Amphibia; order Anura; family Hyperoliidae; genus Hyperolius; species Hyperolius riggenbachi. The sequence goes on along the minus strand of NC_090646.1, from coordinate 36,611,012 downwards.
AGTAATGTGGCCAGCGTTCACCAGAAAATAATCGTAACGTGGGCAGCGTTCACCAGAAAATAATCGTAATGTGGCCAGCATTTACCAGAAAATAATCGTAACGTGGGCAGCGTTCACCAGAAAATAAAGGTAACGTGGGCAGCGTTCACCAGAAAATAATCGTAACGTGGGCAGCGTTCACCAGAAAATAATCGTAATGTGGCCAGCGTTCACCAGAAAATAATCGTAAAGTGGCCAGCATTCACCAGAAAATGATCATAACGTGGGCAGCGTTCACCAGAAAATAATTGTAATGTGGCCAGCGTTCACCAGAAAATAATCATAACGTGGGCAGCGTTCACCAGAAAATAATCTTAATGCGGCCAGCATTCACCAGAAAATAATCTTAATGCGGCAGCGTTCACTAGAAAATAATCGTAATGTGGGCAGTGTTCACCAGAAAATAATCGTAATGTGGGCAGCGTGCACCAGAAAATAATCGTAATGTGGGCAGCGTTCACCAGAAAAAATTAATCGTAATGTGGCCAGCGTTAACCAGGAAAATAATCTTTATGTGGCCAGCGTTCACCAGGAAAATAATCGTAATGTGGCCAGCGTTCACCAGAATATAATCGTAATGTGGCCAGCGTTCACCAGGAAATTATGCTAATGTGGGCAGCGTTTCACAAAAAATTTTATTGGTCTCCTCTTGCCTCCTGGCCACCTGTCCCTCTTTCACCCTTTTAAAGCTTGCTGGACCCAGAATTGCTTCTTAACCTCCCTGGCGGTAAGCCTGTGCCCGTGGGGTGGATCGGAGTCCCCTTTGATGTCACAACGCCGATGACGTCGGTGACGTCATCCCGCCCGTTGCCATGGCGACGGGGGAAGCCCTCCAGGAGATCCCATTCTTTGAACGGGATCTCCTGATCTCCGATCGCCGGAGGCTATCAGGTAGCGAGACCTTGTCTCGCTACATGAAAAAAAAAACAAATTTAAAAAACATCTCTGCTGCCTCGTGGCGGATTTTGATAAACTGCCAGGAGGGTTAAAATCGTCCCAGCTTCTTAACTTGCAGAGAGATGTCAGGGCAGCTGCCCTTATTTGAATCACTGATCAGGGGCGTCTCAAGCCATTTTATCACTCCAGGCAAGAAAACCTGTGGCCCCCCCCCCCCCCCCGCCCCCTGTGTGGTGCCCCCTGATGAAAATAATTGTAACGCATCAGCGTTTCACCATAAAATAATCGTAACGCAGCAATGTTTCACCATGAGATAAAAGTAATGCGGCGATCTTTCAAAAGAAAATATTCATAACGCAGCAATGATTCACTTAAAATAATCATAATGCGGCAATCTTTCACCAGAAAATAACCATAGTGCAGCAATGATTCACCATAAAATATAATAGTAATGTGGCCAGCGTTCACCAGGAAATAATCGTAATGTGGCCAGCGTTCACCAGAAAATAATCATAACGTGGACAGCGTTCACCAGAAAATAATCATAATGTGGCCAGCATTCACCAGAAAATAATCGTAACGTGGGCAGCATTCACCAGAAAATAATCATAATGTGGCCAGCGTTCACCAGAACATAATCGTAATGTGGCCAGCATTCACCAGAAAATAATCGTAATGTAGCCAGCATTCACCAGGAAATAATCGTAACGTGGCCACTGATCACCAGAAAATAATCGTAATGTTGCCAGCGTTGACCAGAAAATAATCATAACGTGGGCAGCTTTCACCAGAAAATAATTGTAATGTGGCCAGCGTTTACCAGAAAGTAATCGTAACATGGGCAGCGTTGACCAGAAAATAATCGTAATGTGGCCAGTATTCACCAGGAAATAATCGTAACGTGGCCAGCGTTCACCAGAAAATAATCATAATGTGGGCAGTGTTCACCAGTAAATAATCGTAATGTGGTCAGCGTTCACCAGGAAAATAATTGTAATGTGGCCAGCGTTCACCAGAAAGTAATCGTAATGTGGCCAGCGTTCACCAGAAAATAATCGTAATGTGGCCAACGTTCACCAGAAAATAATCGTAATGTGGCCAGCGTTCACCAGAAAATAATCGCAATGTAGCCAGCGTTCACCAGAAAATAATCGTAATGTGGCCAGCGTTCACCAGGAAATTATGCTAATGTGGCCAGCGTTCACCAGGAAATTATGCTAATGTAGGCAGCATTCACAAGGATATTATGCTAATGTGGGCAGCGTTTACCAGAAAAAAATGTATAATCACCTTTAAAAACAAAGCATTTACTCACCTGCAGAAGACTCCTGTAGCCAGCCGGCAGTGGCACTGGTCCCTGGTGCGTCACAAGCACGTGTGAGAGGCGGGGGGCGGAGTTAGGGGTGACGCCGCATGTATAGACAAACTAGCGTGCAGTCGCTCGCTCTGCATGGAGACATGCGGACCAGTAGGCGGCGGCACCGCACGTATAAACTAACTAACGTGCGGCTGCTCGCTTTGAAGGGAGAGGAAGAGGGCAGACCAGTAGGCGGCACCGGGCTCAGGCTGAGCTGCCTGTCACACCCGGTGCCGACCTGATAATAAACAAAAATATAAAAAAATAAACACACACACAGCGCAGCGAAAGAGCGCCTATTACCACCCACGGTGCTCCAGGCCACAATTTATAGTTGCCTGGTGACAAAGACGGCCATGTCACTGATGGAGATTCACCCCTTTTAAAAGGCAACCCTACTACCCACAAATAGATATCCCGCCTATCTGCATCCGTACACGCTGGGCCAAACATTCTCTCCCAATGGAACCACTGATTCCAGACCCGATTATAAGCCAAACAAGTTGCCGGAGCCAAGGACATTTGAATCAAAGCCCACATACCTTCCCTACAACCTTCCGTAGGTGTGACAGGCAAGGTTTTCCTCATTCCTCTGGTTCTGGTGCAAGACGACGGAACCGATCCAACTAAATGTGAGAAAGGGCATCGGCAATGTCATTACTTTTTTCTCTGCAAGTGAACTACTTTTACAGTTATATTGAGCTTTAAGCTCCGCAAAACGAAGTGTCGTTACAGTGCTATAACTGGGGGAGGGGGGGGGGAGGGGGGAAGAGGCAATAACTGAATTAGTGATTGACACCACCACCAAGTTGTCACACCAGAAGCGCACCATTTTGTTTTGAAACTCATCCCTCCCTCCAGGTTTTTGACCAGGCCCGACCTGCTCCATTCTAATGGCCATTCCCCTCCATTCCAGTGCCCTGAAAAATAGTCCCACTACCCTTGACTGCCAGATGCATCCATAAACAGTTCCAAACTGTCACTGTTCACAGGGGCATCTTGCCAATACACTAGACCTGTAAACCGAGATAGGAAGTTGTGCCAAACCTATAAGTTCTCCTTATGTCCCTTGTTTAATCTCACAAGAGGCAATAACTGAATTAGTGATTGACACCACCACCAAGTTGTCACACCAGAAGCGCACCATTTTGTTTTGAAACTCATCCCTCCCTCCAGGTTTTTGACCAGGCCCGACCTGCTCCATTCTAAAGGCCATTCCCCTCCATTCCAGTGCCCTGAAAAATAGTCCCACTACCCTTGACTGCCAGATGCATCCATAAACAGTTCCAAACTGTCACTGTTCACAGGGGCATCTTGCCAATACACTAGACCTGTAAACCGAGATAGGAAGTTGTGCCAAACCTATAAGTTCTCCTTATGTCCCTTGTTTAATCTCACAAAATGGTGTGGTTCCGAAACTCCACTCGTAGCCATGGAAAGGCAGCGAGAAATACATTCATCAACTGTGAGTACTTTGCATGCAAAATTTAGCTTTTCTAATAGAGACTCCAATTGCTGCCAGCGTAATTTATTTGAACGTAATGCCAAGTCCACTCCCTCCAATAAATCCTGCAGTTTATGCTTAGGCAATCGGCATACGCCAAGGACCGAGTCAATCTCAATTCCGAGAAACTTTAAAACCATCACCAGGCCCTCAGTCTTATCTTGGCCAGTGGGACCCTAAATTCACCAAAAACATGGAGAATTCCCTCCAACAGTATATTACATACTAGCTGGACGCCCGGCATTGCCCGGGTATGTATTTGGCTTGGCTAGTGTTGGCTTTGCCCACTTTTCCTAACCCTAACACACAATTACTTAATGACCAAGTATGTGAGCTTTGCGGTCTTTGGCATCAATAATTTGCAATGAAATAAAATTAATCTGATTACATGTGGCTCCACCCCTTTTCTGAATTTGAACCCCAATCACCCAATGGCCAACTGTACCAGGTACAGGTGATTAACAGTGCAAGAATGGCAGCAATTAAATATTCCCCTTAAAAATCAATAGGTGGATTTTAAATTGGCTTTTATAGGCTCCACCCACTTTTCTGAATATTAATCCCAGTCACCCAGTGACCAACTGTGCAAAGTTTGAGAACCCTACCATTAACAGTGTAAAATGGCTGCAGTTTACATTTGCGCAGTGAAATTTGCATTTTTCTCCACCCACTTATTTCCTAACATTGTTCAGGTATGTATTTGGCTGGTGTTGGCTCTGCCTACTATTTCTACCAATAACACACAATTACTCAATAACCAAGTTTGTGAGCTTTGCAGTCTTTGGCATCAATAATTTGCATTGAGATTAAACAAATCTGATTGGCTGTTTGTGGCTCCACCTCTTTGTCTGAATTTGAACCCCAGTCACCCAATGACCAACTGTACCAGGTTTAAGGCTTTGGCCATTAACAGTGCAAGAATGGTAGCAATTACATATTCCTCTTGAAAATCAATAGGTGAATTTTGATTGGCTTTTGTAGGCTCTACCCATTTCTCTGAATATTAATCCCAGTCACCCAGTGACCAATTGTGCAAAGTTTGAGAACCCTACCATTAAAAGTGTAAGAATGGCTGCAGTTTACATTTTCTCAGTGAAATTTGCATTTGTCTCCGCCTACTGATGACCCGGCATTGCCCGATTATGTATTTTGCAGGTGTTGGCTGCACCCACTTTTCCTAACCCTAACACACAATTAATCAATTACTCAATGACCAAGTTTGTGAGCTTTGCGGTCTTTGGCATCAATAACCTGCATTAAAATGAAACCAATCATATTGGCTGTGTGTGGCTCAACCCTGTTTTATGAATGTAAACCCCAGTCATGCAATGATCAACTGTACCAGGTTTGAGGCTTGGGCCATTAACAGTGCAAGAATGGCAGCAATGAAATATTCCCCTGAAAAATCAATAGGTTATTTTTGATTGATTTGTAGGTTCCACCCACTTTTCTGAATATTAACCCCAGTTACCCAGTAACCAACTGTGCAAAGTTTGAGAACCCTACCATTAACAGTGTAAGAATGGCTGCAGTTTACGTTTTTCCAGTAAAATTTGTATTTGTCTTTGCCCACTTATGACCCGGCATTGTCCGCTTATGTATTTGGCTGGTGTTGGCTGGGCCCACTTTTCTAACACTAACGCACAATTAATCAATTACTCAATTACCAAGTTTGTGAGCTTTGCGGTGTTTGGCATCAATAATTTGCATTGGAATGAAACAAATCTAATTGGCTGTTTGTGGCTCCACCCCCTTTCTGAAATTGAACCCTAGTCACCCAATGATCAACTGTACCAGGTTTGAGGCTTGTGCCATTAACAGTGCAAGAATGGCAGCAATGTAAATATTGCCCTTGAAAATCAATAGGTTAATTTTGAGTGGCTTTTATGGACTCCACCCACTTTCCTGAATATTAATCCCAGTCACCCAGTAACCAACTGTGCAAAGTTTGAGAACCCTACCATTAACAGTGTAAGAATGGCTGCAGTTTACATTTGCGCAATGACATTTGTATTCGTCTCCGCCCCTTTTTGGTTATGGGAATAAAAAGTATCCTATGCTTTATTCTAGGTAATGTACTATGTGTGCGCCAAATTTCATTCAAATCCGTTCAGCCATTTTTGCGTGATCGAGTAACAAACATCCAAACATCGGAACTTTCCCATTTATTATATTAGTAGGATTCTCAACCCCGTTGGGCCCGTGTAAAAGAAGTTTTCTAGATAATGTGTTACTGATGTGAGGTCCATCCTTTACTACCCACTCCAAAAAAAGTTGCAAATGACTCGAAATAGGCGCAGGATATAGAGCAGCCCATAGGTAAGCATCAATCAATAAAGTACTCATCTTGAAAATGACAACCGAGAATATGTTCACTCTCTGGGTGCACCGGTAACAATCGGAATGCATACTCTACATCCATTGTTGCCATTCGGGCGCCCGGTCCCGCCTTCTTCACCATTCCCAATGCTAAATCAAACGACGTGTAGGAGACTGGCGACAAGTCTGACGCAATGCCATCATTGACCGAACCCCCTTTGGGGAATGACAAATGATGAATCATACACAATGTGTTTGGCTCTTTTTAAGGTACTACCCCCAGAGGCAAATTTACCAAGTCCGGTACTGGCAGACATTGAAATGGACCGGCCATGCAGCCCAGCACAACTTCCTTCCTAAACTTATCCTTTAATATCCCGGGATGCAAATGCGCAGACTTCAAATTTTTTAAGGTCTGGATCTGACTAAGTAAGGTGACAACAAGGTATTACAAAACCATTCCAAAAACCCTTCCTAAGTATTTCCGCTGCATCACACAGTGGATATCTACGTAACCACAGAACCATTACCTTTTCATTCAGTGGCGTCCTTCCCTTTTCCAGCCCCATCCACACTTCTTCTGGGCCCGCCATTTCCCTTGCAGAAACATTTTCCGACTGGGTGACGTCTGCCACAACCTGAACACTCGTGCCGAAAGTGACATCCCATTCCCCACTTTTACTGGGAGTCATTATATGCCCAGGAGACCCCTCCTTTTGTATTAGCCAACCCAGTTGAGGGAGCGCCACTCTGAAAAGACATAGATCCCCCACCTAATTGACTGCTCGTCCCTTTAGATGACATAACCCTCATCCAAATCCCTATATCCCAGTGATCCCACTCCAACTCCGGAAGCACTGACCTCCTCTGCCTAAACTGTTCATCGTAGTGGAGCCACGGGGTGCCTCCGTGTGATCTGTGAGCTTCCCATATTGCATCAAGATACCAGAATAAAGAGTTATTCTCTCTGGGTGCTTCTCCCCAATTATGCTGCCTAATATGGTGAATCCCTGCAACCAGTTGCCTAACATTCGGGGGATCAGCCTGTGCCACCACCGTTCCTCATCCTCTTCCTTCCTTCCTATGTTCCTTGCTCTTCTCCCATTTTTCCACGTTAAACCTCTCCAGAGGGAGCAAAGTTAAAATGTCAAAATACTCCCTCTTCCATATTTTTTCACTCAGTTCCATCCTTACATGCACCCCAAATAGTCCCTCAAAACATATGAATGCCCCATTTGCCTTATCCTATATCGTGGTCTTTTTTTTTCTCAACTCTTTTATTACTATTGCCGCTTGCTACTCTGGTTCCACCATATTGTCTGGTTTTGCAGTTGTAGAAGTCCCTTGAAGTCGAAAAACACCCGAGACATGAACGCCAGTGTGCCTGTCCCATACTTGTACTGGGCTTACCATACCTGCACCTGAAACAGGCTCCTCAAATACGCCAATCAATTCCCCAAATCATTGTTAGAACAGGAAGAAAAGGAGAGTTGAGACTCACCACTTGGTATCATGGCTGCCATCCGCTGCCCCGGCCGGCTGGGAAGGTACTGCCAATCTGGAAGTCCCAAGATCTGGACGTAAGGGGAACTGAGGTATGCTTGAAGCTGCAGGTAACTGTGAAGACAAAAGAAAAGAGCCGTGGGGGGTACTGACAGCTGCCCGCCCTGCCGCCGTCGAACCCGATTCTCCCAGTCTTGCTGGGAGAGCAGGGTGCGTAGACCCAATGTCCATGCAAGAACAGTGAAGAGGTGGCACACAAAAGACTTGCTGATTAAAGCATGTATTGATAGTGGAGCAACACGCGTGTTGCTCCACTATCAATACATGCTTTAATCAGCAAGCCTTTTGTGTGCCACCTCTTTACTGTTCTTGTACCTGTCTGCTCAGGGGGTGAACTGAGTGAGGTGTAGCACCGGCAACGCAAGGAACGGTTTCCTTGCAGGGCTCCAGGACCGTGATCCATCTCTTTGACCAATGTCCATGCACCCTGGCCGTAGGAGCAATCCAGCTGAGAGGAGGCACCAGCAATCACACAGGTCTCATACACCTTATACCTGCTCTCCAGGCATCCATTGTTGTGCATGCATAGACCCAATGGTCAGTAAATTAAGCGAGGTGTCAAATACTGCAGTCCTTGCTGCTTTGTGGCTCAGCTACAGCAGTACCTGGGGAGCCAGCATAACCAGGTGCAGCTGCCAGGAAACCTGATTGGTTGCCTGGGTGTGGAGCACCCCCGCACCCAGGGGGTTAGTGAAAGGCAAAAGGGTGGTGGGGCCACCATGATGTTGCAACAGGGTGGCAAGGAGCAATCATTGCTTGAAGAGGAGAGCAGGGGGGGGAGGGTGATGCGGTTCAGGTTGCTGGACAGGTCCTGGAGGGATGACCAGCTGTTGACCAGTGTGTAGGGGAGGTTGGAGGGAGGAAGGGGGGTTGAAGATCCAGAAGATTGGGCAAGGGAGCACTGGCGACCGCAGAGCTATCAGAGGCCGGGGTGGGAATTGCGACAAAGGTACTAGGAGGAGGAGGTTGTTGGGGGGAGAGAGGATGGAGGGGGGGTGTTTTTTGCTTTTGGGTGGCTGTTATTTTTTCATTCTTGTTTACGCTTGTGGCCCCCTCCAGCTCCCCGGTAATGTGCATGGCCTGAGGAGAGGTGCTGCCATGTGGGAGAGAAGTCCCCGCCCCCGGGCCCGCCAAAGGAGTATTAGAGAGGGGACCCATGCTACCCCCTCTCTCAGCCACCCACTCCTCCTTAAAGGGGCCATCCAATCCCTACTGCTGGCTTTCTCATGAGGGGCACGCACCCTGACATGCTGCCCAGGGAGTGACCAACCTGGGCATTACTTTATTACTAATAGCACCCTCTAAAGCTTTGGCAGTAGGGATGACAATACAGTATCAGCTAAAATACCTTCAATATTATTTGAGTCAGAAGCTGTGTACTGAGTAAGTATTACAAATACGGAAAATCTCCCAATCAAACTGTACCAATAGTTAAAATGATTGATGAGTCACTCAAGCAATATGCACTAGTGCTTTCTTTCTTTTTTTCTTTCTTTCTTTTTTTTTTTTTCTTCTTCTTCATAACAAATTTTTTTTTTACCTTGTTAAAAGCAGATTTTAAATTATAATGTTTTATTATTCTAAAGAAAGAAAAGGAACAGCTGATACCAGGCTGAGAATGCCGTAACTGACAGTTATATTCAGAGCAGTAAGAAATCTATGGCACTAAACTGTATAAAAAGAGAGGGGAGAGGAGAGGAGATTACACTGACACTGATATACTGCATAGATGTCACTGATCTCCAGGCTGCTTCCAGTATTCAACCCTCTAAGTCGCTATGGCATGTGCTACAAGATTGTATCTTATTTGTTTTGGATCCTCCTGCTCATGAACCTTCAACAATGCAAGACTCGGAACTACCGACATAACTATACTAACAATATAAGGGAAATAGAAAATTTGGTAGATTTTTATCAAGAAGGTGACTTTATCATTGGGGGCTTGCTATCCTTACGAAATGATGTCGCATTTCCACCATTTAGGAGGCCAGTTTGTTTTGGGTTAGTACTATTTTATATTACTGGAGTATTTCAAGCTGGGTATCAGGGAAAACTGAAAACTGAGAATAATTATCTGTCTCATTTATTGACATGAAGTTTGACTTATGTACCTGAAATATGTACACAGTGTGCCCGACTGTATTATGCCAAACCTCTGACCTCTGCCTCAATTTGGCCGCTTTCACAGCGGAACGTTAAAGTCCTACGTTACAGCAGCCTGTAACGCAGCCCAACTCACAGCACTGTAAAATCAATGGGCTGTTCACAGTGCCCACGTTGCATTGAAATATAACGCTGCACGTTAAATGAAAGTGCAGCGTGCTGTGCGTTATAATCATATTTGGCTGCGTTAGACTGTTTGCACATGCTCAGTAATGTTGTTTTTTAAAAAAATGTGCCGCATGCGCCGTTTTCGTTCGATCCATATACGTCAAAAGGTACACATTGCGTACGCATCAAGAGACGCATAACGCAGTGCAATGTAACGTCCAACTTCAAAGGTAACATGCGTTGCATTAGGGGCACGTTATGCGACCTTAATGTCGCATCCAACGCAAAGTCTTAGTGTGAAAGAGCCCTTAATCAGCACAGATCCCCCAGTTGTATATAAAGAAGCATGTGTGTGTGGTGTGTGTGTGTGGGGGGGGGGGTCATTCACTCCATGCTGCATTTCTCATTGTGTTAGGAGCTAGATAGAGAGGCACAGATCCCCCACAGTTATATGTAAAGAATGGGGGGGGGGGGGGGGGGTCACTCCATGCTTTGTTTTTCATTGTGTTAGGAGCTAGATAGAGAGGCAAAGAGAGACCTAGATAGACAGATGGAGGTAACATGATTCAGCTGCAGGGACAGACTGTTAGGATTACTGTGCAGCTGCTGGTTAGCTAGAACTGCGAATCTTATGGTTTGTGTGCAGATTTAGCTAGCACAGTGTTTAGATAAGGTGGCCGTACATCTAGTGACTTGGCTGGTGATTAACCATCCAATTCGATAATTATTATTAAATCGAATGAAAATAGATGCATCAATTTTATTGGAATTCCACATGAAAGACCAATACAAAGTGGTGTACACGTGAGAAGTGGAACGAGAATCATACATCATTCCAAACATTTTTTACAAATCAATAACTGCAAAGTGGGGTGTGCGTAATTATTCATCCCCCTGAGTCAATACTTTGTAGAACCACCTTTTGCTGCAATTACAGCTGCCAGTCTTTTAGAGTATGTCTCTGCCAGCTTTGCACATCTAGAGACTGAAATCCTTGCCCATTCTTCTTTGCAAAACAGCTCCAGCTCAGTCAGATTAGATGGACAGCGTTTGTGAACAGCAGTTTTCAGATCTTGCCACAGGTTCTCGATTGTATTTAGATCTGTACTTTGACTGGGCCATTCTAACACATGGATATGTTTTGTTTTAAACCATTCCATTGTTGCCCTGGCTTTATGTTTAGGGTCGTTGTCCTACTGGAAGGTGAACCTCCGTCCCAGTCTCAAGTCTTTTGCAAACTCCAAGAGGTTTTCTTCCAAGATTGCCCTGTATTTAGCTCCATCCATCTTCCCATCAACTCTGACCAGCTTCCCTGTCCCTGCTGAAGAGATGCCCCCCCTGAGCATGATGCTGCCACCATATTTGACAGTGGGGATGGTGTGTTCCGAGTGAGGTGCATTGTTAGTTTTCCACCACACATAGCGGTTTGCATTTTGGCCAAAAAGTTCCATTTTGGTGTCATCTGACCAGAGCACCTTCTTCCACATGGTTGCTGTGTCCCCCACATGGGGACACCAAAATACTTTTGCAAGCCACTGTATATATATACCTACCTAGCTGTTGTGTTCAGTGAAACTGCCTCATCACAGCATATACCTGACTGTTGTGTTCAGTGAACCCACCTCATCACAGCATAGACCTAACTGTTGTGTTCAGTGAACCCACCTCATCACAGCATATACCTGACTGTTGTGTTCAGTGAAACCACCTTATCACAGCATATATCTGACTGTTGTGTTCAGTGAACCCACCTCATCACAGCATATACCTAACTGTTTTGTTCAGTGAAAGCACCTCATCACAGCATAGACCTAATGTAATAGATTGCGGAGATACCGCCGTGCGGTCTGGCAGCGGGGCGGCTGTCTCCGCGTTCAGACCAGCGGTTTCCGCACAGCAGCATGTGTCTGGTTTGTCTGAGCCTTCTAGTGCACACAGATGGAGAGCTACGTGCGCGTGCGCTGGGAGGCAGGACCTTTATGCCAGTAGGAGAGGGATCAGCTGATCAGGACGATCAGCTGATCCCAGCGCAGTGGGTGATTGGCTGAGTGGTGCTGGGCGGTGCTGAGGAGCGCTGCACTATATATAGATCTTGCTGGTCAGTCTCAGGATGTCTGCCGTTGCGAATACTTATGTGTGAGCACTCAGACCTCGGTCAGATCCCACAGTGTGTTAGAACCAGGAGGACCTGGGAATTCACACTTAGCCAGATTACTCTTGTGTTATTCTTTAGACCAGTTCCGGGGTGTTGTGACCAAGGACCTCACACCCAAGCTTAGGATTACTGTGTCATTGCTGTGCTATACTTTAGACCAGTTCCGGGGTGTCGAGACCAAGGACCTCACACCCAAGCTTAGGATTACTGTGTCATTGCTGTGTTATACTTTAGACCAGTTCCGGGGTGTCAAGACCAAGGACCTCACACCCAAGCTTAGGAATACTGTGTCATTACTGTGTTATACTTTAGACTAGTTCCTGGGTGTGTGTTCAGTGAAACCACCTCATCACAGCATAGACCTAACTGTTGTGTTCAGTGAACACACCTCATCACAGCATATACCTAACTGTTGTGTTCAGTGAACCCACCTCATCACAGCATATACCTGACTGTTGTGTTCAGTGAATCCACCATCACAGCATATACCTAGCTGTTGTGTTCAGTGAAACCACCTCATCACAGCAAAGACCTAGCTGCTTTGTTCAGTGAAACCACCTTATCACAGCATATATTTGACTGTTGTGTTCAGTGAAACCACCTCATCACAGCATAGACCTAACTGTTGTGTTCAGTGAACCCACCTCATCACAGCATAGACCTAACTGTTGTGTTCAGTGAAAGCACCTCATCACAGCATATACCTGACTGCTGTGTTCAGTGAAACCACCTCATCACAACATAGACCTAACTGTTGTGTTCAGTGAAAGCACCTCATCACAGCATATACCTGACGGTTGTGTTCAGTGAAACCACCATCACAGCATATACCTAGCTGTTGTGTTCAGTGAACCCACCTCATCACAGCATAGACCTGACTGTTGTGTTCAGTGAAAGCACCTCTTCCCAGCATATACCTAGCTGTTGTGTTCAGTGAAAGCACCTCATCACAGCATATACCTGACTGTTTTGTTCAGTGAAACCACCTCATCACAGCATAGACCTAACTGTTGTGATCAGTGACCCCACCTCATCACAGAATATACCTGACTGTTGTGTTCAGTGAAACCACCTCATCACAGCATATACCTAGCTGTTGTGGTCAGTGAAACCACCTCTTCACAGCATATACCTAGCTGTTGTGTTCAGTGAAAGCACCTCATCACAGAATATACGGGACTGTTGTGTTCAGTGAACACACCTACCTACGTAAGTGCACGCAGTGTGATATATCACTCTGTGCATACCTGTTAACTGCTGCACCTGTGTGACTGCACATTGTATTAGTCAAATCAGTGCATACCTTTCACTTCATCCCCCCGATATGGACAAAACGGACAAAACAGGTAGAGGAAGAGGTAGAGGCAGACCCAGAGGAAGGCCACCTGGCAGATCTGTGCGTGGTAGTGTTGATGTGATTTTGTGCAGCCCTGGCCCAAAGTACAGTGCTCAGAAGAAGGCACGTCCCATCACTTCCCAAGATTGTCAGGACATGGTTGACTATTTAACCCAAAACACCTCATCTCCCGCAGCCACCAGCGCTACTACAAGCACCACATCCGCTGCATTTGACACTTCACAGGAGTTATTTGGTGTGGAAATTACTGATTCACAGCCAATACTGCTACAACAAGATGAAGGTGCTAAGCAAGTTACACCACCTCATACGTCTGAGTTAGGTGGCGATACTATGGACGTAACATGTGAGGAAGGGGATGATGAAGTACCTGGTGTTAATGCAGTTTTGGAGGTGTCTGAGGAAAGCGAAGTTAGGCAGGATGATTATGATGATGACGATTATACGGATGCCACGTATGTTCCCAATAGAGGAGATGACCAGGGGGACAGTTCAGAGGGGGAGTCAGAGAGGAGTAGGAGGAGACGAGTCCCTGAAAGAAGCAGAGGGAGCTCGTCCTCAGAAACAGCTGGTGGCAGTGTCCAGCGCCATGTATCGCCAGCTATGGACAGCCAGCCAACATGCCTTTCAACGTCAGCTGCTGCTGATGCCACCATAGTGCCATCACCCCAGGGGGGCTCAGCGGTTTGGACATTTTTTAATGTGTGTGCCTCAGATCGGAGCAAATCCATCTGTTGTCTCTGCCTCCAAAAATTGAGCTGTGGAAAGGCCAACACTCACGTAGGGACAAGTGCCTTACGAAGGTACCTGGAGAAAAGGCACAAACAGCAATGGGAAGAACACCTGAGGAAAAGCAGCACCCAAAAGATAAGCCACCCTCCTTCTCCTCTTCCTCCTTCAGGTGCAGCATCTTCAGCCGCTTTCTCCCTTGCACCTTCACAGCCACCCTCCTCCACTCCGCCTCTGCCCTTGAGCGGTTCCTGCTCCTCTGCACACAGCAGCCAGGTGTCCGTGAAGGAAGTCTTTGAGCGGAACAAGCCAATTTCTGACAGTCACCCTCTTGCCCGGCAACTGACAGCTGGCGTGGCGGACTTATTAGCTCACCAGCTATTACCATAGAAGCTGGTGGACTCTGAGGCTTTCCGTAAATTTGTGGCCATTGGACACTGCAGTGGAAGATACCAGGCCACAATTATTTTTCTAAAAAGGCCATACCCAAACTGTACCGTGAAGTTGAGAGGCAAGTGGTGTCATCTCTGGCGAAGAGTGTTGGGTCAAGGGTCCACCTGACCACAGATGCCAGGTCTGCCAAGCACGGGCAGGGCCGCTACATTACGTACACAGCCCTTAGGTCAACCTGGTGAACAATGGCAAGCAGGGAGTACGTGGCTGCACAGCAGACCAACTTGTGACACCTCCACGGCTTGCAGGCAGGCCTCCTGCCACCTCCTCTCCTTCTCCTCCTGCTACATCTTCTTCGCTGTCATCCTCCTCCTCCTCCTTGGCTGAATGGCAGTTCAACTCTAGTGGTGCTGCCATCTCCTTCTCTCCAGCTACACAGCCCCATCTCCCAGAGCCTACGCTGCATGCTAGGTACGACGGTGTCACACCATCTTAGACATGTCTTGCCTCAAAGTCACACTGGACCAGCTCTCAGGGAGCGCTTTGAATTTGCGAAAGCTGCCACATGTACCCTGCATGGCACATGTGCTCAATTTGGTCATTCAAAGATTTGTGTCAAAGTACTCAGGCTTACAGGATGTCCTGAAGCAGGCCAGAAAGTTGTGTGGGTATTTCAGGCGGTCTTACACGGCCATGGCACGCTTTGCGGACATGCAGCGGAGAAACAACTTGCCGGTGAGACGCTTGATATGCGATAGCCCGAATCGCTGGAATTCGACCCTGCTCATGTTCTCTTGCCTGCTAGACCAGGAGAAAGCCGTCAACCAGTACCTGTACAATTACAGTAGAAGGACACAATCTGGGAATATGGGGATGTTCTGGCCACCGAACTGGACACTTATGCGAAATGCATGCAGGCTCATGCGGCCGTTTGAGGAGGTGACCAACATGGTGAGTCACGCTGAAGGCACCATCAGCAACTTACTCCCCTATGCTTACTTCCTGGAGCGTGCCGTGCGTAGAGTGGTGGATAAAGCTGTGGAGGAGCGTGAAGAGGAACAGTTACATCAGGAAGAGTCGTGGGAGCGATCTTCATCTGAACCAGATGTTTCCTCAACACCAGCGGCAGCACAGAGGGGGGAGGAGGAGGAAGAAGAGGAGTCGTGTGGGGAAGAAGAGGAGTCAGACTGGGATGATGAGAAGGATGTTTCTGTGGAGGAGGAGGAAGAGGCGGCGGCAGAAGAACAACCGCAGCAGCCGTCACAGGGGGCTTGTGCTGCTCCAAGTTCCCGTGGTATTGTTCGTGGCTGGGGGGAGGAAGAGGACTTGCGCAGTGTCACTGAGGAAGAACAAGAGGAGATGGATAGTACGTCTGGATCTGACTTTGTGCAGATGGCATCTTTCATGGTGTCCAGCCTGTTGAGGGACACCCGTATAAAAAAACTCAAGGGGAATGACCTGTACTGGGTGGCCACGCTACTAGACCCTCGGTATAGGCACAAAGTGGCGGACCTGTTACCAACTCACCTGAAGGCGTAAAGGATGCAGCACATGCAGAACAAGCTGGCAATTATGCTTTACAATGCGTTTAAGGGTGATGTGACATCACAACGCAATAAAGGTACCACTGACAGTAATCCTCTTCCCATGTCCACGCAGGCAAGGACAGGAGGCTCCAGCGATCTCAGGGTGATGTCGGACATGCAGACATTCTTTAGTTCAAAGCCTCGCCATAGCCCTTCGGGATTCACCCTCCACCAATGCCTGGACTGGCAGGTAGCCAACTACCTGGCCTTAAGTGTGGATGCAGTGATGCTCATCTAGATCCCGGATATCCGAGTAACCCGGATATCCGAGCATTTTTTACGCTATCCGGGTCAGACTCCGGATCCCGGATAGCTATAGATATCCGGATAGCTATCTGCAGATAGTTTGACGCATGACCCGGATATCTGCGGATATCCGCGGATATCCGGATCCGAAATACTGTAACTAAGGTGATGATGACCTGGAGCCAATCAGAGGGCTCCCAGCAGACGCCCTAGCAACCAATCACAGAGGGGAACCCTGGCCAGCCCCACATGACCTCATTGAGCCAATCAGAGGCCTCCTAGCCTAAGCCCTGGCACCCAATCACAGAAAGGAACACTGGCCAGCCCCCCTTGTATAATAAGGAGGGCTGCCATGATGAGACAGATCGTTATGGCTTGCTGAATGCTTCCTGAGAGACATGCTGCAGTGCTGGTGACCTAGCAAGGGCTGCCTGTACACAGTTATAAACCTAAAGCTGTTCATTGATTAACCCCTTCACTACTCTATAGTAATCGTTAATTAGCTTGACTGATGTCTCATAGTGTGACAGTTAGAGTGTGTGCTGTACAGCTGCAGTGCTGCTGCTGGGCCAAGGGCTGTACACAGTGATAAGCTCAGTGATTAACCCCTTCACTATCACTCCACTATTGTTAATTCATTAATGTGTTAGTGTGCACCAGTTAGTGTCTTCTCCTCTGCTGTCTGTCACTCTGCACTTGTCACGTGACACTTGGCAAGTGCCACGTACCACGTCCGTCATGCTCCTGGCTGGCACACGTTACACCTGCTGCTGCTGCTGCATTGCCCTGCTCCTGCTGCCTGTGCAGCTCCCACCGCCAGGATAGGGTGCCACAGGCCACTGATACCACCTATATTTAACCCAAAACAAAATTGCAGCATCAATTTTTGGAGGTGTCTTGACTGAAAACTGTCGTGTCCCAGTTGTGCGGTTGGACTTTGGATACATTGTGGGCTGCACGACCGCTGTCTGGAATCTAGGCCTAATGTTAATTGACAGTTATTTTTTTTTGGGGGGGGGGGGGGGGGATTCGAAGTCCCCTCATCATCAATTAGTGTTTCCCTTTGCAAAATAATGATGATACATGCCTCATTTACCCTCAAAACCCCTTTTAAAACTATTTAAAGGGCACTTCCGGTTTTTCTATCCAGATATCCGAATAGGCCAGATATCCGCAGATAATGCGACCGGATATCCGCGTTCACGCGGATATCTAAAAGGCTGGATTCAGATATCCGAGCCGGATCCGGATATCTAGGTATCCGGATTGGGGTCAATTCGGATTTTAAAAAGTACTATCCGAGCATCACTATGTGGATGTAGACACTGTGAGCAGCGACGATGAACCCTTGGACTACTGGGTGCGCAGGCTTGACCTGTGGCCAGAGCTGTCCCAATTTGCCATCCAACTTCTCTCTTGCCCTGCCACAAGTGTCCTGTCAGAAAGGACCTTCAGTGCAGCTGGAGGCATTGTCACTGAGAAGAGACGTCGCCTAAGTCACAAAAATGTTAAGTACCTCACCTTTATCAAAATGAATGAGGCATGGATCCCGGATGGCAACTGCCATCAGTCCCCGCACACAGCATCTCTGCCTGTACGCAGTGTGACTGCTGGCTGCCTGCCCCAAAGACTAAGTCAGACAGAGGCGCTATATGTGCTACCTGAGAGCTACTGTTTTGTCCCCTGTTTTATTGCCTGATGAAACGGGCTTGGTCCTGTGAAACACGTTGCATCTATTGAGGTACTAATAAAGTGTTTATTTATGTCAGACAAGTAGTCTAGTCTGCTTTTGGAGGTAAGTCCACCACTGCCTCCCCAGCATATTTTAAAACTTTTAATTATTGTTTTTATTCTGCTGGCGCCTCTGTTCATCAAAGTCAAAGACTAAGTCGTTCCCCACTCCAGGCGGATTCCTGAATTTTTTAGGCCACTGCTATAATAATTTTTCTGGGTCGTCTACATGCCTGCCTAATTTTTCTGGCTGCACTGTGGGCGGCTGCAACACCAAAACAAAAGGCATGTACATGTGCCCATCCCCCTTTGTGATCATTACCTTGCCGCGGTGAAGGGGCTTGCTTATCACAATGAAGCAATGACCGCTGGCTATATGAGTGTCTCGGGGGTTGGCACACCAAATATAATAAGGTCGTTGCTTCATTGTGGTCAGACCGAATTTGATCAGCTGGACAGTCACTGTTCTGTCATTCAGCTACATCAGCTGGGCGACCATATGGGCTGTAAAGCCACCATCACCTGCACTCTCGTCATGGTGCGCACCACTCCAGCATGCCCGTCACTACACAAACAGCTGTTTGCAGTCACTGCATACCTTTCACTGCATCTGTGACATTGTATTATACCTGGCAGTCAGTGCATACCTTTCACTCGAATGGATGGCAGACTTGCCCACCATAACAGATTCTCATTAAATAAGTGGATTCATTACATCAGGGCCTCAAAAGTCCCCCCCCCCAAGCATAGTTTAATAAATTGTATATATTACAAATATTGTACTTGAACTATACCTAACCCTATTCTCACAGAGAACCCTCCCTGTACCTATCCCTAACCTCTAGACTCCCCTGGTGATGCCTAACCCTAAAACACCCCTGGTGGTGCCTAACCCTAAACCCCCCTGGTGGTGCCTAACCCTAATCCCCCCTGGTGGTGCCTAAACCTAACCACCCACCTGGTAGTGCCTAACCCTAACCACCCCTTGGTGAAGCCTAACCCTAACCCCCCCTAGTGGTGCATAACCCCCTCCCCCGGTGGTGTCTAACCCTAACCACCCCCTGGTGGTGCCTAACCCTAACCACCCCTTGGTGGTGCCTAACCCTAACCCCCGGTGGTGTCTACCCCTAACCACCCCCTGGCAATGCCTAAATATAACCATCCAAGTATAAATGTAGTCAGGGGTGCGCTGGACATGAGTTAATACACAATTGCTGTTCTAATTACAAACTTTTTATTGTGAATATTATCACCAAGTACCATAAAACTCAGTCATATACACTCTCATGCATTCATCCTTTCATACAGAGAGTGAGCTGGTTCTCTTTTAAAAATATAAATAAAAACCTCAACAGCTGTGAGTTTAAAAAATGCCACAGCTGTCGCATAAATGACAAAATGTTAAAATATAAAGGATATATCGTAGTGTATTCTGTAAAAAATGAACTAATTGCCTAAATTCTCTGTATATTCCTAGGGATACCGTATAGTACCCGGACAAATGTAGATCCTGAAACGGGAATTGTATGTCCCAAGTAGTACAGATTCTAACTGTATAATGGCAGTCACTGGCCCTTATGCGTAAGATGCCTTGATAATTCTCACCACTCCGGCGATAGTTCCTCCGACATGTCCCAGAGTTTCCCAGATGGGATAGTCCTGGTAGTCTCCGGGGATCTTCTTCAATGGTGCGGGGAGCCGCTTCAATCACTCGGCAGGTAGAGCCGCTGAAGCGGTAAACTGCTAGCAGCAAGAGGGACGCCGGATCGACTCAGACCTGCAACTTCCGGTTCTCCGGATCACCAACTACAGGGGAGAGACGTCACTTCCTAGTGCGTCTCAACCCAAGCTGTGGCCACTTCCTTGCGTTCCAGTCCTCTGTGGTTCCGTAGTTTCTCTGTATATCCAGTGTAACAATGTGAATGGAAGGAACGTGGGCCAATCTGTAATATATCTGTAATATAGCGGGGCGCCCCTATATCGATACAGTTTCACAGCTATACGATTAACATGTTTCAACGGCTCGGCCGTCTTCCTCAGAATCTATGAGTTGGTGTAGAAGTCGCCATTTTATATATGTAGGGATGGTCTAAACTCGTCCGCTCCTCCCTTCAATCCGTTAAGGTGGTAGATGCTTGTATAATTCCATGATGTATTACTCACATGATGCTGCAATCATTCAACTTTTAGAATTCTTCTTTTATCAAACTACCTATCTAGCTCCATGAAATTCACCCATACACATATATAGTTGCAAGTTGAAAATAGAGAAACCAGCAGCTCAATAGAGAACCAGATTGCTCTCATAAAATATTGATAAAATGAGGGTCATGGATCCTAACTTACGTGTGTGTATACATATGTATATTACATCATGAAACCGAAAAGTTCCATTTCATCATTTAACCCTTTGGGCATTAAAGTATCTAAATTGAAAATCCACCTACTCTCCTGCCTGGACATTTTGGCTAGATAATCTCCTCCCCTTATGTCCCTCTGTACCACCTCCAACCCAAAATATACTACATCCCATGTACGACATTCATGAACATCCCTAAAGTGTTTGGACAGAGGATGCCCCTCCCAACCCTTCCCAATGTTATTTAGATGTTCTCCTAACCTACTTGCCAGTGTTCTCTTGGTGCGTCCAATATATTTCTTACCACATGGGCATATTAAACAATAGATTACACCCTTAGTGTCACATGTGATCAGATCTTTAATCTTATATGTTACGTCCCCCTCTCTTACTTGTGTAATCTTTTTATAGGCTTTAGTTTTCTTACAATTAATACACCTCCCACACTTCACGAAACCTCCCTCACCCGTCAACCTGGGGCCACTTACATAGTCCCCAGCTGCCATTGCCAATTTAAGGCCTATATTTCCAGACCTTCTATATGTAATTAATGGACGAGTAGGCAAGATCTCGTTCAGGAATTTGTCCTGTCTGAGGGTCGTCCAATGTTTGGAGATAATGTTATGTATCACTCCACTACGTGGGCCGTATCTCAAATTAAGTCTTAGCGAGAAGTCTTTCTGGACCCCACCATATTTCTTAATAAGTAAATCCCTTCTGTCCATAACGTCCACCTCTTTTCTGGCTTCCTCAATAATATCTTCTGTATACCCCTTCTCACTAAATTTCTTTGAAAGTGTTTCCACCTCCCTCTGATATTCACCATCTTCTGTGCAGTTCCTTTTGAGGCGAATGAATTGTCCCTTAGGGATGGTGTTCAGCCATGGGGGGAAATGGCAGCTTGTGGTTAGAATATAACTATTTACATCCGTAGGCTTAGTGTACGTACGGGTTTTAATTTCGTTATTCTCCACATATATGTTAATATCCAAGAAATTAATTTCCCTGTTACTGATCTCGGATGTAAATTTTAAATTTACAGTGTTACAATTTAGATCTTTTACAAATTTTCTAAGAGATTCCTCAGATCCTCTCCAGACGAGCAGGACGTCGTCAATAAATCTTTTCCATAGGACCAGGTCCGCGCCGGGCCCCCCACGCGCGTATACATGGGTATCTTCCCAATGGGCCATGAAGAGGTTAGCATACCCCGGCGCAAACCTGGTCCCCATCGCCGTCCCACTCGTCTGGAGGTAGAAGTCCTCCCCATACCTGAAATGGTTATGTGTTAATATAAAGTGTATCCCACTCAAAATGAAGAGTTTCTGTTCCTCCCTCATGGTGGAGTCTAGACTCAAGAATTGGCGCACCGCCCTTAAGCCATCATCATGTTGAATTATGGTATATAGCAAAGCTACATCAAGGGTAGCTAAAAGCCAACCATCTTCCCATACCAACCCTTCCAAAATATTCAGGGCGTGCCTGGTATCCTCCAGGAAGGCCGGAGTGGATCATGGAGCTAGATAGGTAGTTTGATAAAAGAAGAATTCTAAAAGTTGAATGATTGCAGCATCATGTGAGTAATACATCATGGAATTATACAAGCATCTACCACCTTAACGGATTGAAGGGAGGAGCGGACGAGTTTAGACCATCCCTACATATATAAAATGGCGACTTCTACACCAACTCATAGATTCTGAGGAAGACGACCGAGCCGTTGAAACATGTTAATCGTATAGCTGTGAAACTGTATCGATATAGGGGCGCCCCGCTATATTACAGATATATTACAGATTGGCCCACGTTCCTTCCATTCACATTGTTACACTGGATATACAGAGAAACTACGGAACCACAGAGGACTGGAACGCAAGGAAGTGGCCACAGCTTGGGTTGAGACGCACTAGGAAGTGACGTCTCTCCCCTGTAGTTGGTGATCCGGAGAACCGGAAGTTGCAGGTCTGAGTCGATCCGGCGTCCCTCTTGCTGCTAGCAGTTTACCGCTTCAGCGGCTCTACCTGCCGAGTGATTGAAGCGGCTCCCCGCACCATTGAAGAAGATCCCCGGAGACTACCAGGACTATCCCATCTGGGAAACTCTGGGACATGTCGGAGGAACTATCGCAGGAGTGGTGAGAATGATCAAGGCATCTTACGCATAAGGGCCAGTGACTGCCATTATACAGTTAGAATCTGTACTACTTGGGACATACAATTCCCGTTTCAGGATCTACATTTGTCCGGGTACTATACGGTATCCCTAGGAATATACAGAGAATTTAGGCAATTAGTTCATTTTTTACAGAATACACTACGATATATCCTTTATATTTTAACATTTTGTCATTTATGCGACAGCTGTGGCATTTTTTAAACTCACAGCTGTTGAGGTTTTTATTTATATTTTTAAAAGAGAACCAGCTCGCTCTCTGTACGAAAGGATGAATGCATGAGAGTGTATATGACTGAGTTTTATGGTACTTGGTGATAATATTCACAATAAAAAGTTTGTAATTAGAACAGCAATTGTGTATTAACTCATGTCCAGCGCACCCCTGACTACATTTATACTTGCTTTTCTTTAGGTGGGGATAGGGGAGTATCCCACCCTAGGTGGTTGCAGCAGGAGGCAGCTTACATAGTACAGGGTTACTGCTATTGCTAATAACCCAACAGTCCTCTTTGAGCAGCGCCCTCCAGTGTGTCTTTTTAGTAAATATAACCATCCCCCTGGTGGTGTCTAACCCTAACTACCCCTTGGTGGAACCTAACTCTAACCCTCCCCACTGCACAAACACCCTTACACACATAAAAACAACAATATATTCGATACCGTGAAATGCTTCACTACAAATAACATGAATAGAATAATGTATATATTTTTAATAGAATTATTAGCCTTACAATCACGTACACATTAAAAATAAAATATTATGAATAGAAAAAATTATATATTTATAATAGAATAAATAACCTTACAATAACGTATGCATTAAAAATCTTAAAATAGCGGTAATATTAAAAGCGATATATTAGTAAAATAATAAATCTGAAAACTTTAATTTACGCATTATAAGACTGAAAACAAGGTTAATACCGTAAGCAAAATATTTGTACTACAAAAAGCTTGAAAATGATATTTAAGCATTATACTTATGAAAAAGAATTTTAAAGTGACAAAATAAGTGAAAATGAAAATGTACTTATTACACTCATGAAAGCAAAATTTAAAAACGATAAAATAAGTTAAAGCGAAAGTCAAAACTAATTTGTAAACAATATTTGTCATAAACCTTATTCGGTAAACAAAAGGTTTTGTGCTCACGATCCCTGCAACAGCTATTTATCATGCACCCTAATTTCTTCTCTGGCACCCAATAGACAATATTTTGCATTGCAGCCTATGGTGCGTAGAGATGTTGCGGTTTGCAAAAAAATAACACGTGAAAAAGTTTGCGAATCGGCGAACATCGCGAACCTGTATAGACTTCAATGGGCAGGCGAACTTACAAAAATTTCAAACATTAATTCTGGCCAGAAAAGTGATGGAAAAAATGTTTCAAGGGGTCTAACACCTGGAGGGGGCATCGCGGAGTGGGATACACGCCAAAAGTGTCGGGGAAAAAATCTGGATTTGACGCACAGCAGGGTTTAAGGGCAGAAATCACATTTTATTGCTAAATTGGAGGCCTAAAGTGCTTTAAAACAACTTGCATGTGTATACATCAATCAGGTAGTGTAATTAGAGTACTGCTTCACACTGACAGACTAAAGTCATTGTGTATCGCACCGCAAACAGCCGTTTGTGTAGTGACGGCCGTGCTGGACTGGTGCACACCATGGCGAGAGTGCAGGCCATGGCAGTTTTCAAGCCCATATTGTCGGACTCAGGTAGCTCAATGACAGAACAACAGTGACTTAGTGTCCAGCTGATCGAATTTGGTCTGTCCACAATGAAGCAACAACCTTATTATCTTCTTATATGTAGCTAGGCATAGGTAGGTGCCCCAGTATAGGTAGGTAGGCATAGGTAGGTGTCCCAGTATACGTAGGTAGGTGCCCCAGTAGATAGCTAGGCATAGGTAGGTGCCCCAGTATAGGTAGGTAGGCATAGGTAGGTGCCCCAGTATAGGTAGGTAGACATAGTTAGATGCCCCAGTAGTTAGCTAGGCATAGGTAGTTGTCCCAGTATAGGTAGTTAAGCATAGGTAGGTGTCCCAGTATAGGTAGGTAGGTGCCCCAGTAGTTAGCTAGGCATAGTTAGGTATCCCCGTATAGGTAGGTAGGTGCCCCAGTAGTTAGCTAGGCATAGGTAGGTGTCCCAGTATAGGTAGGTAGGCATAGATAGGTGTCCCAGTATAGGTAGGTAGGCATAGGTAGGTGTCCCAGTATAGGTGGGTAGGTGTCCCAGTAGTTAGCTAGGCATAGGTAGGTGTCCCGTATACATAGGTAGGTGCCCCATTAGTTAGCTAGGCATAGGTAGGTGTCCCAGAATAGGTAGTTAGGCATAGATACTGTAGGTATCCCAGTATAGGTAGTTAGGCATAGGTATGTGTCCCAGTATAGGTAGGTAGGTGCTCCAGTAGTTAGCTAGGCATAGGTAGGTGTCCCAGTATAGGTAGGTAGGTGCCCCAGTAGTTAGCTAGGCATAGTTAGGTGTCCCAGTATAGGTAGTTAGGCATAGGTAGGTATGCAATATAGGTAGGTAGGCATAGGTAGGTGTCCCAGTATAGGTAGGTAACTGACCCAGTAGTTAGCTAGGCATAGGTATGTGTCCCCGTATACGTAGGTGGATTCCCTAGTAGTTAGCTAGGCATAGGTAGGTGTCCCCATATAGGTAGGTAGGTGCCCCAGTAGTTAACTAGGCATAGGTGGGTGTCCCCATACAGGGCAGTTTCTACGCTAAATTGCACCCAGCCACCCCCCCCCCCACACTCCCGTGGACTCGTGAACCCTTAATCTTTAGGGACAGTCACACTTGCACAGGTCAAAAGTAGATCTGCCTACTTACTAGTGACCAGCCGCTCATCCAGGAGGAAGCAGGGACCAGGAAAACACACAGGCGAATAGAGCCCCAGCAAGCCGACTCCTCCATGGGCACTGCGCACTGACTGCCTGCAGTACTGCTACAGGACATCAGGTGTCATCACAGGGTGGTGACGTGATGATGAATTGACATCTGATGCAGACAGCCCAGGAGGAGTCAAGGAAGGTGATCGTGCTGGTAATCTTCTTCTTCCTTTTGTCTGCTCCGTGCGTCACCAGCTCCCTAGCGGTTATGTCCTTCTGCCAGCTTCCCTCCTTCTTCTACTTGCCGATCTGCACCCAGGGCGGTTGCCCTGCCCGCACTGCCCAAGAAACAGCCCTGTCCCCATACAGGTTGGTAGGTGCCCTTGTAGTTAGGTAGGCATAGGTAGATGTCTCAGTATAGATAGTTAGGCAGGGCCTGGCACAGTATAGCAATTAGCAAGCAAGAGCCAGCTGCAACAGATAGTGCTGTATAATGCAGTATCAGTGGGCAACACACAAAAAAAAAAAATGTCAGAAGAACATTAGCTCTCTAAACAGCTGTTTTGGGGTGCTTCTTAGCAATAAGTATCAGCAAGGAGCAAGCTAACAAGCCTAACAAGAGCATAACTAAGCTTTCCCTATGTCCCTGCAGCAACCTCTCCCTTCTCTAATTACTGCAGTGCAGTCACACGAGTGAGGGAAATGGCCGACACTGCCTGCCTTTTAGAAGGGGGGTAGGGGGGAGCTCCAGGAGGGAGTGCAGCGTGATTGGCTGCCATGTGTCTGCTGACTGTGATGTAAAGGGTCAAAGTTGAGCCCAATAATGTAGCATAGGGGGCGGGTCGAACTCGCATGAAGTTCGCGAGCCGATGCGAACGCGAATCCGTGATGTTCGCGCAAAAAAGTTTGTGTGCAAATCAGTCGCTACATCTCTAATGGTGCACCCTTTTTGTCCATTAGCCAGGGGCACCTCTAGCCATTTTGTCACTCCAGGCGAGAAAACCTGTGGCGTCCCCCCCACCACCATGGTGTCCCCCCATGAAAATAATCGTAATGCCAGGAAATAGTTTCACCAGGAAATAATCATAATGCGGCAGCGTTTCACTAGAAAATAATTGTAATGCTTCAATGTTTCAACAGAAAATAATCGTAATGCGGCAGCATTTCACCAGAAATTACACTTATTGAGGCAGCAACTCACCAGAAAATACATGTAACGTGGGCAGTGTTTCACCAGAAAATACACATAGGCAGAGCTCCTCTCCCTCCCCCCCTTCCCATTAGCTCCCCCTTATACCTACCTGCCACTATAAGAAAAATAACATTTACTCACCTGCAGAAGACTCCCTCCCACACAACAGCTCCCCCGATGATCTTTGTGCAGAAACTCCAGCTGCAAAACTCCCGCGCTGACAAGCAGAGCAGGGCTGCGGAAAAATTGCACCCCAAAGCCCTGCACTGGCAACACAAATAGTCTCCAGTGCAGGGCTACAGGAAAATGGCATCTGGAGCCCTGCACTGGAGACTATTTGCGTCGCCAGTGCAGGGCTTTGGGGTGCAATTTTCCTGTAGCCCTGCTCTGCTTGTCAGCGCGGGAGTTTTGCAGCTGGAGTTGCTGCACAAAGATCATCGGGGGAGCTGTTGCATGGGAGGGAGTCTTCTGCAGGTGAGTAAATGTTATCTTTCTTATAGTGGCAGGTACGTATCAGGGCTATAAGGGGGAGCTAATGGAAAGGGGTGGAGGGAGAGGAGCTCTGCCTATGTGTATTTTCTGGTGAAAATACATACAGGGAGAGCAGAGTGTACGGATCATGCTACACTCTCCTGGATTCAGTTCAGGAGCCACGAGTCAGGGCTCCAGACGCTATTTTCCTGTAGCCCTGCTCTGCCTCCCGGAACCCACAGACTCCGCAGGGTGCAGAAGTGAGCTTACGGGCTGCGGTCAGTGAACTGGTGCAGCATAAATTGGACGCTGCAAGCCAGTTCACAACCTGGGGACACAGGGGTGTCTAAAGGCACAGGCACACTAGGCAGTTGCTTGGAGCACCGTTTGCCATCTGGGCGCCACAGCTGGACCTTGTAGTGCACATCGAACACACTCATTCATGACACACTCATTCCTTCTGGCATCCTTTTCTAACGTCACTATAGCTGCGACCTCGTGCGCCCCCTGGACCAATAGAGAGAGAGCAAATGTGCTCTGCCTCGTCTCCGCTTTTAGCTCTGCCCCTCGCCACGCGGAAGTTAGGTTAACACATGTCAGGGCATTTCTTCTGCATTAATCGCTGCCCGGCATGCCCGCTGATAGTAAGGGCATGGAGAGGAGGGACTGGCTGGGACTAGCCATAGAGAGAAGAGCCAGTGCTGAACTCTGTGGGCGGCTGTGACTTGTGAGTGACATCCCAGCATTTTAAGGCAGCTGCTCTTTCTTCTAGGGCTGGCTGGGTCACATGTCTCCTGGGGATAATGTAGGGTCAGCTCTCTGCCGCACTCTGAGCTCTGGATGGAGGGTGAGGGAATCCGTGGCTGTGGCGAGGGAAGTTGGAGCAGCATTATTTTTCTATTGGCCGGGGGAGGAGGATATGAGAGGCAGAGCAGACTGGGTGTGTTTAGAGGGTTTGTAGCTGCTGTAAACAAGCACTATGTGGGTCTGTGATGGTTTGAGAAAGGACTGATACAGCCCGAAACGCCTGTGCATCACCTGTAACTTACCCACACAGTTTTTAACCTTTTTATGGATTAATAAAGATGAAAATTTGATGGTGCGGATCTTGTGGAGTGTAAACAAGCACAGCATGGGTATCTGTGTGCACGGTGTCAGTGTATCTTACTGTGCACTGCAGTGTTCTGATAGGTCACATGTGGACTGGTAGTGCATCTATCTATCATCTCTCTCCCTCTCCCTCTATCTTTCTATATATCTATCTATCTATCTACCTATCTATCTACTGTCTCTCTCTCTCTCTCTCTCTCTCCAAATCCAAATCCAAAAAGCTTTATTGGCAGGACCAAATACATTTAGCATTGCCAAAGCAAAACAAAACAAAACATTAACATGGGGGGTATTGTGGGAATAAGGGGAGGATATAGGTATACAGTCCATAAGGGTGTGGAGGATGTAATGGATGGTATGGGGGGGATGGGATATATAGTCCATAGGGGAGGGGGGTATAGGCATACAGTCCATAGGGGAGGGGAGTATGGGGTTATACAGTCCATACTCTCTCTCTCTCTCTCTCTCTCTCTCCCTATATATCTTTCTATCTCTCTATCTCCTTATCCCTCTATCTCTAGCTCTCCCTCTATCTATCTATCTATCTATCTATGACTCTCTCTACCCCACCCCCTCTCTCTCGCTATATATGTATACATATATATATATATATATATATACATACATATATATATATATATATATATATATATATATATATATATATATATATATATATATATATATATATATATATATATATATATATATATATATATAAATATATATATAAATATATATATATATATATATATATATATATATATATATATATATATATATATATATATATATATATATAAATATATATATATATATATATATATATATATATATATATATATATATATATATATATATATATATATAAATATATATATATATATATATATATATATATATATATATATATATATATATATATATATATATATATATAAATATATGTATATAAATATATATATATATATATATATATATATATATATATATATATATATATATATATCCTTATCTCTCTCTCTCTCTCTCTATTTCTATATCTCTCTCCCTATATCTATCTATCACTTCCTCTCTCTCCCTCCCCCCCTCTCTCCCTTTATCTATATATCTATCTGTTTCTCTCTCTATGTTTCCAACTATCTATCTCTGCCTCCCTCTCTTTATCTATCTCTCCCTCTATCTCCTTATCTATCTCTCTCTCTTCCTATCTCTGTCTCTCTCTCTCCATCTCTGCCTCTCTCCTCCCATCTATCTATCTATCTATCTATCTATCTATCTATCTATCTATCTATCTTCTACCGGTTTCTATCCGAAGGGAGTAACACCATGGGACTAGGCCAATGTGCCCAATAACCTTTTATTTGTCAAGGTATGTACTCTCGGGCCCTAATACCTTAAGTTTCCTGTTTGGATAGGCTCCCCTCCCTGGTGCCACTTATTCCTGTTTGTGGTTCTGACTGGAGGCCGTTGCTATGTGCTCTCCATGCTCTCTGCAGGTCAGCCCTCCTCTCTGGCTGTGCACAACAGCTTCTGCCTGGAGCATTCAGTGACACTTCGGAAGTTTTCGTGGCAGAATGCTCCTGGCAGTGGCTGCTATGCACTGCCAGGTGGATGCACTGACATACAGGGAGAGCAGAGTGTACAGAGCATGCTACACTCTCCTGGATTCAGTTCAGGAGCCACGAGTCAGTGGCGAGTGGAGACACACCATCTGGCAGGGGGGGGGGGGGGAGGGGGTGGCCGCCAGAAGGAGGCAGAGGGGGACAGAAAGAGCCACAGGGAGACAGAAGACAGCACAACGGAGCACAGAAGGAGGCACAAGGGGACAGAGGAAGGCGCAGGGGACAGAGGTAGCAAATGGAGATGAAGGAGGCTCAAAGGGAGACAGAAGGAGGCAGGGTGGGACTGAAGGAGGAACAGGGGGGCAGAGGTAGCACAAGGGGACAAATAAATGCAAAGGGGACATAAGGAGGCACAGGGGGACAGAAGGAGGCACAACGGGGCACAGAAGGAGGCAGAGGTGGAATAGGAGGACTGAAGGAGGCGCATGGAGACAGAAGGGGGCACAAAGGGAGAAAGAAGGAAAAACAGGGGTCAGACATGGCACATGGGACTGAAGGGGGCACAAAGGGGAAAAAAAGGATGCACAAGGCACAGAGGTCGCAGCTGCCTGCAACTTATGCGAAGTAGATGCAGCAGAAGCAAGTAATAGAATACCCATGGGTGGGGCTTAGTCCTGGGGTGACGATTAATTTGTGGGTGGGGCTTAATCCAACAACATGGTGCCCCCAGGACCAATGGCACTCCAGGCCTGTACTGCCTATGCCTAGAGGCTCCCCTGCATTCAGCAAAAGCCCACAGAGTAGCACTCGCTGCATGTCACTGGAGAGTAGCAATAGTCGAACATCCCTTCGGCAGACATTAGTTACTCACAAGTGGCACCCTAACAAATTCCAGCTACTGCAGCATCTCAACGAGGATGGTCCAGATCGGAGCACTGAATTTGCAGAATGGTCAAAACAAAAATTGAAACAGGACCCAAGTTTAAGTAGAAGATTTTGTTCAGTGATGAGGCAAACTTTTATGTGAACGGTGAAGTTAACAAACAAAACCACTGCTATTGGTCTGACACTAACCCACATTAGATAGATCCCTCCAAGACTGTTGGAACAAAAAATGTATGGTATGGTATGGTGTGGTATATGGGGTACTAAGATAGTGGGACAATTCTTCATCAATGGAAACCTCAAGGCCACTGGATATGTGAAATTGCTACATGATGATGTGTTTCCCTCTTTTTGCACTGAAGCTGGCAATAGGGATGATCGGAAAGAGAAAATTCCGTTCCGCCGGAACTCACGGATTCCGTCAGCGTTAAAGTCCCTCGCTATGAAAATTCCGCCGGATATTCACGAAATTCTGCGGAATTCCGGATTTCGCAGGAAACATTTAAATAATCACAAAAGCAACCTTGTTTATCCTATATGGTAGCCCATACACCCTATTAACTATTCCCTTTTCTCCTCCCTCCTCCCAGAGGTAGGAGGGTCTCGTCTTCCAGGGAATTGTAGTATTCCAAAAGCCAGCTTACATACCTTGGCTGTGGAGTGAACCCAGGTCTGATTGCGTGGAAAGTAGCTCTCTTAACCGCTATACCACCACCAATACTACATTCTGAAACCAGCCTAGCATGTACCATTATGATATATCCAAGAGAAAAATTAGCTTGCTTAAGGATTTGTAGCATGTCAAAAGCCAACTCACATTGGCCAGGAATAGAACTCAGGCCTACCACTCTGTAGGCTGCTATCCTAACCATTATACCACCAACACAACACACTACAATGTTACATGCTGAAGCCAGCCTAGCATGTACCATAATGATATATCCAAGAGAAAAATGAGCTTGCTTAAGGATTTGTAGCATGTCAAATGCCAACTCAAATTGGTCAGGAATAGAACCCAGGGATACCGTTCTGTAGGCTGCTATTCTAACCATTACACCACCAACACAACACACTACAATGCTACATGCTAAAGCCAGCCTAGCATGTACCATCGTGATATACCCAAGAGAAAAATGAGCTTGCTTAGGGAATTGTAGGATTTCAAAAGCCAGCTTACATACATTGGCTGGGAATCAAACCCAGGTCTAGTGCTCGGTAGGCTGCTATCCTAACCATTACACCACCAACACTACATGCTGAAACTTTTTGGAGCAGTCTTACTTCCTTCCTCCAAAAAACACACATACATCCCTATAAAATCATTCAACAGCAACTGCATGCACAGTTTGTGGTACACAGTCTCTGTGGCACAATTGGTTAGCGCGTTTGGCTGTTAACTGCAGCATTGGTGGTTCAAACCCACCCAGGCATGGCCTTGCCTTTTGTGTTCAAAAGTTGTCCGAAGAGAACCCCAGGTAGCGAGAGAGAGAGAGAGAGCTCATTTTTCTCTTGGGTATGGTACATGCTAGGCAGCATGTAGCATTGTAGTGTGTTGTGTTGGTGGTATAATGGCTAGGATAGCAGCCTACCACGCACTAGACCTGGGTTTGATTCCCAGCCAATGTGAGTTGGCTTTGACATACTACAAATCCTTAAGCAAGCTAATTTTTCTCTTGAAAATATCATAATGGTACATGCTAGGCTGGCTTCAGCATGGAGCATTGTAGTGTGTTGTGTTGGTGGTATAATGGTAAAAATAGCAGCCTACAGAGCAGTAGGCCTGGGTTCTATTCCTGGCCAATGTGAGTTGGCTTTTGACATGCTACAAATCCTTAAGTAAGCTCATTTTTCTCTTGGATATATCATAATGGTACATGCTAGGCTGGCTTCAGCATGTAGTGTTGGTGGTGGTATAGGGGTGAAGAAAGCTACCCACCAAGCAATCTGACCTGGGTTCAATTTCCAGTCATGGTATGTAAGCTGGCTTTTGAAACACTACAATTCACTGGAAAACGAGACCCTCCTTCCTCCAGAAAAAAAATTCCCCCTCACATATACTAATGTGCCACAAACAGGAAGTTAATATCACCAATCATTCCCATTTTATTCAGGTGTATTCATATGAATGGCCCACCCTGTATATTACTATTCCTCATCAGGACTCTTACATCCAAAAAGTCTACCGTGTCAGTACTACCATGCTCTGTTAACCTAATAAATAAATAGCATGCATACAAATCTGCAACAGAGGCTTCAAGACTTGAATGTGTTCCTGCCCATACCAAGAACATATCATCAATAAACCTTACCAAAACCTTGGCAAAGTGGTGAAACAGTGGATTGGTGCATATACATGCCTCTTCATAGGCCTCCATAAATAGACTGGCATAGGATGGGGGCCAGTTATCTGCTCAAAAGGAATTTTGGTTGGTAAAATTTCAAACAAAGACGTAAGAAATCACAGTGGGCCCTATCATAATCTGATTTAGTCTCTAGTACAGGTCACATAACCTCCATTCCCTCACAGTGGAGATGGAGGTGTTTAGACTTTCAATGTACAGTATATTGTCGCTAACAGAAAGTTTTCTGCTGAATACGTGTATTTTCTCAACAAGTCCAGAAACATTGCAGTGTCCCTCACATACAATCTCTGTATGAGAACAAATGGTTACTTACTTCTTGTATTATGTATTTCTGGTGTAACCCTCCATTTAAGCTAGAAAAAGATTGGCACCAGGTGTGCGTGGCCACGCACAGAATGTAAGAAGGTAAATGTCACCACAGGTACTAAATGCATACATGTATAGAGTTGGGCCGAACCTCCAATTTTAGGTTCGCGAACCGGGTTCGCGAACTTCCGCGGAACGTTCGGTTCGCGGAAAAGTGCTTTAAAACATCTTGCATGTGTATACATCAATCAGGTATGCAGTGGTGGGTTCACAGTACAGGTATGCAGTGGTGGGTTCACAGAACAGGTATGCAGTGGTGGGTTCACAGAACAGGTATGCAGTGGTGGGTTCACAGAACAGGTATGCAGTGGCAGGTTCACTGAACACAACAGGTATGCAGTGGCGGGTTCACTGAACAGGTATACAGTGGAGGGTCCACTGAACAGAACAGGTATGCAGTGGCGGGTTCACTGAACACAACAGGTATGCAGTGGTGGGTTCACTGAACAGGTATGCAGTGGTGGGTTCACTGAACAGGTATGCAGTGGTGGGTTCACAGAACAGGTATGCAGTGGTGAGTTCACAGAACAGGTATGCAGTGGTGGGTTCACTGAACAGGTATGCAGTGGTGGGTTCACTGAACAGGTATGGTGTGGTGGGTTCACAGTACAGGTATGCAGTGGTGGGTTCACAGAACAGGTATGCAGTGGTGGGTTCACAGAACAGGTATGCAGTGGCAGGTTCACTGAACACAACAGGTATGCAGTGGCGGGTTCACTGAACAGGTATACAGTGGCGGGTCCACTGAACAGAACAGGTATGCAGTGGCGGGTTCACTGAACACAACTGGTATGCAGTGGTGGGTTCACTGAACAGGTATGCAGTGGTGGGTTCACAGAACAGGTATGCAGTGGCAGGTTCACTGAACAGGTATGCAGTGGTGGGTTCACTGAACAGGTATGCAGTGGTGGGTTCACTGAACAGGTATGCAGTGGTGGGTTCACAGTACAGGTATGCAGTGGTGGGTTCACAGAACAGGTTTGCAGTGGCAGGTTCACTGAACAGGTATGCAGTGGGCTCACTGAACAGAACAGGTATGCAGCCAGGAACAAGCTAAGCCTAACTAATCTTTCCCTATGAGAGACAGTCTGCAGCAGCTCGCCCTACTCTCACTAATGCAGGCACACAAGTGACCGTAATGGCCGCCGCTGCCTGCCTTATATAAGGGGGGTGGGGCTCCAGGGGCTAGTGTAGCCTAATTGGCTACACTGGGCCTGCTGACTGTGATGTAGAGGGTCAAATTTGACCCTCCATGGTGCATTATGGGGCGAACCGAACTTCCGCAAACGTTCGCCTGTGGGACGCGAAAGCGAACCACGGAAGTTCGCATGGAACCGTTCGCAGGCGAACCGTTCGGCCCAACTCTATACATGTATTGTGCATGCCCCATTGCAAATCTACTCAGAACTCTTCCATGTTCTCTCTCCCAGTTGCAGATGCCGCAGAATAATGTGCCCTTGGTGATATTGCATGGCGCCAGCCACCACAATGCATGCTTGGAGATGTAGTCCATTAATGTGACTACATCTCCCGACCTAAAGATGTAGTTACAAGATGTACTACATCTCCCAGCATGCATTGTGGCCACTGGGTCGGGAGATGTCACAGAGGGCACATGGATCTTCAACATGTATAGTTGGAAGAGAGAATATGGAGGCACCCATGCAGACGTTAGCTAGAGAGCAGCCCCCTGAGGGTAGTAAAATGCCTTCCACCCCCTTCCCCTCCCCCCAACAGCCCACACCATCTATAAACATTGCATAGAATGAGGTTCATAAGACATATTTTTTTCAGATAGTATCTCAAAAGCTGCCAAGTTTACTTTAAACTAAAAGGGTTCTAAATGAGTCACTTACAGGGACCCTGAGAACTCTCAGTGATGAGCCATGCTGGCCACTAAATGCAGCACTGAAGCTTGAAGAATGGAAGCCTTTTTTGTGAAATGTTGTTTTCATGAAAATATATTTTTTTGCTTTTACAGCTATAAGACGGATGGATATTTGCATCTGTTGGCTTTTCATTTTGCTATAAACCGAATTAATGAGAATCCTGACCTACTGCCAAACATTACACTGGGATACCATCTGAGTGATTCATGCAGTTGGCCCCATGTGGCTGTTATATTCACTTTACATATTCTGTCTGGACCACAAACAATAATCCCAAATTACTCGTGCTTCAGAAAAGGCGGACTGGTGGGTTTTATTGGAGATTGGCATTCAGTGACAACAATTTCAATGGCGGAAATACTTGGGATCTATGGCTATCCACAGGTAAGTGCCACTGTAAAGCCGTAACATAAAAAGACTTAGATACTTACCACACAGGCTACCCATGTCCTCCTCGCTCCAACTAGTGATGGGCGAACATCCAGATGTTCGGGTTCGAGAACGTTCGGCCGAACGGTGTCCCGATGTTCGGTACGTTCGTACCAAACACCGAACATAATGGAAGTCAATGGGGACCCGAACTTTCCTCCTTTGCAAAGCCTCCTTACATGTAACATAGACCAAATTTTCAGGGTATGTGGACAGGGGGGGTGGGTATAAGAGGAAACTATTTTTTTCCGAAAGGACCTTATAGTTTTTGAGAAAAATGATTTTTAAGTTTCAAAGGGAAATTGTCTTTTAAATGCGGAAAATGTCAGGTTTTTTTGGCACAGGTAACAACAATCTTGTATTATTTTCAAAGCAAAGCAATGAGTTTTGTCGCCATGCAGTGATTAATAAATAGAAATGGGATATTACGGAAAGTGGCAATGCTAAGCCATCACAGATGTTCATGGTCCTTGGTCGGGGTCGGACTCGGGGAGTGTTGCGTAGTCGTTTCCAATCCACGATTGATTCATTTTAATTTGTGTCAGCCGGTCTGCATTTGCTGTGGAGAGGCGGATACGCCGATCTGTAATGATGCCTCCGGCAGCACTGAAACAGCGTTCGGACATAACGCTGGCTGCAGGACAAGCCAGCATCTCTATTGCGTACATTGCCAGTTCGTGCCAGATGTGTAGCTTAGAGACCCAATAATTGAAGGGTGCAGATGGATTGTTCAACACGGCTACGCCATCTGACATGTAGTCCTTGACCATCTTCTGCAGGCGATCGGTGTTGGAGGTGGAACTGGGCGATTGCTGTTCTGTGGGCTGCTGCTTGGGTGTCATAAAATTTTGCCACTCCAAGGACACTGCCGATACCATTCCCTTGTGGGCACTACCTGCAGCTTGCGTTCTTTGTTCCCCTCCTCGTCCTGGGTTAGCGGAAGTCAGTCTGTCGGCGTGGAACTGGCTAAAGGAGGAGGAGGATGTCAATCTCCTCTCTAATGTCTCCACAAGGGCCTGCTGGTATTCTTCCATTTTGACCTGTCTGACACTTTCTTCAATGAGTTTTGGAATATTGTCTTTGTACCGTGGATCCAGAAGGGTATAAACCCAGTAATCCATGTCGTCCAGAATTCGAACAACGCACGGGTCGCGTTCAATGCAGTCTAGCATGAATTGAGCCATGTCTGCCACAGTCCTAACAGAATCCTCATATACTAGAACCAAAGCAATGACCTCAAAATAACCGCACCAGAACAGACGTTATCAAATGCAATAATACATCCTTTATTTGAAATTACAAACATTAAAAACTATTAAAACATGATGGAGAAATATATAAACCCACAATATCGGAGAACTGGCGGACAAGAAAGTGCTAATGAAGAATATAATCATTCTCAAACAACCTGTGCATGGCACTAGAAGTGCATAACGCTATAGTAACACATACAATGACATCAGATATATACATGTGCAATAGATGTCCCAAGTCAACGCATGAGACCAGTGAAAGTGGAAATTTTAATTGACATGTGTTAATAATTGTCTATTTATTCCTCTTTGTTTGCAAATTACATGGTCTTTTTATATATAGACACTTTTTATACTGAATCTTCCTTGTCTGATCTACCTCTTTCTCATTTTGGTCCCTCTTCTCTTTTCAATTTAGATCATTAGCATTTTAGGGTATACATAACCATTTCTTATCTTAACCACTAGATGGTGCCCTCGCGTAGTTTCCATGCGTTTGTACGCATCCGTTTATTTGTTCATGCGTACTCCCATGCTAGGATGCGTACTTTTGTACTCGTATACTTTTTTGGCCACTACCAGCCATCATAGATACGGAGGCCGACAGAGTGTTTATGTTGCTATGCAACGTGGCGCAATGGAGGCGGTAGCGTGGCCACGCTACGTTTGGGCGTTTTCCCCTTCGTGACCTGTATATATGGAGCAGCATTTCAAGTTTTCAGTAGCTTCGAAAAAGCCACACTATAGGTGGTGAATCGCGATAGCGGCGGTGGGGACCCGTGGAGACATTACACTGGTAGGATCTTATCCATCACCATCCACTATTTCAGCATTTGGCTTTGCCTCTTTCATCATTCTCATTCACTTATTTCCTTTGTGCACTTTTCTATTTGGCCTTTGGCCGTTCTCTAATACACATTTACACGGCTCAGGGGATTGCTTCCCTCTTCCTGGTCACCCCATTCCTTTTTTCCACTTTCACTGGTCTCATGCGTTGACTTGGGACATCTATTGCACATGTATATATCTGATGTCATTGTATGTGTTACTATAGCGTTATGCACTTCTAGTGCCATGCACAGGTTGTTTGAGAATGATTATATTCTTCATTAGCACTTTCTTGTCCGCCAGTTCTCCGATATTGTGGGTTTATATATTTCCCCATCATGTTTTAATAGTTTTTAATGTTTGTAATTTCAAATAAAGGATGTATTATTGTATTTGATAATGCCTGTTCTGGTGTGGTTATTTTGAGGTCATTGCTTTGGTTCTAGTATATGATGCTTATTTTCTGACCGTTCTGCACAGTTCAGATTTACACCCACTTGTTTCGATTACTTTTTTCGATAATTATTGGGTGAGATATTGAGTTTGTAGGGGATGGTGCTCCCCATGTTGTAGCTGTACACTAACAGACTCCTCATCATGTTCTTCTGAGCTTGACGCACCCTCATTATCATCACCAGCATCACGCCG
This sequence comes from Hyperolius riggenbachi, assembly GCF_040937935.1. Classification (NCBI taxonomy): domain Eukaryota; kingdom Metazoa; phylum Chordata; class Amphibia; order Anura; family Hyperoliidae; genus Hyperolius; species Hyperolius riggenbachi. The sequence goes on along the minus strand of NC_090646.1, from coordinate 36,572,495 downwards.
TCGCCCACCTTCGTCCTCGTCTTCTTCTGCTGTCCATTCCCGCTGAATCGTGGAAGTCCAACGTGCACTGCTCTGTCCCTCGGCAGTGGGGGCATCCAAGTCCTGCTCCAACTCCAGCTGTTCCTCGTCCTCTTCTTCAGCATAGCTGGGAGGACCAGCGTTTCCTGAGGCAGATTGTCTGATGTTGGTATCATCATCACGCTGATCGTTGTCCTCTTGAGATCCCCCCACTTGCATCCTGACTGCGGCTTCCTTGATCTGCAACATTGATCTCTTCAGTAAACACAGCAGTGGTATCGTAATGCTGACTGAAGAGTTTTCACCACTCACAAGCAACGTGGATTGCTCAAAATTTTGGAGGACTTGGCAGAGGTCCAACATGGTGGCCCAACCAGATCCACAGAAGCTTGGTAGCTGCCCGGATGCGCCTCGGTACTGCGCCGTCATGTACTGGACCACTGCACTCTTCTGCTCGCAAAAGCGTGCTAGCATGTGCAGCGTCGATTTCCAGTGCGTGGGTACGTCACACACCAAGCAATGGTTCGGTAGATTGAGCCGCTCCTGCATCTTGGTGAGTCCCTCCGAAGCGGTACTGGACTTTCGGAAATATTTGGCCACTCGTCGCACCTTCAGCAGAAGATCTGCCACGCCTGGGTATGTCCTCAGGAACCGTTGAACAACTAGGTTCATAACGTGTGCCAGGCAAGGGATGTGTCTCAGCTTAGCCAACTTTAAAGCGCAAATGAGATTGCTCCCATTGTCACACACAATCATGCCTGGTTTCAGGTCTAGCGGTGCCAGCCACAAATCGG